>NC_141164.1:3996250-4315625 GCF_053477565.2 Lygodium microphyllum
AAAAGTTAATGTTTGACTGTCAAATTCAAGATGAAGGACACTTGATGATGTTCTTTAACATGACTTTGAAAGGACAAGCTATAGTATGGTATTATAGGCTAGAGGCTGGAACCATAACTATGATTGACTTCTTCTTTGTGGCCTTTCAAAGAGATTTCCCCCCCTAAAAGGGGAGGTCAATACTAGCTATGCGTTCTCAATGTAACACATTAAGAATTTCACGAGGATGTTCGAGGCTATGCCAAGAAACTGAAGGAAGTATTTTGTAAGTTGCAAACCTATATTCCTATTCTAGATTTTGGTTAGTTGCAATACTTTTTGAATGGGCTAGACTTTAACATTCAAGTGCAATTGAGCAATGTTTCTCTTGCTGACATTGATACCACTATTACAAGAGCAGAGGAAGTAGAATCGCTATTACAAGTGGCCTATACCTCTAGGGGAAACTGGAATCCGAGTTTAGGTGTTGGAAATACTTTAGCATTGAAAAATGGAGGTTAAGGGGATACCCATGAGTACCTCCAATGGGAGAGGAAGCATGATTCAAAATGTGTCCATGTTGCTAGCTTCTCCCAGTGTGACCATGGCTATGGCTAGTCAGATGGCTCCACCAAATGTTGGAAGTCAAACAATAAATCCTACCATTGTTCCAGAAAATCAACAACCAATTCCTAACCAAGTGGTTAGGCCAATGGAACAACAGGTAGATGAATGTGGCTATGAGTCAAGTGCCTCGAATGTCCTTAGTGAAGTCAAGGATATGATGGAGCACTATACTGACATGATTACCAAACAATATAGAAAAATAGTGGTTGATGTCATTTTCCTTTAAAAGCAACATAATTTAATAGGGAGTTGACACCCTAAAGAGGGTGCTCCCTCAAGATTTAGTTCTAAGTGGTGTGGTGGCTAACATTTCCCTAGGAATTGTCCAAATGTTAAATGTGACATATGCTAAAAGTCTGAGCCGGCCACCTAGCTAGTACCTGTTGGAGCAAGATTAGCTCTCTTTAGCAAGGAAGTAAATAGCTAGGTCCACTTAACCATCGAGCACAAGGAACAAGACGAGGGACCAAAGAAAATACTACAAAGATGGAAAGCTAGCATAGAGGAGCTGCCTAATGGTAGTGGACTTAGTCTTATAGAAGTTATTTTGTCACTAGCATTGAAGCTTCTAATCTACAGGCCATTTTAGGAGAGGTCAAAAGGGTAAAGAAACTAATAAAGACAAGGTAAAACCTGTTGAGGGAAACCCTAAGCAAGATGATAAGGGGACACAAGTTCTTAACCCCGATATCAGCCCCATAATCAAGGCCTTATATTCTGCCATATTATTAGCAAAAGAAGATCCTAATACACTCCCATTTTCATAACAACCCGACATCAGGGTCTTGAATGACCACACCAATGCTTGCATGTTTAGCGGGCCCTCTAGAAGCTCTGTCAAAATACAAAGTATAGCTTTAGTCTTCAGTGATAGGCCACACCATATTGATTATCTCACTCACACTTATGATAATCAAAATCCAGCCGAGAGAGAGGACATATAACAAGTACAATCTCTCCTTCCTCACTAAACTTGATAGGAATACTAGTCAGAACTCTTTGACAATGGTGTAAGTAGTAGACCTTAATTTTCCACACTAAAGGTTCATCTTGCCACTCAATAACTTGATAACCTTTGCTCCACCAGATCACTCGACCTTGGTGGTAACGTTGCTCTAAAATATGGATGCTCAAGATAAAGAATGATTGGTCTCATTCGATCGTCTTGGTACCTATTGCAAGTTAAAGCTGAATTATGAAGGACCTACATAGGCACCAAGCCCGACGTCAGCCCTTATACATAGTAAGGCTTCAACTTATTAAAGTTAACTTTAGTTTTAAACTCTACCCCCTGCAAATATGCTAAAAGGGCTATAGATCCGTCCTTTCCTATGCGTACAATTATGTATGGCCCATCCCACTTTGGATTTTAATTCGACTTAAGTCTCTACTAATGCAATTCATTTTTACAATTATATGAGGTGTGTCACTTGATTGCATGCATGCATTACTTCATGGGGTTCATTTTAATTACAATTTATGATGTGTCTATAACGCGGATGTGTGTGCACTTGTTTTTTCAATTTACAAATTACGTGGGCTATAGTGCAAGGTATGCATGCAACAGGGGGGTTCCTTTTACAACTAATATCCACTTTATTTTATTTACAATTTTATAATGTGCATTCTGTTAATTTGGTGTGTGAAATGATCAATTTATTTTTATTACAATTAAATGTGTGTTATGGTTCAATGTGAGAGGGGGAGAAAGAGAAAAAAACCTAGTGATGTGTGGGTCTATTTTGCAAAGTCTGATACCACATCCTCAAAGATGGGATGCGCAATCCACGAAAATCCACAAAAAACTGACATAAGGTCGACTAATAATAGTCGTTCTGTCGTACAGAAAAAACTGAAACCAACCAACACCTTGATCCAACAAAAAAATGATACGCATGACCAAAATAAATAAAAAATGGATGTGAAGGATAAAAAATTAATTAGTTAAGGGGGAGTTTGTTTTGGTTCTTTTCTTGTCAATGAGGTGGAATGTGGAGTGTGATAAAAAGATATATGAGTAGCATTTGACCAAAATAAATAAAAATGGATGTGAAGGATAAAAAATTAATCAGTTAAGCGGGAGTTTGTTTTGGTTCTTTTCTTGTCAACGAGGTGGAATGTGGAGTGTGATATAAAGATATATGAGTAGCATTTTGGTTTGTTGTGGTTTGTATTTTGCTTTGTGTGTTTTTATGATGGTATAGTATGGAGTTTTTTTAAGAAAATTAAATTAAATGGAAAGAATTTGGGAAAGTAGAAATGGTTGTTTGTTTTTTCTTGATTTGTTTGTTTTTTTTCTAGAAAAAAAACCAAGAAACAGATTTTTCCCAACACGAAGGTTGAAAACTATTTTGTTTTAGATTTCTAGAAAATTTTCAATCATGTTTTTGAATTTTCAAAGAATTTTAAATTATAAGTACATTTTTATAAGATTTCCCATGGAAGAATTATGGCCCAAAAAAATATGTTAATATTTTCCATTCCAAAAATTTGTCCAAAATGTGAAAGAATATAAATGTGATTTTTTGGATTTTTTTTTTGTGGAAAATGCTTTTTCGCTTTTTATGTATTTTTTGGAAATTTTATGAATTTCCATCATTTATGAATGGTTTTGGCCAATTTTAAGTTTTTTATAAATTATTTAATGGCATTTGTCATTAGGAAAAATTTGCAAAATGTAGGAAAAGATGTTCAACAATTTTTTTGTAGGGGAAATGTCAAGGGAAAAGTGTAGGGTGGGGCGATCACGTCAAATTATTGTTTCGAAACAAAAAGGATGCATTCACATGGAAACACATCCAATTGACAAAAAATGGTTCAAAAATTAATAACTCAAGAACCGTTAGTGGAATAGGGGTTGGTAAAAATGAAAAAATGATCAATTCAAAGGGACAAATAGGATTAGAGGTTGGATTGGGGTTTCGGAGAATGCAGGATGCGTTCACATAAAAAAAACTTCAAGACAAGGTATAAAGGGAAAGAGAGGAGGAACGGCCCCAGGAGTGGAGAAAAAGTGAAAGGGTAGGTGCAGAAGGTACCCCATCAGGGTAAAAACAAGTTGTGGCATAGATGCATGATCAAATTGAGGTATATGCAGGGGGTATGCATCATAGATGCGCAAGGACGTGTCCCCACACTTAAAAACTTAACGAGAAGGGTAAACCAAACATCAGGGACCTAGGACCACACATCAAACGAACTGCATACATCCCCATAGTTAAGACTTGATCATCACTAATAAACAAAAGGTATAGGGTTAGAAAAACTTGGCCCATGTTAGAGAGAATCGAGGTTGACTGGCGATGTCGCATATTGTGGCGTGGTCGGATGCAGGAGAGACCAAGGTGTCTTTGCAGTAGGTACACATCCAACGGGGTAGGGACCACATAGTAGCAATACCCAAGGATGCAGCTTTGTTAAGGGAATCAAGGAAAACCATCGATAGCGAAGAATATTGCACTTAGCTCATGGTCACTCAAATGGAATGAAAGAACAACCACTCCCCCCAGTACTAACATCACTTGAGTGAATCATGATGAAAACTCAAATCTCACACTTGGGTTAGGAATCGACAAGGGGGATGGTGCAGAGGGAGTATGCCAGGATGCACAATTGATGGTGCATTAGTGCATCCAACCCCGTCTAGCATAGGTCCAAGCAGGAAGGCCAAGGAGCCTTGTTGTGCAGTGTACAGAAGAGGATGATGTGGCATGTGGTGATAGCAAAGACTAATCTTGTGTGTGCATAGGGAAATGAGAACATACTTGACTCCAATTGTCCCAACGTCGCTCAATCCTCACCTCTCAATAATTGATTTAGGAAATACCAATCACACTCAACCCTCCTCTGTCTCACACTCTGTTGATGATACAGGAGGAGGATAGCTCGTTCCTAAAACCCATTGATGTTATCCTCACAGTCACTTATGCAAAGGTTGTATGCCGTGTGCGCACTTGCTGGTGCAACTATGCATCCCACTCGGTGCTGGCATACAGTGCGAGAAGGAATGCTAGGGATCCTTATAGTGCATTGCACATGAATAGATCGTGCTTTGTGCATTGAGAGGCCCAACCCGTGCATGCAACACTCCATTCACACATCACACCTCTCTGTTAAATGTAAAGGGCAAGGATCGGTCAAAAACTCCACCCACTGTCTCACACTCACTGATAGATACAGAGGGCAGCCCATACTCACATCCCCATCCAGTTAGGATGAAAGCTCGCATCACTCAAGGGATTGTTGATGAAGATCGCTTCATCTATTATTGTCATCAGGGTGTTGAAGATGAAGCGTACCCAGGGAGGCAGCCAACACGTCTGGTACTTCGATTAGGTTGGAAAAGAGATTGTTTGTTGAAGGGGTTTGATGGACTGATGAAGTTGCAGAGATAGCGCACCAAGGGAGGTGGCTTGAAAATCTATCTAAGGAAGTTCCGCTGGTGAGTCAACTATCCTGAACTGTGGGGTGTTACCACCTTTTCCACAGCTAGCTTCCCACCCAAGGGTGTTTACCACCTTTTCTTAGAACGAGGCCTGCTATGACAGGGAATTGCTTCCTTTTCTCCCATAGCAGTTTTTTTTTTCCTTTCCTACTCTCGAGGGTGTTTCCACCTTTTCTCAAAGAATAGGTCGGCATGATAGAGACTAAAGACCTTTTTTTCCATGATCAATATATTATTATTATTATTATTATTATTATTATTATTATTAAATTATATTTGAAGTGGTGAATGGCAGGGACGCCATGTATCAGAGCCATCCTCGCCACCTCTGTTGAATCATACGAAAGGGGAGCCAAGGAGGAGGAGAAGGTGGCTATGAGGGGCTATCAGGACGAAACCATAGCATTAGAATCAGCAAGAGGGTTATCAAAAACATTAGGTAAAGGCATATCGACCTTTGTACAAGGAATGAGGAAGCTATCAATGGTGATTGTCAAGATCCCCAAGGGGGTAATACTTCTTAAGGCGATAGCCATTATTAAGGAAGGGATCATCCGAAGCATCGACTGTCTGGACTTGGACTTGGACTAAGCCATTTGGATTGACGACAAGTACATTATAAGGACCCATCCTACGTTGTTGAAGCTTGCCTAGAAACTTTCCAAATCGAGAATCATAAGCAAGAACTAAGTCACCTTCCTTGAACTCCTTCTGCTTGATAAAGCTTTTTGTGAGCTTGTGTGGTTTCCATGCACTCTAGGGCCATCCTGCAGATCTCATCAAGACACTCCAAGTGCAAGAGACAGCGTTGCAAGGACTCGACATCTCCCAACGTTCATTGATGGCCATGTGCAAAGAGGGTAGCTCGAGTTCAACATGAAAGACGATTCTCTAAGACAGTCAGTGTTCAACTCTTCCTAGGAGCTCGACTTCCTTCAATCCCCTAAAATGACACTTTGCCAGCATTTAAGATGATCCTTTAAGACAGTGAGTGTTCAACCCTTCCTAGGAGCTCCTCATTTAAACATGTCCTTGTTGGAAAATTTCCTCAAAATCTCTCAACTAATCAATGCCACCCTACCATAGGACAATTCCATCCAAGATTTTCCCTCCTACTTCCCATTCCTAATGGGATTTTCTTAGCTTTTTATTTACCTACCATAATAGTTTAACACCTTAAAAGAACTTCCTTGGTATGTTAAACAAGGAACATTCATGTAATTTAATTACAAACATGAAATTAGTAGAAAATAGTATTTTAGAAAAAAATAATTTTTCTTTGAAAGTAGAGTAATCATTGCCCAATTATATCAATTCAAGTCCATATAGTAAGGGTCCACTTGAAGATAAGAACCAACAATTTTCCCTCAACTAGAATTCGGTCCTTCTAGGAGATATATCACAAGTTCATAGTGGTGAGAGTAGTCTTATTACACCCTACTAAATTCCCCTTGGCCCTTTAACACCTCCTAGCTAACACTTAGTCCCTACAGAGAGACCTCTCACGTCTCCAGTGCCCATCCTAGCATCTAGAATAGAGAAATAGCTTCACTGCTTTGCATCTCCAAAAGTTTTAATGTGTGTTTGTGTTACTTTAAATTAAAAAACACATTCATTAAAGAAATAATTTCTAGTGCACAATGAGATTTTCTAAAATACCATCTATGTATCAAAATCTATTCTACATGTATTGTTTCCTCTAGCATGAGGTTACACTTGACTTGAGTAAGTTGTCATGAACTTATTGTAAGCATTAGACTATCATTTTGAAAGGATGATTTAGCCTTGTGCTATTATGCCTTCTCTAATTGAATCTATCCCCCTCCTTTGAACTTTCACTTCCTTTTAAATGCAAGTAGGTAACTTATATGGATCTTGTGGTTTCTTTGACTCATGATCCCTTTCGTGGGTTATAAGAGTTTCACAATATGACTAAAAGAGCATGGAAAAATATTCTTCACAAGGACCTTAGAAAGGATTCCCCCAAATTATTTAAACCCCTTAGTTTCTTCTTAAACTAAATTATCTTAAGCTATTTTCATCGTAAGGCATATGAGCTCTACTAATCAACCTTCTTTTTGAGGATTTGGGCCTCATATGATTTGGATTACTAGGGAAACATCAAAGTTGCTCAACCTTATCAATCCTAGGTTCCTCTTGAAATCCAATTTCATTGCTTATTATCATTAGGTCTATTGACTTTCTTACCCAAGAGATATCAAGTATTTAGATTACAGATGCACTGAGCATAACTTTCTTGGAGATTGACCATGTACGATTTTACCCTAACGTTTCATTGAGGATGACTTAGAAAGGAATGTCTAGTATTTAACTTTGGCTATAGGTGTCTTTCTTTGCTCAACAATCATTCTATCATTACAAGTAAAAGAAGTTACTTTAACTATTTCACAATAGCACACTATGCAAGGACTAGTCCCGTCATGGGAGGGGGTGCTCGTTTTGGAAAATTTACTCCTCAGAAACTGGCTTGTATTTTGTTTACTAAAGTCTCAAGACAACATAAGAATGCTCAAAACTCAAGTAGTTTTATTGTATGTTATCTTAAGCTTTCAAACTAATATCTCTAATATTTAATGTATCAAAAATACTTTAAAACACAAGAAGGGCACCTCGACTTGAGTTGATATGATAGTGATTTTGTCTGAACACACCACCTATTGTCGAGCTCCTACATTCCTTTGCTTTGGAGCCATCACAAGTGAATAAACTCTCATAGTGCCTTAGTCTTGTAGAACTTCAACTCCTTGAATCCAATGTTTGGTAAGAAAAGAAGGACCCTGAGGAGGTCAGTCCAAAATATATGTATGTATCACGTGGGTTCAATATAAATGATTTTTAAAATACTATTTTTATACATTTTCTAAATATAAAAGGGTCCCATATAAAGGGGTTACTTATAGATTGAATAGTAAAGGGTTATGTTTTATTAAGGAAAAATTCACAGATAATGATATTTATAAATAGGCCTTGAAGGCACATGATATAGAGGGTACACATATAGTGAATTCCTCGGGAGAAGGACAAGATAAAGACATCGAGTATGGCTAGGCAAGATATATTTTAACTTACAAAGGAGGATCACTCTTTGTGGTTTTGTGAATATACTTTTCTTTATTTAATGGAGGTTAGAGGCTTGAGGTGCTTTAAATGGGTTGAGGATGAAGAGCAACATTAGGAAGGCTATCAAAAGGGTGATTGTCGATATAGATATAGATTATAGGAAGAGTAAATGAGTGATGGGATTTGATTAGGAGATGGAGAGGATATTGACAATAGATTATAGACTGACTTCTTGAATTAGTATGAGAAAAAAAATTTTCAAGTGAACAAGATTGAGATAGATCCATCGATAATTCTTAGTGCCATCTTGTCTTCATACTTGCTTGGTCTTGAAACTCACTTTTCTCTATCCCTCTCTATTCCTCCCCCCCCTCCCCCCGCCACACACACACACATTTATGGCTTTTAAAAAAAAACAAAAATCAAGCCTATTAGTATGTTCTATAGGTTGTTATTTAGCTTATCTATGATCACGAGTTTAGCCCATTGCATGGTGATGCCAATCATTCTAGTCACACTCATCAATATTTTTGAGAGAGAGATGAGATACTGTGTATGGTGGTGGTTTTTAATCTAAACACTACATCCATTTATGATGGTTTTGAGAAGATAAAGACAAAGATGAATGTGTCATTCATGGTGATGGTGGTGCTTAAGTTGATGCAGTAGTGGATGAGAGGAAATATACTAGAAAATAAATAGAAATTTCCCATTTAGCCCTTATTCACATGGTCTAGGGAATATTACATTAAAGCACCTTGATTATTTGAAAACAAGCTCTTTTATTCCCCTTGATGAGTCACAAAAGCCAAACATTGTAAAAGGGACCATATCAACTTGATTGACAAGGCTATAGACGTTTTCTTTTTGAGCCTCACTAGTGTTAAGTGCATACCACATAGTGAGCTTTTACCTCATGGTGGGCCCGCGGAGGGGGAGGGGATTCAGTGACCATTCAAAAATATTTAATCATATCACATGGATTCAAAATAATGGAATTTTTAAATACTAATTTGTACACATTTTTTACATATATAAAGGTGCCACTAAAGGGGTCACATTATAGGTTGAATAGAAAAGGGATGTGTTTCTAAGAAATTCACAGATTAATTTGACTATTTTTAAATAGGTCTTAAATACACACAATAAAGAGGCTTTACATATAGTGAACCCCATGAGGCCTTTACCATGAATCTCTCTATCAAATATAGTGCCTATACAAGAGCCAAAATTTACTAACTTAAGTGGAAGTGAGAGATGAAGATTTGTGTTGAGGGTTTCATTCCCATATTGTAGTTCCCTTGGTGAGTCACGAAAGGACATGGTAAAAGGGACCATATCAATTTTATTGCTAAGTGTATCGGTTGGTCGTTGTTACCAGTAAGTCCATGATGTAAGTTAACCCTAGCAATCAAATTCACAAGTCAAGGATATTGGGTGCAACTTCATATAAAGTCCAGAATGTAAAACACTCCTAGCCACAAAAGGTATAAAAATTCAATTCATGGTTCAAAATTTGTGGCTACTACAATATTTTGAAATTTACTAATACAATTTTGAATTATGAACAAGCTCTGTATTGTGAGGTAGATCGTAAACAAGGTAAGTTGTCTTGATTTGAAGGCATAGGCATATACATGGAACACCAATCTAGAATTTATGAAGGAGTAATAACACTTCATTCTAGCTATAGGATTATCCATTGCTAAGGAGTAGGGTGGGCTACTAAGTAGTTCTACTAGTGGTTGTTGCACAACAATTTGGAAGAGAAGAAAAAGTGTTACCACTTTTGTAGAAATGGAGAATTAGAAGGCTAAAAATCACTATAAAAGGGGGATGTACTCTAAGTTGGGACACTTTGAACATGTCTGAGGCTACCATACATCATAGCTTTAACTTATGAAACCTTTGGTTTAGTGAGTTACTATTGCATTATGTCAACTTATATGGCTACTTTAGTTTAGAGTATAATTGTTAATAAAGCTTGACTTGAACAATTATGTTTGCTACTTTTAGCAAGGATTTCAATGTAGATAGTGAGCTCTTAAAAGACTTTCACTAGTTTACTACTTTGATATTTGCTACTAGAAAATACTATCTTTAGCTTATTGCTAGATGTTTCTATTAGTTTTGGGTTTCTTTATGGCAAGAAACCAAAATACTTAATGCAAAAGTAATTTTTCTCCTTAGGGGGTTCACTACATATTTTTTTCTTAATTTTTATCCCTATTCCATCTATGAATAACCCATTTATATGGCATCCTCTTTTATGAAAAAAATGTGTAGAAATGCTAATTAAAACTCCATTCATTGGTTCCACATGATAGATTTACATATTTATGAGTGACCTTTTTTTTGTGCAAGGTGAACCAACCTCTGTAAACATTAGGACTCCTACAAGGCTTTTGTAGCCTACACATACTGCCGTAGTTGCAAAGTCAATTAGCTTCAAATAAAAATGTGCAATCATGCAAATATTTTCACTTATAATCAACATCTAATAGGGGAAATTTTACCAATCACCCATTACACACAATCAATTTTGCACTTCATGTTTCCAACCACAATGCGGAGTGTCAACCCCTAATATCTCTTCGCAATCCAATATCAGCTCACACAATCTACACAAGCTAATATTTCACCAATTACATAACTATTACTCATACTACCACAACCATAAAGCATAGTGGGAATGATAATAAATGTAAAGTTCCAAAAGTTAAAACAAGACATGTGAACTTCTTTGCCACAAAATTAAAGCATGATATTTATTTAGTAGCTTGCATAATCTCTTTCCTAGTGTCAAGAAGAGGGTTGAGAGGTGAGAGAAAGGAGAGCAGAAGAGAGAGAAGAGAGAATGTGTAATGAGGAGAGAGAAAGACTAGAAAGATAAGAAAGAAGAGAGAAAAGTCATGAAAGCTATAAATAAGGAGGTGAGATGAGAGAGTAATTGTATTTTTACAAAAGATGTCAAAAATTATATGTCTCACACCTTTTATACCTATGCCAATGTGACAAGTTATTTTTAATGATCTCTCGCTAAAACATATTTCTTCCCAAATTCTTATAATCCATCCCTTTCCAACGGTAGCTTTTCGAGGTCGAGGAGATACTCGAAACACACATGGACATCAACAACAAAGTGCTTGGCATAGCTCAAATATGTAAGGATAGCGAGAATTTGGAGCCTTTAGAGGTAGGGGGAGATCACCTAGAGGAAGAGGTGGCTCCTGGTAGTCTCATGAATGAGCAGTCTAATAGGGATAAAGACTATCATTATTGCAAAAGATATGGGCATATCACAAAGGATTTCCATAAAAAGCAAGATGATATGAAGGCAAAAGGTAGGCAACATGGACATTATGCATCTTCTAGTGGTACTCAAGATCAGGGAGATAGATTGTTTGCTATGCAGCATGTATCAAAGAATATGCCTAAGCAAGGCAAAGATGAGAAATGGTACATAGACTTAGGAGCATCCAATCATATGAATCCTCATGGTGTATGGTTTGATGAGTTAGTAGTAGGGTCTCATGGATTTCTATGTACAAGTGATTATATACAGCATGATATTTAGAATAAAAGTGTGGTTTTGTTGCTCATGCTCAATGGCAGAATAGAATCTGAAAGTTAGATTCAATAGGGATGGTTGTTTTATTGAAGAATATGAAAATGGCTGTAAAGGTAAGAGAGATGGCAGAATGTTTACCTTGGTTGCATCTATCCCAGAATTAAAGGTAGCCATGTTTGCCCATGATAATGGAGTAATTTGGGATGTAGAAATTGGAGCCCCAAGAGAGACGCCAAGAAAATAGGGTTTCTATTGGAAGAAAATCTATCTTGTATCATCAACAACTATCTTTTTCATATTTGATATAATCCCAACAAAGAAAACAACACCACGAATAATAAATCTTCACCCAGCTTCATAGAAACAATTCTCTCATGATTTTAACTTTAACAAAATCCATCATGCTCTTCATATTCTTCATATAATTCTTTGATAGACCACAAAAACACAAGATACTACACCACTTTGAATGGAAAGATATCACATATGATTCATCTTCAAAGTTTCCATAACTTTCTCTCACAATCTCTCATAGGTAGATACATTGTTTTGCATAGAATTGTCTATATCTCACTCACTCACACACACTCTCTCAATAGTACATCATCTCCTCACTACAATACTCAATAATCACTAATAGTAACCCTTGTTTGGTCGTGAATACCCCTCCCAAGAGGTGTGTCTGATATGAAAGGTCACTAGAGCCACTACTGTGACTCTTCATAGCTCACTACTATCACTTAACTCCAGTCTTCACTTGAGTCTTCAATAGCTACTTCTTCCACTTCTTTAAGCTCTTTTGAACTTGCATTCACCTCTTTTCAAGGCTAGAAAACTTTCTCATATTACACCCTCATCCAAACAAAACACTTACAGAGGCATACAGAATAGAACAAAACAAAAGCAGAGGATCTACCGAAGCTCAATAGAAGGTTACAGAAGATTTCATAGAAAGTCAACAGAATGTGTCTAGATCAACTAAAACCAATCAAAACCATCAAAAACCATTCAATGAGCTTTCAAACAACCTTAAACTTCATCAATCATTACTCCATTCTTCCATACATAAGAAAAACAAAACAAAATAGAAGCAAAACAAAAGCTATCAGAACCAAATAGAACCTCAATAGAATCCTAGCAGAACATTGCAAAGCCTCATATCTTTACTGAAAAAAGTCATGAACTTATCAAAACCATTCCATCCTATCCAAAATACTCTCAAACCACTTTCAAACCAATCATTCTTCATATAAAACCATCCATTTTTCATAGCTTACTCATCCAACATGGTAGGGACCACGCAACAACGCCTAAGGAGGTAGCTTTGTTGATGAAGCATTGGTTAGGTTGTCAATGGAGAGATATGCAATACTCAATCTCCACAGCCACTCATGTTGAAATGATAGATCAATTGCTCACCCCAAGGTGTACGTCACTTGAAGAATAATGATTAAAACCCATAGCTCACATCCAGTTTAGAAATCGACAAAGGGAATGGTTTAGAGGAAGTATGCCAATGTGCATAGTTGATGGTGCCTTTGTGCGCCCCAACCCATTTGGCATAGGTGTAAGAAGGAAGGCTAGGGACTCTTATCATGCAGTGTGCCAAAGAGAATGAGGTGTAGAGTGATGGTGGAGGAGGCATGTCCTATGTGTGCATAGGAAAATGAGAACGTACAAGTCTTCACGTATTGAAATGTCACTCAATCCTCCCCTCTCAGTTGATGAAAGAAAAATCAATCATGCTCAGTATCCCCCTCTGTCTCACACTGTGTTGATGATTATAGGAGGGCAACTAGGTCCCTCACATGATTGAATCCTTATTGACACTTGTGCAAAGGTTGTATGCCTTGTGCACAATGGATGGTGCAATAGTGCATCCCCCCCTATGCTGGCATACAATGCAAGAAGGAAGATCAGGGAGCCTTATAGTGCCATGCATAGGAATAATTTTGTGCTTTGTGTATTGAGAGGCCCATCTCATGCATGCAATGCTTCATTCACATATTGCACCTCTCTCTGGATATAAAGGGCAAGGACTGGTCACTCACCCCACCCTTTGTCTCACTCTCAGTTGATAGATACAGAGGGTAGCCTATACTCACTTCCCCATCTAGTTAGGATGAAAGCTCACATCACTCCAAGGGTTGTTGATGAAGATCACTTCGTCTACTGTGCTGACATCAGGGTATTGAAGACGAGACATACCCAGGAAGGTAACCAACAAGTCTAGCACTTCGATTGTTTGTAGAATACATCGTCTGTTGGAGGGGCAAGACGGACTGATGAATTTGCAGAGACAACACACCAAGGGAAGTGGCTTCTAATTGCTTGTGGAAAAGGTCTCAGCTACCCTAAACTACGGCAGGTGTTACTATCTTTTCTGTAGCCAGCTTCACACCCAAGAGTGCTTGCTACCTTTTCTTGGAGCAAGGCCTGCTATGATAGGGAATTGCTTCCTTTTCTTCCATAACAGTTTGTTTTTGTTTTTCCCCTCCTACTTGAAGAATAGGTCCACGTGATAGGGACCTAAGTCCTTTTCTCCCATGACCAATATATCTTTTTTTTTTCATAAGGAATGGAATGGAAAAAATACCATGTATCAGAACCATCCTCGCCACAATTGCCGATTGAAAATGGAGGGTGAGAGAACAAGGGTAGGAGGTGGAGCTGAGGGGATAGAGTGCTACATCTTTCTCATCAATAGTAGCAGAAGAATGGCTATCAAAAGTAGCATCAAAAGAATTATAGTGCAATGCCAAAGGGGGAGAGGATCAGTCGATTGTGATTGCTAGGATCCCCACAGAGAAAAGTACTTCTTCAGGCGATAGCCATTGATCAGGAAGGGATCATTAGAGGCATCAATGGTCTCTACCTAGATAGAGCCATTAGGATTGACAGCAAGTACCTTACATTGATCAGGAAGGGATCATTAGAGGCATCAATGGTCTCTACCTAGATAGAGCCATTAGGATTGACAGCAAGTACCTTATAAGGGCCCATCCAGCATTGTTGAAGCTTGCTTGGAAACTTGCCAAATCGAGAATCATAGGCTAGGACTAAGTCGCCTTCTTTGAACTCCTTTTGCTTGATGAAGCTGTCATGATACGCCTTTCTATGAGCTTGTGTGGCTTCCATGCACTGTAAGGCCATCCTACAAGTCTCATTGAGGCATTCCAAATGCAAGCAATGGTGTTTAATGACTCATCATCTCCCAAGTGCTCTTTGATAGACACTCGCAAAAAGGGAAATTCTAGTTCAACAGGGAAAATGGCTTCTATGCCATATACCAGTAGAAAGGGGTTTATCCTGCAGCAGCCTTATGGGAGATTCTATATGCCCAAAGGGCCTCTATAAGTCGATCATCCCAATCATGCTAATGTAAAGAACTCATTCTTGTCAAAATTGAATAGAGGATGCGATTGGTAACTTCAACTTGGCCGTTGGCTCTGGGGTAATAGGGTGTGGACTTATGATGGCATATCTTGTACAACTTTGTTAAGTCTTCCATAATCTTGTTAAGGAAGTGAGTACCTATGTCATTTATGAGCTCTAGGGGGACTATCAAAATGGGTGATGATGTTCTTATATAGGAACAGGGCCATGCTATTACCATCATCCTGCTTCAGAGCTTTGGCTTCACACCACTTGGTCATGTAGTCCGTACAAACCAAGATGTATCTTTTCTGTTTCCACCCGTTTGGCGAATCAATAGGACCAAAAAGTCAATTTCCCACTTCTTGAACAGATTTAGGGGAAGGATAGGTTGCAGGGGCATGGCATTGGATTTGGTAGGCTTTCCCATTCTCTGACGAGTATCACAAAATTTGCAGTAGCCATAGGTATCCTTGTGGAGGGATGGCCACTAATATCTTGCAAGCAAGGCCTTTCTGGTTGTCGCTTCTCCCGCAAAGTGTCCGTTATTTACAGGGCTCATCATGGCATGCTTTCACCATGATTCCAATCTCTTCTCCTACAACACTTTTTTCAATTTTTTCAAATGCAAGAAACTCATTTTCTCTATTTTCTCCTATTTTTCCTATTTATTTTTAATAGAAAATAAGTATTTTCTAGTTTTTTTTAAATGATTGATCATTGGAACTGAAACTCAGTATTTTTCCTTATTTTATCCCATGTCCACTCATTTTTCCCACTCAAAATCAAAGAAACTATCAATTTCCATCAAAATAAGAGTTTTTTCGAGCTTTGAAATTTTATAATTGCTGTAAATCAATATGGGTTTTGCATAACAGTGATTACAACCCTAAAACATAATGCAAGAAACATTCAAATAAAATTTCAGCTCATGTGCACACCATTTAGACCATGAACGATAAAAAACAAGCAAAATTCTTTCATAAAATAGAGCATACCGCCTTTTTGCGTGTTTTAGGATTTTTGAATATTTAATTGGGACTGTGTATCAACCAACCAACCATGGATTTCAGCATAGATCTTCAGCCTTCAGCCTCCTCAAGCCTCTTGGAACAATCCGGTGCTTCTTGGACAAGCATCCATCTCCCAATTCTCTTCTTGATTCTTGCCACATGAAGTGTCTCTATGCAGGAGAGAGAAAGAATGATTTTTGATCATGGCATCCGGGCAACCATTCCACGCATGAAGACAGGAGATGAGGAGTGAAGATAGAATGTAGATTAGCCATGAGATCAATTCGGGGGTTTTTTGCAGGCCCCATAGCCCCCTCTCCATCAATCATAAAAAATGGCGCCTTCTTCTCTATTCACGGCCAAAAAAAATGCCCCCCCCCCCCCCCCCCCCCCTACAATTTTGATTTTAATCGGGGCTCCCAAAGGGAGCCCCCAAAACGCATGACCTTTGGCCCCCCTAAAGTCTATTCCTACTTGCCCTTTTGGGTCTTGGCCTCCCGGGCACTCCCTCTTCCTCGTCCGACATCTGAATTCAAGTCTGAAAAATCCTGGCAGTCCATCTAAAAGTCCCGCACTGCGGGGCATCTCCCAAGGTCTCATCTGACATGCCAAAAAATTATTAAAATTATCCAACTGTCGTCTAGTGGCTCTTTTAAGCACTTTCGGGCATTGCCACTTAAAATTGTACTGATTGCAACCATTGCCTTCGAGAAGTCTATTTTTCCCCTGAAATTTGAAATTTTTGGCTATTTTTAAGCACTTCTCAGCATAAAAAATCATCTATCATTGGCGACCACGGGATAGGGCGACTCAGCCCGTCAAATCCCACAAACAGATCTGCACATAAGCACAACCACAAAGAGCATCAAGCTGATACAAAATAGATACACAACAAAAAACAACACAGCTCTCACCCTACCCTCTGTCAAAACCAAGGCATGAAATCCACAAGGAGTAGGCCTAGCATAATTTGGTAGAAAACCCAAGCTAGTCGCTAACCGATTGCTACATCACAGCCAAGCTAAAAAGAACTATCAAAGAGGTCATCTTAAGTGGTGGTCTGAACTACCCACCTAACTAAGGACAACTCAACTAGGAGCTTCTACTAGTTGAGAACTCCTATAGCCTGATCAACAAATAGTTTCTTTTAGCACATTGCTCTTTTAGCCTCTTATTTTCCATACTCAGGTGTATAAAAAGGAGGGAGTTGAGCGTAGTGACCCAAGGAGAACAGGGCATCGGCCTCAGGACCACAGTTGAAGAAGAGGTCCTCTTCATAAGCAAAATTAGCTAAGGAATCCGCAAACTGATTCCAATAATGTGGAATGAGCGAAGAGATACGCTCTCAAATTCATCAAGTAGGGTTATAGTAGTGCAAAGATACATACAAAGGATGGGATTCCGGACTGTATATGTCCCATTAAGTTGATTTAAGATCAGCTAAGAATCCCCCTTTACCAACAACCCCAGTGAATACCACCTGTCTTGGCAATATTCAATCCCATAATCAAGGCTTTATACTCTGCCATGTTGTTAGTGAATCCTACCTTGAGATAAACAGCTAATTTCATTGCAACTCTACGTCGGGGATCTCGGATAACTACTCCAACACTCCCTTTTTTATTAGGCCCTTGGGACGCTCCATCAAAGTATAACGTGTATGTCCATAATGGGTTTACATAGCTAGCCATCAAGAACTCCCCTATTCGTAATTATGATAGTCAAAATTCAACATATTTAGAGGATGAGCTGACGGCTCCATCCCACCTTCTTCATTAAAATCAATAGGGATGCTTGTCAAAATTTGCAAATAGTGATGGCAGAAAACTTTGGAGAGCATTAAGATACAATCTCCATGAAAAGACACCCAATAGGGCCAACACTAGCCTAAGTATGAAAGAGCAAAGGCAACATATGATCAAGGCAAGATTGTCTATGCAAGAGCTTGACCTATTGGGATTTGGGGAGCAAGAGTATAAAGCAGAGCTCCCTACTAAGGATCCTGTAGAAACAATTCTTGAAGAAGGGCCTGATTTTGAGTAGGAGAATGATGAGGAAGAGTAGTCGAATGTGCTAAGTCCACCCCACAACCAAAGTCACAAGCATAAGCACATGACAAAGATCCCACTGCCCCAAAGAAAATTGTCCAAATGAGGTGCAAAAGGAGGAAATTGGCAAAGTTGTTACATAAAACTCAAAACTTGAATACTACAAATGAATGTAAGTGTACAAATACTCAAGGGCAGAGCAGTGTGTTGGAGAGTGACATCCACCGGATACGGATCCAAAGTCTATGACCACCAATCAAACTGTGAAGAGAGACGAATCTGCAAAACGTTGACACTAGAGGTTGTTGGAGATAGAGGCAATAGATGTAAATGGATGTGGTGATGCCAGGCAGCTCTTGATGAGTGCAAATGAAAGCAAGAAGATGTCGCCAGATGGAGGAGCAACTACACTGTCGCCAGGCTGATGGAGGCCCAAATGCAGGCAGCTAGAGGGTGTGGAGACTGATGCTTGACTGATGAAGATCAAACGCAAGCACCAGATGATGGTGGAGAGGCTGGTGATGGCAGCTAGAGGCCAAACACAGCCTAGAAGGAGATTCCAGCGCCATCTAGAAGAAGGCTCTAGGGCATTGCAAGGTTGGAGGGGTTGCCACGTGGAGCAGGTTCTTGGGTCTTCTGTTGAGTCTCAGAGATAGCTTTCAAAAGAGCTAGAGAGTCTTTTGTAGTGTGGTCTTCTCCTTTGCATCGACTACATAAGGGCTTGTAGTCCATGGATCTTCTAGGGTTTGGACAGTTTGGTGAGAAATGACCCTTTTCTCCACATCTGTAACACTCCGCCTCTAATCTTTGGCCACCCCCAAACTGTCATTCTCTGTAACTTTGAGAGGGAAACCTCTTGAGCCAAAATTAGGACTAAACTCCCTAGGCTTTGGTCCAATATCTTGGGTGGTCATCTTGGATTCCAGCAAGCTAAATATTGCTTCTTCATCTTTCTTTCTTCTATAGTGCATCTCCTTTAGAGAGCAAATATCCTCTGTATGGTTCTTGCTCAAATAGTATGAACAGAAGGTTCCAATAATGGTTGGTTTTTGGCACATTGAGTGGCTAAATGTCCCACTTGATGGCACTTTCCACACCATGTATTAGAATGCATCACATCTCTCCCACCTCCCGTAGGAGTGGATATATTGGCAGTATTCACCTTCAACGTCTGTAGCTGTTCTATAATCACATCCATAAACTCCTACTTGACGCTTGCGACTAAATTGGACAAGTAGTCCTTCAAATTTTCAAGAGAGAATTTCATAAAAAATGATTAGTACATCCAAGAGAGTGTCCACATGTTAAATAAAATGAATATATTTTTTCTTGAACTTCATACTCCGCTTGAGACATTCCTGACTCTTGTTCTCATCCACAAAATATAGAGGCACATTCTAAAGAAATTGTAAACAACACATCCTTTCCAATAGGATAATAAACATGGTAGGAAAAGCTTGTGCAAAATAATACAGGACATCCATCTGAGCAACAATCACATCCTCATTAGGATTAATCAAGTTCGGAATAATATTTCTAGTATTTAGGTGAGATTATTGATGCATTATAACACAATACCAACATTGCACAAAAGTGTCCCAGGAACCAAGAATGATAATCCAATTAAACACTGGTCCTGTCAAAGAATCATTCAATGTCCATTGCGATCGATGGAGGATATCATTATTATATCCAAGAGTATCCATCACTGATTGTGAAGGAAGATTAATATAGTCAGATGGAGATGGTAAAGGGATAATAGGATAACAGTGAAGAGGTGGGTAAGCTAAATCATAAGGTGGAAAGAAGGGAAAGAAAGCAAAAATTTCCTAAGGGATTATGTTGGAAAAACAAAAGGAATAGGTGGAACAACAAAAGGAGGTTCAATAGGAGTAGGCGAGGATATAGGATCATGGACATGTAGTAAAAATTGGAATTTGAGGGAAAACTACAAGGGTAAAAGATAAGAGAGAAATGCCATCTGAATTAAATTGAAGGATAGCAATATACAAGGGTAATCGATAATAAATTAAGGAATAAAATAGGATATCATGATGATCATATGGATAGATGGAACATTGAAAATAAAAAGTTGAAAAGAAATCCTCAGTGAATAAGGGATTGTTACAATCATCCTCCAGAGGATGCCAAGCATAGCCTTTACACCACAATGTCCGTTTATAATAATTCTTTAGGCCATCAACCAAACTCATTTCATTTGAATGGACATACATGACAGCCTATAAAATCACATATCCTACATAAAGATTCATGTCCTCCTCATTAGAGATGAGTAGATCTCCTCAAAGATACATAAAAGGTAATAACTAGGCTTCATGAGAGATTAACTCATCAGCAAATCTATCAAAGATTGCTTTGATTAAATCTACTGACCACATATTCTACTAACCATCATGTGGAGGTTTGAAGTCCATATTACTCAAGGAGATGTACAATGCAAAGCGCTGTTGTTGATACTAAATCCAAAAGGATGATGAAGGTGACACCAATTCAGCATTGTGGACAAAATCTTCCTAAACAAAAATCATGTGATGTTGAAGGTGCTCTACCTTGGCAGAAAATCCATCACACAATTTAGCCTTCTATTGCAAATGACCTACCTCTTCCTTAGACAACAAAGAAGATATCATCGAGGCTAGAGGAGGAATAGAAAGCATAGCAACTTTTCGATTAAGTTTGTCAATAAACTTCTTTTGCGACTCTACAATTTCTTGAGAATACTACAACTGGCCCTCACATATACCAAGTTTATGAGCTAGTTTTATTATTTCCTCAAGGGTCGCATTTTTCTCCTTGGGTAGGGAAACATTGTCTTCCTCTAACGTGGCAACCATAGCTTCTAACTCCTTAATCATGGCCTTCTATGAATCCATCAAAGTTGTATGTCCAGTCATTGTATATGGATATCACTCAAAGCAATCTTTTCAGAAGCTAAATCCGCCAAAGCTTTGCTAAGCCAACTAGCGACCTTGTCTTGCAGTGAGGTATACACCCTTGTATAGATTATCTAAAGACAAGAAGTCATGGAAGTATCCAAAGCAGATTGAACACCAAAAACTAGTTGTGAAAGTATAGATCCAGAAAGTATTGTTTGCAAGGATGGAGGAATTTGCGGATCCAGTTGTCCTTCTCGTTGCATTGCAAAGAGGTTGGTACAAGACAAGAATGAGGGAAGGGAGCTATCAAACACCTTAAGTATCAGAATATGTACCACAAGGGTTGAAATAGGGAGAGGATCAGAAGGACCTTGTGTCTGGAACTTCTTTCAAATGATTCTAGCAAGGGGTACATCGGCTAGATCTGAATTGACTTCCATAGGAGGAGAAGGAACATGTGGAGACTACTACAAAAGTGGAACAGGATCAAGTACAAGAATGCCACCTAGGGGGAGGTCTCAACTAAATGATTTTCTGTAGAAAAACCCCATAGGAGGAAAAAATACTGAGTTGACATTTCGTGACACATTGAAAATGTTGAACCATTTGAGCCAACAAAAAGGTTCTCCAATTAAGCTTAACCCCCTCTAAGATTTTGATAGATGCCGTGAATAATTCATAGGACAAACATTTTGAAGCAGGCCTGACCAAGCATAAAGCGATCCTAGAGGAACTAGCATTATTTCTTCCATAAAGGAGAGGAAATATGTGTCATTGATACTCCTGAACTAGTGATAACCTTATTTGCTACCAAAGGAGTAGATGTGTCTTTCTACAACAAGGCAAGGATCTCTGTAGTGAATAATTAGGCCTCCGTTTAACAAAGAAAAAACACTTTGCCATGTGTAAACAAAAAATTTGAGCTAGTTTTTTTTATTTACAACTTAACAAGATTGGTTTAAGCTTAATAAGCCAAAAGGCACAATTCATGAAATGTGGGGGAAGGGGACGCCATTTTTTTCGACACCCCCAAATGTGGCATTTTTTAATGATTTTCAACCTGATGATCATCAGAGGAATGCTCATGGCACTAAGATCTTCAATTTCTTAACCATCTATCACTCTGAATAGATCAGAAAATGATGCAGTGAATGAAGAGATCTGATTTTAGTCTTTCTCTCTCCTCTCTCCTCTTGTTGTATGTTTCTATGGATTAGTGTATGAGAGAAGGGGGTGGGTTGAGATGAAAGATTTTGATTGTACGATGATGGGGAAGCGCAAAGGAGAGTAAATTGGGGTTGGATGGACCAATAGTGGTTGTTGGAGAGCATCAATGGACCCCCAATTTTGAAATACATACGTCATAAGGTGCAATTTCATGAGTAAGTCATAGATTTCATCGTTTTATGATAAATTTTGGTTGCTGGAAATGCTTGAAAATGATTGTATTTGCTTGCCAATACTCTGATTTATTAGTCATGTTGAAGTAATCAAGAAAAATCAGTCATATAATAATTTTATGCTAAACACGCAAAACCAACGACTACATGGTTTGAGGGAAATTATGCACTTTTTGGGGTTTTGTTGTGCATAAGTTGTTCCTATGGGTTGAAATATGATAAGAAAATCATTCTCAATAAGATCTAGACCAAGCAATCTGTAATTATCTATAAATAAATATAAACAATAATTAAAAAATAGATTTTCACATCTGAAAAAATAAGATTTATGTTTGTGAATGTATGGTAGAGTTGAAGCATGAGGTTTAGCCTCAATTCAATCCTATCTCTATGTTAAGATGGGTTTTTATTGCTTTCATGAAAGAAAAATAAATGAAAAATATACCTTAAACCTACCACCGAATGCATAACTTTAAACGGTAGGGAGAAGGAGACTATTGTGTTTAAAGTATGCTCAATTATGATGTTTTATGGTGCATGTCATATAGGGTTCATTGTTATCTAAAATAAAAAGTATCTAGTAGCACAAGAATGCTCAGTACTAGCTTTAAGTAACACAGTAATCACGGTTTAGAAGAAAGACATAAAAAGAATTGTTCTCACACCTTCACGATATGTATCGTTAATGAGTATATTTGTTTGAGCACGGTAGTCATACACAATTGTATTGTAAGTACCATATGGTATCATCTTGGATGCATGTCAACTGTTGGTATGAGTGATGACCTATGTTTAGAGTGTGAGGTACCCTAAGGTGTAGGGCTAGAGATTTGGTTCCTTGGGGGGATATTCAATGAGGTCTATCCATTTTCTCCTAGATCGATTCAATCAAAAGAGTGTAGCTTGTTTTGAATGTGCTTTATGTGTTCACAATGCATCTTGGGGCCAATCCGTGAGCGGAGAGCTGTAGTGGAGTCGTGGTAATTAGCCGAGGGGTGCTCCCTTTATGTATGCTTACGTGGTGTATAACACCAATATGTTTAGGGACTTCCTCTTTGACGAGTGTGGAGAAGGATATCCATTTGACTAAAAATCATACAAACCCAAAACTTTTGTATTAGAGGTTAGAGGTGTACTTCTCTTAGATGCTACTAGCCACGAGGCTATATGGGGTGGTTTGAGGTGACTAGTAGAGGCATGGCTATTGCCATAGAGCCAGTGTTGGCAGTTCTGTTTTAGGTCTCGACAGGTGGTGTGTCTATTGGGAGCTACTAATAAAGGGCAGTTTTTGAATGTTGCTGAATAGGGACCAATTTATTAGTGTATGCCAAAAGGCAGTGAGATAGATTCAAAAGACTGTCAAAACAAGCTTCAGAAGCAAGAAAGAGTTGAATGGGCTAGATGGCGGGTCGAAATTATTAGAAGATATTCTCTACAAAGGATTGGTCTAATATCCCTACAAATGAGGGATCTTAGCAACCCTAATCCTATGCATAATCTGTTTAGGAGGAGGAAGCTCTAGTACTTCCCCTCTTTCAGTTAGTCAACCCACTTCAAGTAGAGTAATAGTTTCCATCGTCCAAACTCCTTTAGCGAATTCGATTGTTACTATGGTGCAACAACCCATTGCAATTCCAACAGCAATGCCGAACTTTCTAGTATTAGGGTTTTCTCTACCCAAATTTTAATGGGTTAGTAGAGGAAGATGCAAAACTTCATGTCAATGAATTCCAAAATTTAATGTTTAACTGTCGAATTCAAGATGGACACTTGATTATGTTCTTTAATGTGACTCTGAAAGGACAAGATGTAGTATGGTATCACAGCCTAGAAGTTGGAACCATAACTATGATTGACTTCTTCTTTGCAGCATTTTTGAGAGAGTTTACCCTTGAAAGGAGAGGTTAGTATTAGCTCTATGTTCTCAATGTAACACATCAAGAGCCCCATGAGAATGTTAGTGGGTATACTAGGAAATTGAAGGAAGTATTCTATAAGTTGCAAATGTATATTCCTATTGCAACTACTGCTCAATTGTAATACTTTTTGAATGGGTTGGACTTTAACATTTAAGTGCAGTTGAGCAATGTTACTCTTGCTGATATTGATAAAACTATTACAAGAGAAAAGGATGTAGAATCACGATTTCAAGTGGCCTATATGTTTAGGGAAAAATTGGAATATGAGTCTAGGTGTTGAAAATACTTTAGCACTGGTCAAGGGATACTCATGAGTACTCCTAATGGGAGAAGAAGCATGATTCAAAATGTGCCCATGTTGCCAACTCCTCCTAGTGTGACCATGCCCATGGCTAGTCAGATGACTCCACCAAGTATTGGAGTCCAAACAATAAACCCTAATGTTTTTCCAGAGAATCAACAACCAATTCCTAATCAAGTGGTTAGGCCAATGGAATGATAGGTAGACAATCGTGACTATGAGTCCAATGCCTCGAATGTCCTTGGAGAAGTTAAGGATATGATGAAGCACTATACTAACATGATCATCAAATAATATAGAAAAATAATCATTGATGTCAATTTCCTGAAGAAGCAACAAAATTTGATAGGGAGTCGATGCCCTCCTGAAGAGGGTGCCCCCTCAAGATTCAACTATAAGTGGTGTGGCGACCAACATTTCCCTAGAAATTGTCCAAATATTAAATGTGACATATGTGGAAGTCCAGTCATCTAGCTAGTACTTGTTGGAATAAGATTATCTCTCTCCAACAAGAAAGTAAATAGCTAGGTCCAATTAGCCATCAAGCATAAGGAAATAATCTCCAGCAAGATGAGGGACCAAAATAAATACTACAAAGGGGGAAAGCTATGGTAGAGGAGCTACCTAGTGGTAGTAGAGTTAGTCTTATAGAAGCTATTTGTGTCAATATCACTAAAGTTTCTAATCTACAGGTTGTTATGAGAGGCCAAAAGGGCAGAGAAGCTACTAAAGACAAGGTAAAACCCATCAAGGGAAACCCTAAGCAAGATGATAAGGGGACACAAGTCCTTAACCCTGACATGGAAGGTGGACTCTAAGGGTCGTAGATGGTAAAGCTAACCCCAGTAAAAAATTACCAAGATAAAGGGAAAAGGCCAAGAAAGAGGCACCAAAGCCTATTCAAGGACCAAAGGAGAGAATGGTTTGGCAAGAAAAGAGAGCTCTTGCTAGCTAGAGCATAAAGAGTTTAAGAAGATTCTTTGCATTGGATATATCGTTGAGCCCTTGGAAATAGTGCGAGTAGGTAACAATTGACTTGAACATGCTAAAAAGCATTGCCTAAGGAGATAGCATATTAATGGATCACACTATTGTAGACACAAGATCCTCTGTCAACATTATGAGTTCGGAATTGATGGAGAGGCTAGGTTAGAAATAAAAAAAGATGCCTCTATGATTCTCCAAATGACTGATGATAGTTTAAGACAACCTGCATGTTGTATTACTAAAGTCCATGTGACTGTTGCCAATGTGGAATGGATTTTGGACTTTAGGGTCATTAGGTTTGCAGGCCGATCTAGCTATTAAGTATTGCTAGGAATGCCATGGATCTTACAAGCAAACTGTTAGGTTGATATACCCACTGAATGGTTGATATTTGGCAGAGGTGCTAGACATGTAGTAGTAGATGCCTACCTTGAATCTCCTAAAAGTGAGAGAGTTTCTGTATCCTTGTCAGAGTTAGATACATTATATGCTCCATTTGCTAGTGAGTTGTCATCAAGTGATGAATTCAACGAGGAGTCCACTATAGAGGATAACTACCAAGTAACTTTGAATGAGCCAATAGAGGCTTAGGAGAGGATATGAGACACGAATGTAATTGAGCTAGACCTTGGCATGATGAATGATTCACTGTCGATCAAATTAGGATCCATGCTCAGTTTGGAAAAAAGGAAGGACTATATGCCCTTGATCTAGGAATTCCATGCCATCTTTTCTTGGAGTTATGATGAGCTGAGAGGTATTCCTCCTAGTCTCGTTGTTCATACCATTCCTCTAAAGGAAGGTAACCACCCTATGTAACAAAAATTAAGGCGTATGCCTTTTGAATTAAGGGATGCGCTATTCAAGGAATTGACAAATTTACAAAAATTTGGCCTAATATTTTCAGTACAACACACAAAGTGGTGTTCACTTGTTGTTATTAGGAAGAAAAAGAACAATCAGATTCAACTTTGTGTAGATTTTAGGGAGCTTAATAAGTAGATGGTAAAGGATTACTATCCATTACCATTTATTAACCAAATTTTAGATCAATTAGTGGGTAAGGAAATCTATTCATTCATGGATTACTTTGCTAGATACAACCAAATGGCTATTGTGGAGGAAGACAAGCTGAAAACGACATTCATCACGAACTTCGGTACCTTTGCATATCATGTGATGGCCTTTGGGATATGCAATGCGCCTAGTTCTTGGCAACGTATAGCCGATAAGACTTTTGGTGACATTTCCCTAGCAGAGTTAAAAGTCTTCATTGATGATCTGGGAGAAACCACCACAAGGGAAAGACAATTGATTATTTTTTTTCGGGGTAAAGGTGCCTCTGCCTAGCCGCCCGTGTATTACTACACTGACAATACCGGCCATTGCACACTGTAGGTGGCGGCCTCCCATCACAGTCACTTATTCTTTATTCTTTTAGTGACAGTTTGAATAAAGAAAGGCTCGGCCACACATTGTGGTTGTTGGAGTTTCCACTTTTGAGTCTTGCTCTCGCTTGCTCTTGCTCTCCATCCGCCATACCTCTCACCACCAAGCTTCTTCCTCATTGGTTCTACTTCCCTTTCAATTGGTATCAGAACAAAGGAATTGGAGCTTGCCTGACATTCTCTTCAGCCTGGATTTGAAGAGCTTCAACTCGATCTTCAATGGCAACCATGGCACCTTCATTTGCAGGTATGTTTTGATTTCCCGCCTCCTCCCCGATCTTCCAGCCTTCATTCGGCACCTTGCAGGGCTACACTGGAGTCCCCCTAATCCTTTCCAAGTGCTCAATAGCACTGCTAAAGTCCACCCAACCCCCAGGAGTAGCCAGCACAAAATGCAATGCATTTTTAGGGGGCTAGGTTGATCTCCTCTTGGCATTTTCAGCTCCTTCCCCAGCTTCCCGGCACTGTTTGCAACCTTCCCGACTCCATGGCATTGGATCTTAGCTCCTGACAATCGATGCGAGTGCTTCCACCTTCAGCCATTGCTTTATACAAAGTCCCAGGACTATCACAAATAGGGCAGCACTTGACATTTAATGTTTGATGCTTCTTGGCATTGCCCATTTGATGCCTATTGATGCCTATTGATGCCTAATGATGCCCAGATGTTATGGGATGCTATGTTTATGCTTTGGGATTGATTTGGAGAAAATTTGGACACCAATTGATCTTCATTTGACAGTGAATATGCTGCTATAATACAGTGGGCTGAAGCTCATTTACTTGGTGTATGCATTGGCTCTTGGATACGGGGTGCTTATCGGAGATTTGAATGATCATACCGATGTATTTTAAGATTTTGAAATGCTTCTTTTTGGTTCCATAATACGCTTGAGCTTGAATTAGGCTCCGACTTGGTCATCATTCACTAGCATTTGGCTTCAGTTTGGCATGCTTTGGACTGTTATGCCTTATTACTGGTTGACATTTAGGCTTCTTGCATATGCTTTGGTCAGATATGGATGCCCCTTGGTTTTCCCATGCTTGACAGTCACTTGGAGCTTCATCTTTGGATGTATTTGAGCATTTTAGATCTACTGGGGATTACATTTGGTTGTCAGTTACATGTTATTTGACCGCTTTCAGGCTTACGCTTTACGGGTTTGAGATAGCTTGGGATCTATGCTCTGGATGTACCCTACTGGGATTTGGAATGTCTGATGCTATGTACTAGATGTATTTGAGCATTGATTGCTCTATTTGCATCTGAATTTACTTCCAGTGGGAGCCTCTTGGCATATTCGGATGTACACAGAGTTTTACTTACACTTGAGCTTGAGCTTGTGGGACAATTACATGCATTTGCTCTCTTGAGAGCTTTATGTTTGCAGTTAGTCTGTAGTGGGCTGATTTGATACGCCTATTGGGGCAGACACCTATCTTTGTCACAGGTTTGTCAGTTTTGTATGCATCTTGGATGGTTATGCATTGAGCTCCTTGCTCTATCAGTTGTGCTTGTGCTTGGTCTCTTCTCTTATCCCGAGACCCATTACATGCATGACTTCTAGACCTATGAGATGCCTCTTGACTGATAGGTTATTGGTTTGACAGTTCTTGGTACCTTCTTGCCCCTTGACACTCATTGTTGGATGTATCTTGCTACCTGGAAGTTGCAGTGACATATGTATCAGTGATTGCTTCACTTTGGGACAGTTTTACATACTACTGCAATTTATTCTAGCAAGCTGAAATCTACAGATTTCGAGCACTTGTATGAGGGTAATGCTTACTGTTTGACGTTCTCTTGGACTTATTTGGTGGAAAGGTGGTTCTCTTGGTAATATCCACTCTTTCAGCCAATTTTAGTAGTGGTTTTAGTGTATTTTCTGCTCATTACAACAACCTGCAACTTTGCATTTTTGCTTTGATTTGGGACATTATGGCTAGTCATCTGAAAGACACAGCTCTCTTTAACATTGCCAAGTTGGATGATACCAACTATGGGTATTGGAAGTCCCAGATATGGCAGGTTTTGGTGCAGAAGTTACAGATTAAACCCTTGCATTTCAAAGGTGTTAAACCCAAGAATATGGATGATGATGTTTGGATGGAAGTTGATGAGCTATGCAAGTCTACCATTATCTTGTCACTCTCAGAAGAGGTCCATCATAATGTTGTTGAAGATGAGAATCAAAATGCATGGGACTTATGGGAGAAGATTCAAGAGCTTTATGTGCAGCAAAGTCCTGCGTCACAAATGTATTGGCTGAAGCAGTTAATGGACCTTCGCATGAAGGAGGGGACATCCCTATCATCTTATTTTGGTAGTTTCATGCTATCATGAAGAATTTGTTATCATAGGGTATTGAGTTCAAAGACAACTTGCACCCGTTGTTTTTGCTTGGCTCCTTGCCTGAATCATGGGATGTCTTCCGTTGCCATATGCACGAACAAGCTTGATGGGCTGAAAATCAAAGATGTTGAGAGTGCTTTTTTATTGATTGAGGAAATCAATAGGAGAAACAATGATGCTTCCCGCTCTTCATATGCATTGACCATTAGAGGTGGTAGACATGGCAGGTATGATAATGATCATAAGGGCAAGGACTCTCAGAAGTCCAGGTCAAAGTCATGTGGCCACAGTAAGTCCCGTGGACGGAAGTCAGATCTCACCTGTCATTATTGTGGGAAAGCAGGACATATTAGTCCGCAGTGCCATAAGATGTGCGATGATAACTGCAAGGAAAAGGAAAAAGAGAAAGTGCAGGAAAAGTCTTCTGAGCATAGTATTGTACTCGCAAAGTCTAGTGTGAAGATAGAAGATGTTAATGTCATGCAGGCCACTGATTCAGATGAGGATTACATACTTGCAACTTCTTCATGCGATGCCTTACAGGCTTCTAAGACACATTCTATATATGCGCAGTGCTAGCTTTTGGATTCGTGTGCATCATTTCATGTGACACCCTGTAGAGATTGGTTTCATACCTATCGTACCATCTCTAGTTCTATGCATCTTGGTGATGACAAGTTTCTTGACATTATGGGCATTGGAGATGTTAGGTTGTAGTTTCCTTCTGGCAGTTCTTTTGTTTTACATGATGTACGCCATGTACCTGTGTTGACTCGCAGCCTTATGTCAGCTAGATAGCTTGATGATGCAGGGTATTTTGTGTCTTTTGGAGACTCTACATGGAAGATTACTCGTGGTAGGCTTATGCTTGCAAGAGGTGCCAAGTCTGGCAGCCTCTATCCCTTACTTATATCTAGAGCTACATTGAATCATGTTTTTTCTGTGGGTTCTATCCCCCATGTATCCCTCTGGCATGCTCGTTTGGGGCATATGTCCCTTAAAGGAATGAAAATGCTCCATGCTTTGCAGCCTTTTGACTCTTCGCATTTTGATTCTTGTGATCATTGTTTGTATGGTAGGCAGACTAGAAATATGCATGAAAAGTCTAGTAAGAAACACATGGGTGAGCCCTTGGCTCTTGTGCACTCAGATGTATATGGTCCCATGCCCTGTTAGTCACTCGGTGGGGCAAAGCATTTTGTTACTTTCATAGATGATTACTCAGTAAAGTTTGGGCTTATCCCATAAAGAGAAAATCGGATGTCTTAGACACATTTCAGCATTAGCTTGCATTAGCAGAGAACCACTCTGGGAAAAGGCTAAAATGCCTAAGGTCAGATAATGGGGGTGAGTATGTATCACATGCTTTTGAGCAATTTTGTAATGAGCGGGGTATTAAACATCAGTTGACCACCCCTTACACCCCTCCCCAGAATGGTATGGCTGAATGTATGAATATGAACATTCAGGAAAGGATCCATAGCATGCTTAGCCAGGCTGGCTTACCCTAGCACTTTTGGCTGGGGTAGTTACTACTGCAGTGCATCTCATTAAGAGGTCGCCTAGCAATGGCATTGACTTTCAGAGGAAATATGGGTAGGCAAGCCCCCCTCTTATGATCATTTGCGTGTCTTTGGATGTGAGGCATTCTACCATGTGCCCAAGGACAAATGCAATAAACTGGATCCTAAAAGTGTCAAATGCATTTTCATTGGATATGGAGATGCAGCAGAGATGGGTTACCGTCTATGGAATCCGTAGGCATGAAAAGTGATCCACAGCCATGATGTCATCTTTCATTAGGATAAAATGCATATGCAACCTGAGAAAGTGGTTGAGGTGCGTAGAGTTATCTTTCAGGAGGAGCCACCTGCTCCCATTCAGCCTGCTCCACAACCAGCTAGACAGCGTGCAGCATTAGCTGATACTCATGGCCCAGATGTTAGACATGCTGATGTTAGACAGGATGTTGGTCAGGCAGTAGAGCCTGGGTTGAGGCATTCTACTAGAGATAGATGACCTCTTGACCGTTTTGCACCCTCTATGGATTATGTACAGGTTGCAGATGCAAGAGAGCCTTTCACTTATTATAAGGCTATGCACAAGGGTGATTGTCACTCTTGGGAGAGGGCTATGCAGTCTTAGCTTGACTCATTGCATAAGAATCAGACTTGGGATTTGGTTTCCTTGCCTCAGGGTAAGAAGGCTTTGCCATGTAAGTGGGTGTACAAGCTGAAAAGTACCCTTGGACATCCCAAGCCGGCAGATAAGGCTCGATTGGTTGCTAAGCGCTTTAAGCAGGAGCATGGTGTTGACTTTGATGAATTCTTTTCTCCAGTGGTCAAGATGACTACCCTACACTTAGTCTTGGCCTTGGTTGCACAACTTGACTTGGACTTGTACCAGATGGATGTCAAGACAACTTTTTTACATGGGGACTTGCATGATGAGATTTACATGGAACAACCTAAGGGCTTTGCAGAACCTGGCAGGGAACACCTAGTGTGCAAGCTAAAGAAGAGTCTATATGGCTTGAAGTAGGCACCTAGGGAATGGTACCATAAGTTTGATGCATTCATGCAGTCACAGGGCTATAGCCGTAGTGCTATGGATCCGTGCTTGTACATGAAGAAAGCCCATGACGGTTCTTTACTGATTTTGGTACTCTATGTGGATGACATGCTTTTAGCAGGGACAGCTCATGAGGAGCTATATGCTCTTAAGGCTCAACTCAAGAAGAGCTTTGAGATGAAAGATCTGGGACAGGCCTCTCATATACTTGGTATGCGCATTACACGCGACAGATCTCAGGGACTACTCTATCTATCACAAAGGGAGTACATTCATAAAGTCCTTAAGTGCTTCCATATGCAGGATGTTAAGCCTATTGGCTCTCCATTACCTTCTCATGTGAAGGTTTCATAGGCCGATTGTTCGCAGACAAATGAGCAAAGGGCTAAGATGGCCAAGATTCCCTATGCATCAATCATGGGTAGTCTTATGTATGACATGATAGCCACCTGTCCAGATATTGCTTTTGCAATTGGGGTTGTGGCACGTTATATGGCTACATCTGGCAAGAGACATTGGGATAGGGCATCATGAGGTACGTGAAGGGAATAGCAGATATATGTATTTGCTATGGCAGCCAGGATACATGAGTCGTGGGGTACACTGACTCTGATTATACAGGACATACAGATAGTAGGAAGTCCACTTCTGGAGGGACTATCTCTTGGATGTCCAGGGCGTAGAAGTGTATGGCTCTTTCTACTACAGAGACCAAGTATATTGCATCTAGAGAGGCTTGCAAGTAGGCTATCTGGTTAGGAAGTTTTATTGCAAACCTTGGTATGACAAATACTATGCCTACACTGCATTCGGATTCTATGAGTGCCATTCAGCTTGCCAAGAATCCGGACTTCCATGTGAAGATGAAGCATATTGAGGTGAGGTATCACTTCATTCATGAGGTCGTTGAGGACAAGTTTGTTGACCTTGTCAAGATTTCGATTGAGTAGAATCCTGCAGGCTTGCTAACGAAGAGCCTCACTATAGAGCACTTTGCCTTCCTCAGGAGATTGATGGGCGTTGGATGAGATGACGTCTTTTTCCTCATCCTGTTGTACATGTGTACATGTTGTACTGTTTTTTATTTTCTTTTCTCTCTCAGTAGGGCAGATTCCCCTTTAAGTGGGAGGTTGTTGGGGGGTAAAGGCACCTCCACCTAGCCACCCCTGTATTACTACACTGACAGTAATCGCCACTGCACACTGAAGGTGGCGGGCGCCCGTCATAGTCACTTATTCTTTATTATTTTAGTGACAGTTTGAATAAAGGAAGGCCCGGCCACACATTGTGGTTGCTGGAGTTTCCACTTTTGAGTCTTGCTCTCACTTGCTCTTGCTCTCCATCCACCATAGCTCTCACCGCCAAACTTCTTCCTCCTGGGTTCTACTTCCCTTTCAATTTTAAGGAAATGTTTTCAGTGTTGTAAAAAGTTTTGCATTGTTGTTAATCCACAGAAGTGCGTCTTTGGGGTGCTCTATGGTTTGTTATTGGGCCATGTGGTTAGTTTGGCTAGTATTGCAACCCTGGAAATATAAAGGTTATAGTCGTTATGAGCCCAACATGTACTCCAAAAGAGGTACACCACTTTTTGTCATTGGTGGGATATTATCGTAGATTTATCAATGCACTAGCAGAAAGAGCATTGCCATTGACAAACTTGTTATCCTTTAATTGTTTGTTTAATTGGAGTGAAGCATGTTAGGTGTCTTTTGAGGATGTGAAGCAGGAATTAGCAAAATCAAACTACCCCATATAATCCTCAAGCAAATGGTCAAGTTGAGAGTATGAGTAAACAACTTGTGGGAATCTTATCCAAGATAGTGTCAGAAAGTAAGTGAGATTGGGATAAGGAATTGTATGTGGCAATATATATGGGCTTACAATAGGACATTCAAGAGAGCTACAGACCATGCCCCATTCAAGTTGGTATATGGAGAAGAGTGTGTTTTTCCATTGGAAATAGAGTTGCCCATAGTGCATTTGCTCTTAATCATTCATTGGGTGAGACAATAGCATTACAGAAAATGTATACTTCTCTTGCACCTCTTGATGAAGTTTGATTGCACACTTTATTACATCAAGAGGTAGGGAAGAAGAGAACGAAAGCACTTCATGACCTTGGGGCTAAGAAATATAAATTTGTGAAGGGTCAGTTGGTGTTGCACTATGATGCTCATCGTGAGTTATTTCCTTGTAAGCAGGAACCCAAATGGGATGGGCCATACAAAATTGTATGTTTAGGAAAGAATGGCTCTATAGCCCTTTTGGTAGATCTGCAAGGGGTAGATTTTAAAACTAAAGTTAACTTTAATAAGCTGGAGCCTTACTATGTGTAAGTTTCTTCCTTTGAGTCTTCCAAATCTGAAAAATCCTTCAAGTTATTTCAGATCTTAATCTTTCTTTTCTTGATTTGATGCTGGCACCTTCAAATTTGAGTGACAATGGGTTGTTCCAAGTGGCAGGAAAGAGAAAATGATGAGATTTTTTAGCTTGGTAAAGTTTGGCTATGGAGTCACAGTTGGGGTTTCTGGGGGCAACCTGGTTTTTCTGACATTGCAAGAGCTATACTTGATCATTTTGAAAAGAAATTATATGAGGATGAATCTAACTTTAAGGGCTATCAATGTCCTATGGTAATGGCTAGGATTGTGCCTTGTAGAGCATGCAGCAGCAACGCAGCCTGATTAGGCTCAGATTTTGATAGCGATGTGTAAAAATGACAATGTTGGTCTCATCATGCATCAATCTTAACAATTTTTGTGATAGGATGGAGTGCCTTGACCTGGAAAAGGTCTTATTAGAAAGAAGATCTGAGAGATGTGCCTTGGTTGAAGAGATCTCAACCCTCTAAGTCAAGTAGGTCTTGTAGGCTATGGCAGACACACATGCAGCAACTGTGAAGAATCACAATGTTGAGTTTGAATTGGCATAATGTTGAGCTTTGAGATGACAGGGAGGAGCTCCAAATGTAGGGAAACACTTCTCTAGAAGAAAGTTAAGAGAGATTTGACCTATAGAGAGAGATATGAAGCTTCAATCTGACAGGGTGCTGCTGGCTATGGCAACCATGAAGGCAAGCTTGAAGGTGGAGATGGAAAAAGAGTCCATAGGCTGAGACTGAGGTGAGTAGAGATGGACCAGAGGTGAAGAGCTACTAAAAAGAGCTAAGCCATGCTTAGTTGCACTCTAATACCATGTTAAAATACACGAGATCTAGAGCATGACAGATGCAGAACCTATGGAGGTTGAAAGAGGAAGAAGAAACTCATGAAGACATTGACCTAACAAAGACAAATTGTCACACAAGTGAACTAGGTTCCAAGATTGAGACTTGGACTCATAAACACGATCTTGTGTATTGACAGTGACAAGACACTTTACTGGAAAGAAAAGAGTACTATCATTGCATTAGAAAAATAGTGCAAGTACAATGCTTTATAGGAATTGATTGGTGGTTCTTTCTCCTACTGTGCATATGGGATTCTAGTCCTGAGCCCTCACTGCTCCTTACAAAGGGATTGAAGTAGGTGTGATTGCAAAATATCTCAGCAATTTTTGCCTTCTCTCTTCTCATGTACCTCTGGACTCGTTCTAGTGGTTGCCTCTTAATTGCATCATTCATCATGGGGTTGGCTCCAACCAGTTTGTCTGTACTCAACAAAATAGGATCGGAGAGGGCTTCAATCTTTAGAGGACTCTTTGGCCAACATCTCTTCTACTTCCTTCTTTTCTACGTCTCTATTCAGTCTTCAAACCACTACAGAGGGGGATATATTCTGTTCTGAAGGTGTCAAAACTCGTTCTTTCGAGAATCATTGTGGTGCCATCATCATAATAATACCAGCTTCTGATGGTTTCAATAGTGTATGTTGTAAAGAACACTCTATCTACCAACTTCCAGTGAGTTACTAATTGGACAAATAGGAGATTGTCACTGCACCATGCATCCCATGTGTCCTGCTTTTGAGCATCTACAAACAAATGCCACCTATTTTCTTTCTTGTTTTTGTGAGCCTCCATTGACCACTATTCCTAAAGCTTCTTCACGATCTCCCACTTGATGATGTCTAGAAACTTCTCAATGAAGGCCAAATCTTCCATAGATGGTCATTCTCTCTATTTTACTCTTCAATTTTGTGGGAGGAAATTTGCTACTGTGATGCAAGTTTTGGCAGCTTCAGAAGGTAGTGGAAACAGACCATCATAGAGGGACCGCATTAGAATGGCCTTGTGCTTTCTCCATTGGGGGACGAATCTTTTGTAGAATGTGGCCTTAGCAAGGAAAGCTTCCAATTCTTCAATAGTGACATGAACTTTCCATTTCTTTTCTTTCTCTTCAACAGTGCCACTTCTTCCATTTTCAGCCTCTGTTTGTGCCTGTTGATGGCAGTTTTCCTCGGCTACGCACCAAAAACATGGAGCTCTAAGAGAGAAACCAAGGAAAATGGGTTTCTACCGCAAGAAAATCTATCTTGTAACATCAACAAGCTTTTGTTTCATTCTTTAGAGAACCACAACAAGGAAATGAACACCACTAGCAAGAAATCTTCACGCAACATCATAGAAACAATTCTCCCACAGTTTTATCTTCAATAAAATTCATAATTTTCTTCATAAAATTCATTGAATTAATTGATAAACAAAGAGAACACAAAAGGAACACCACTTTGAATAGAAATAAGATCACATAGTATTCATCTTCATTGTCTTCATAGTTCTCTCTCACAATCTCTCATAGATAGATAAATTGTTTTGCATAGGATTGGCTATCTCTTACATATGATCTCTCTCACAATAGTGTACTCTCAATAGAACATAAAAAACTCACTAAAATACTCAATAATCACTCATAATAATCCTTCTTTGTCATGGATACCCCTTCCAAAAGGTGTGTCTGATTCGAAGAGGCACTAGAGATATCATAGTGTCCTGTGAGATCTGGCTTCTGTCACTATTCTTCTATAACCTTATGTGAATCTTCATCAGCTACTTCTTCACTTCAATTAGCTTCAATAGAACTTCCATTCATGCTTTTCTAAGACAAGAACACTTCCCAAAACATCCATACATCCAACATAACACTCAACAAAAACAAACAGTATAGACCACAGAACAACATGACAACAAAAGAATAGAACTACAGAAGCCACAGAACCTTACAAAAGATCAACAAAGACCATAAAAACCAAACCAGAACCAATTCAATCTTTCATAAACCTTTGAATGCAACTTCAACCATCTCTCAAATCATCCATTCAACCATCTCAACTACCAAAACAGAAACAAAATAGAACAAAGCAGAAGAAAATCAGACCTTACAGAACCAAATAGAGAGAATCACAGAACCCTTTAGAAAAAAATATCCTCATCAAAAACCAACATAAAGCCTTCAAACATACTCAAACCATTCCAAACACTTCAAAACATCTTCGAATTCAAAAAATCAATCACCAAAAACAACCATTTAGCAACAAAAACAACAAAAAATTAGCCCAAAAAAACAAATCATTTCCACACTCAATAGGTAGCTCTTGAGACTAAGGCTAGAGGTGTGATGCTTCTTTCCATGTAGCTAACTCAAAGGGTGTGTAGCCTATTGCTGAATTAATAGAGCTATTATAGTGGAATTGGAGTACATCAAGGTACAAGGCCCAATCTTTTTGGAACACACATGCATGTCTCTTGAGATAGTCTTCAATATCTTGGTTCGCTCTGTCTATTTTCCCATCAATCTCGGGGTGGAAGGATATTGAGAATATCAATTGTATTTCTAGATTCTTGAAGAGTTCCTTTCACATGTCACTCATGAACCAACCATCTCTATCTAAGAAAATGGCAAAGGATAAGCCATGCAGCTTGAACACATGCATGAAGAAAAGGCGGGCAACCTTTTTGGCATTCAATGGTGGCTTGGCAAGTATAAAGTGGGCTTGCTTGGAAGAATAGTCCACCACAACAAAGATGATGGTATAACCATGGGATTCTAGAAGTTCCATAATAAAATCCATGCTAATGATGTTTCATGGCCTGCTAGGTACTAGTATTAGTTGAAGTAGTCCTACCAACTTGGACCATGGTTCCTTCACCGGTTGGAAAGTAGGGCAAGTCTGGACATAGTCTGACTTCTTCCTTCATGTCTGGCCAAAAAAACTATCTTCAAAGGGCTTTAAGTGTCTTTCTTTGTCCCTTATGTACCCATAATATCCCATCATGCACTTCATGTAGGATGACTTTCTTCAACCACACACTGTTGGGAATGTAAAATCTCTTGCCTACAAACAAAATTCCCTCCTCCAGGGTATACATGCCATGAGGCATCCTTTTAGATCTCACTTCTTCTATAATCTTGTGCATTTATTGGTCATGTTTCAAGGCCTCTTTCACCAACTCAAGGAAGCACTACCCTGCTCAGGACAGCATTCCAGATTTCCACTGTTTTGAGCTTACTTTGGAGATTCTTCCCAATGGCAGATTATCTTCTTCAATGGACAACTTCAGCAAGGATATTCAGCATTGGCCTCTCATTTCTTCATACTTATCATTCATTTGTCCTTTCACTCTTCAAAGTTTTGAGGATAAAACTTTTGGGTAGGATGGATTGTAATAAAGTAATTTTCATGTTGCTTTAATTAGTAAATTAGCCTAGTTTGGATTAGAATATAAAAGGCAAGAGGATGCCAATCTAAATCATCTTTGATATTTTTTCCATTTTCAAGCAATACATGCTTTGAGGTTCCTTCCTCCCACCAACTAAGAGGGTGCATGCTCTTAACCACCAAGATATGGGGTGCATACCATGTCCCACCTTGACATGAGGTGAGCATTCATATTGTAGCTTACATCTATGATTCTCAGCCTTCCATGGCAATATTATTTTAAGCCTAGCCACCTTAGCTATGGCCACCTTGCAAACATGGTGTATTTCTTGTATTTCTTTCCAAGAATGGTGTATTTCATGAATTTCCAATTATTTGATTTGTTGTGAGAACTGGTTTATTACAATGTCCCATCTTGGCATGAGGTGAGTATTCATGTTGTAGCATTCATATTTTATTCTCAGCCTTCCATGGCAATATAATTTCATGGCTAGCCACCTTGGCTATGGCTTCTTGGAACATATGGTGTATTGCTTATATTTTCAATTATTTTTCTTGCTATGAGAATTAGCTATTTTACAATGGTATTAGAGCAAGTCTTGTTCCATGTGGCAAGTCATTCTCATGGTGGATCTAGTCACAGGCTTTGTACAGGATCTAGTCACTGGAGAAGAGATATGGGCAACAAATACCCCTGAAGTGTTAATAAGCTGGTTGAGAAGAAAGGGGGTAGAAGTTTTCGTAACAATCTCTTCAGTAGTAAGTAACTAGTTACCATTGGGCACAAATGAAGTAGAAATGGACAAGCACATTGCTTTATTGATATTAGTTGTAGATAAACAAAAGGTGTGGTTATAAACTAGACCGAACTCATTTTTATAAGAAGCCAAGAAGGAGTAACAAAGCTTCTCATCCACAGGCGGCAATGTGAGGGCAAAAAATGGTTGGAGACCTACATGCCAGATGCAATCTACCTCTAAAAGGAGGGAATAATCATGGACTGTGAGGGGAACATGCTATACCACGATTGGAGGGGTAAAAGAAGGTGCCATTCGGACTATATCAAAAACCCACACACACAAAAAACCAGGAATAAAAAAATAAAACCTACAAAACCCACAAACAAAACCACCACTGAGACCATCAATAGGAGAAAGATTTATGACAAGACTGACTCGACTAGACCAGACCATCCCAAGCAAATCATAGCCTATGGAAAAAATTCGACATGACCTATGCACATATGCGACCAAAAGCTTTGTGATATGCATAACAATCAAGCACCCTAATCCTCGTAGACAAGTACACAACAGAAAACAAAAGTGTCATGCATACCGTAACCTAGACACAGACTCAAAAAGTCATGACTGAACCAAAAACTCTGACCGAGAATATCAAGAACACCAATCAGACCAAGACTAATAATCCCAAATTCCACGTAATGTTTAGCATCCTACATTACGGTGAAGTGGGTGGGTGAAACTAATGACTCATTGTTTTTAGATCATCAATTAAGCATAATTAATTGTTAGTTTAATCTGTTAATGCATGGTGAGTCGGAACCATAGCCCAGTCCCTCTCAAATTGGACATGACTTAACTGACTCGGTCTTTACTGATGCAGTTCATTTTTACAATTATATGATGTGTGGCACTTGAGTGCATGCATGCATGACTTCGAGGGATTCATTTTGTTAGATATGCTCAATGCCCCACCCTCATAAGGTGCCACCAATTATCCATGGTGCTCAAAGTTGTAAAGCCCCCATTATGAGGAGAAGCTATATGTGAGCCCGGACATTGGTTGAGTCCTGACTTGTATGCCAGATGAGGTCTATGTGACCGAATGGCAAAAATGTGACCATTGTGGGTCTAATATTTGGGTTGGACAGAGTAGTTAAGTTGGTAGCAACTCAAGGCACATTGCATCGAGTTGTGGGGTAAGAGAGTTATCAGGGGCCCTAGCCAATGGTAAAGGGAATATTCCCCTTGCCAACTAGTGGAGGTGCACATGGAAGGTCAACACACACATGTGCATATGGAAGGTCAACAGACACATGGGCACATGGAAGGTCAACAGACACATGTGCATATGGAAGCTCAATAGACACATGTGCACATGGAAGGTCAACAGACACAGGTGCATATGGAAGGTCATCCATCATGACCCCCCTTCACAAGCTATAAAAGCTAAACATTATCCATCTTTCACCCAGTCAAGGTTGTTCTAGCTAGCCTTAAGCTCTTCACCTATATTTTGTCTAGATTGCCATCTAAGATTCACAGTGGAAGCGCATGGGTGGACAAAGCCATCTTTGTATCAGTTGTTTGGAGATAAAGAAATTTTGTTATTCTCCTCTTATCTGTTGTGTACTCTCTATCTCTTTCTCAGATTCTGTTTGCTGCGCCGTGTAATTTTTTACATGGTATCAAAGCACAGAGGGCTCTAGGGATTGAAGAGTGCGCTAGAGGCAAAGGCTTCAAGAGCAAAGAGGAACGATGTCATCTTCCAGAAGAGGTTCTGGCACATCAAGAAGTGGTGTAGGAGGTAGTGTTGTTGTACCAGCTATTCAAACACTGAGGATCCATCCACCAACCTTCAATGAAGGCAAGTTAGATGGTACAAACTACACCTTGTGGAAGTTCAAAATTACAACTATCCTTGATTCTTATGAGCTTTTGGAGACTGTGCTGGGGACTGACATAAAACCACAGCCTACCCTCGACCCATGAAATTCTAGTGTGATAATTCCTCCGAATGCAGATCTTCTACGAGCTTGGAAATGAAGGAATGCAGATGCATTGTGTTTCTTAGTTACAAGCTATTCTCACAGTGTTCTGACTTTGATTCAGCATACAACCAAAGCATTAGAGGCTTGGAATGTACTGAGGAGTCAGTATGAAACATGAAACTAAACAAGGATTCAAAACTTGGAGAATCAACTAGCAGTGGAGAAGTTTGTTGAAGGAGAGACGGTTGAAGCATTCATCACTCAGATTAAGAATCTACGTGACCAAATGGCTGGCACTGGGATACAAAAGACTAGCAAAGAGCTACCTTGGAGGTGTCTTTGGATTTGTCCACAAAAGTTTGATGGACTAGTAAACTGCCCTTAATACTCAGGTGAGACCTCAAGCTTTGACTTTTGAGGAGTTTTGTGCATTATTGATGGAGGAGGAGTTGAGGCTGAAAGCCCGAGAAGGAAGCAAGAATGGAGATGCTGCATTCTCTGCCAATGCAAAAGGCAAAGGTGGTTCCTCCACTAAAAATGATGGGGACAAAAAGAAGAAGGGCGGTAAGAAGAAGTTTCAAGGAGAGTGCTTCTACTGCAAGATGAAAGGACATGCAATTGCAGATTGTCGTGTCAAGAAGGCATATGAAAAGAATGGTACCCTTAAAAGTAAAGGGAAAGAGATAGCCAATACAGTTGAAGCAGAGTTGGAGTTATTTATGGTGACCATTGGAAGTGTGCTCCTTGGCGCAAGAAGAATCTACCACTGACTCATGGGTGTTGGATAGTGGGGCCTCCCGTCACATGACCAACAAGAAAGGTCTATATAGTTCTATGAAGCCTCTACAAGAATCCATCACTGTGATGGTTGGAAATGATGCAAAATGCCCTGCTGCGGGCACATGTACTATTTCTTTTGTTGTTGCAAATGGGGAAGTCAAAAAGCTTTCAAGTTTGTTGTATGTTCTTGAAATTAGGAGAAATCTATTATCAGTTGCTGCCATAACTGATATTGGTCATGAAGTGAGGTTCAAGAAGACAGGTGCAAAAATTCTTGACAGTGCTCGCAAAATTGTTGGCAAAGGAGAAAGAAAGAACAACCTGTATGAGCTAAGTGCTCTTATAGCCACTGCTGGAGTGGGCACAAGTAAGCTTTGGCATGAAAGGTTTGGACACATCGGATTTGCACTGTTGAAGGAGATGCAAAAACAAGGTATGGTTGCTCACCTACCTACAGTGACTGAATTGAAGGAACCATGTGAAGCTTGTATAATGGGCAAGCAACAGAGAAAGGCATTTCCACAGGAAAGCAAGAATAGAGCATAGGCTCCTCTAGAGTTGGTGCATGCTGACTTGTGCGGAAAGATGCCTACACATGCCTTAGGGGGATCTTCTTATTTTATGTTGATTGTCGATGAATATAGTAGGAAGATGTGGGTGTACTTCCTTCGTAATAAGGCTCAAGCTTTTGGTAAGTTTAAAGAATGGCTAAAACTTGTTGAGAATGAAACAGGGAAAAGTGTGAAGAAATTTAGAACAGATGGTGGTGGTGAGTTCAACTCAAAGGAGTTTGAAGACTTTTGCAAGAGCAAAGGGATCAAGCATCAATTGATGATGCCTCACACACCTCAGCAAAATGGTGTTGTGGAATGTAGGAATCGCACCATTGTGGAGATGGCAAGATGCATGCTAAAGGGCAAGGGATTGCCTAACCATTTTTGGGTTGAAGTTGTTAGTACTGCAGTCTACATTCTAAATCAGAGCTACACAAAGGCTCTCAAGGAAAAAACACCTCATGAGGTTTACACTGGTAAGAAACCATCTGTCACACATTTCAGAATTTTTGGGTGTGAATGTTACATGTTCCAGATGAGAAGAGAAACAAGTTAAAACCAAAAAGCAGAAAATGTATCTTCTTGGGTTATAGTGATGAGCATAAGGCTTACAAATTATATGACCAAGAGGCAAAGAAGATCATCGCGAGCCATGATGTGGTGTTCAAGGGGGAGCCGCATACATTGGAGGAGGACAAGGAAAGTTCTTCCACTTTATCATCAAGTGAAGAAGTAGTCCACTATGAACCTGTCCCGAGAGCTATCCCTATCCTTAAGGAGGAGGAAGCATCATCTTCAGATGATGAGAAAAAAGTTCACCAACCTGACATCACCCCACCAAAAAATTCATTGCCGTATTGGATGAAGCAGCTCTATGACCACAATAATCCTATGCTTGCATTTGTTGAGGAGAAGGCAGACAGACCAAGGAGGTCTCAGAGAATAGAGAAGCAAAGGAGGGCTTCTGCTCACATAGTCAACCTTGATGGCTGAGATTATGAGAGAAGTAAAGGAGCCAACTAACTTGGAAGAAGCACTTGTAGATCCAGCATGGAAGGTAGCTACGTAAGCTGAGTATGACAGCATAATGAAGAATGACACTTGGGAGCTAGTGGATCAGCCAGCAAAGTGGAAGGTTATTGGCACCAAGTGGATTTGGAAGGTAAAGTACAAGGCTGATGGTACCTTAGAAAAGTACAAAAGCAGATTAGTTGCCTAGGGATTTTCACAGGTTGAAGGGTTTGATTTTCAAGAGTCATTTGTCCCAACTGCCAAAATGACCACTATTCGCAAAGTACTTGTAGTGGCCGCCCACAAGCAATGGCCAGTTTACCAAATGGATGTTAAATCAGCGTTCTTAAATGGTGACCTCAAGGAGGAGGTGTACGTGGCTCAACCACCAGAGTTTGAGTTCTGATAACAAAGTGTGTAAGCTGAAGAAGGCATAATTGTATGGGCTAAAACAAGCCCCTAGAGCATGGCACCAGTGGATAGATAAGTTCTTTTTAATCTTAAACTTCAAAAGATGTGTCTCAGATGCTAACTTGTATGTTTACAGGGATGGTAAAAAGTCTGTAGTGATTGTCCTATATGTGGATGCCCTTCTTATTACAGGTGACTATGAAGATATGATCAACCAAACTCGAAAGGCTTTGAGTTCTGAGTTTGAAATGACAAACTTAGGCCTGCTGCACTATTTTTTGGGGATTGAAGTCTAGCAAGAGCCAGGAAGGAACTTTATCTCTCAGAAGAAGTATGCATGGGAGATCTTGAAGGCGTTTGGCATGATCAAGTGCAAGGAGATAGCTACACATATGGAGGTGAATGCAAAGCTATCCATTGAGGATACATCAGCACTAGTAGACATTGGGAGGTATAGGAGGTTGGTCGGCAGTGATCTACTTGTGTAACACCAGACGAGATATCAATTTTTCTATTGGCGTTTTGAGCAGGTTCTCAAACAAACCTCATGAGAGTCATTGGAAAGCTGGGATGTGGGTGCTCAGATACTTGAAGGAAACTCTTGACTATGGTATCACATATAGTTCCGAAACTTCTCTTGTGGGGAATTGTGACTCAGACGCAGTAGAAGATAGTGATTCCAGGAAGTCTGTTTCTGGTTATTGTTTCTCTTTAGGTTCAGGAATTTTCTCTTGGATTAGTAAGAAGCAGTCAACAATGGCATTGTCTTCTACCGAAGTAGAGTACAAGGCAACTTGTTTTGTTGCATGTGAAGCAGTATGGTTGAGAAGGATCCTATGGCATATGGGAATGCAGGATGAAGAACCAACTGTGCTGAGATGTGACAATCAGAGTTGCATCGCCATTGCCAAAAATCCAGTGTTTCATACGCGCACCAAACATATAGAGATCCAGTATCACTATGTGCATGATTTGATTGAGGATGGGATAATGGAACTGGTCTACTGTCTAAGAAAGGAGAATTGAGCGGATATCTTCATCAAAGCACTTACGAAGGATCTAAAGTTCATCTTTAGAGACTTGGCGTTGGACCGAGGATATAGTTCACCTATGGGTGGACATTGAGGGGGGGCGTTAGATATGCTCAATGCCCCACCCTCATAAGGATCTGAAGTTCATCTTCAGAGACTTGGCATTGGACCGAGGATATAGTTCACCTGCGGGTGGAAATTGAGGGGGGGACGTTAGATATGCTCAATGCTCCACCCCCATAAGGTGCCACGAATGATCCATGGTGCTCAAAGTTGTAAGGCCCCCATTATGAGGAGAAGCCATATGTGAGCCTGGACATTGGTCCTGACTTGTATGTCAGATGAGGTCTATGTGATCGGATGGCAAAAAGGTGACTGTTGTGTGTCTAATCTTTGGGTTAGACAGAGTAGTTAAGCTGGTAGCAACTCAAGGCACATTGCACGGAGTTGTGGGGTAAGAGAGTTATCAAGGGCCCCAGCCAATGGTAAAGGGAATATTCCATAGAACATTCCCTGGCCAACTAGTGGAGGTGCACATGGAAGGTCAATAGACACATGTGCATATGGAAGGTCAATAGACACATGGGCACATGGAAGGTCAATAGACACGTGTGCATATGGAAGGTCAACAGACACATGTTCACATGGAAGGTCAACAGACACAAATGCATATGGAAGGTCATCCATCATGACCCCCCTTCACAAGCTATAAAAGCTAAAACCCTTCACGGCCATCAATTATCCGTCTTTCACCCAGTCAGGGTTGTTCAAGCTAGCCTTAAACTCTTCACATATATACTGTCTAGATCGCATCTAAGATTCACAGTGGAAGCGCACAGGTGGACAGAGCCATCTTTGTATGTATCAGTTGTTTAGAGATAAAGAAATTTTGTTATTCTCCTCTTATATGTTGTGTACTCTCTATCTCTTTCTCAAATTTTGTTCGTTGCGCCGTGTGATTTTTTACACATTTTAATTAAGAAGCACAACAAAGATAATTGCAAGTGTTGGACACACAAGGAAAAAAGCAAATTATGGGGGTGCAGATCAACGAGCTACCACTAAGCTGGTAGCTATTTCTCTCAAAGCTCTAGCTTATGCACTCTCTGGCCAAATCTGCAGGTTGTAGAGATGTTGATTCCTTGCTAATGCATTGCCTTCCAAGTCTGTTGGAGATGATTTCCAATGACTTGATTTGGATGGGATGATTGGGGAGACATAGGGGCACTCAAAGACCAATAAATACCGGACTGACTAGATCCATGTGGCACTTTGCTAGCATTTGATTGCTAAGGTGCAACTCTCCGATGAGAACCTTGAGAGCTCTCATCACTATCTTGGCACATACTCCTTTCACCAACATCCATTAAACAAAGTAGATTCAGAGTCTTGCAACAATTTCATCATCATCATTGGGAATCCGTACAAATGGATGTTCAAGTAGCGTCACTGCAGAGTCAATGTGTTAGTTGTTTTTTCATTTTTCTGTACGACAGGATGACTAGTTTTAGTTGACCTTTTGTCCGTTGTGTGGAATATTTGTGGATTGCGCCTTTCCTTTTTTTTGAGGATGTGGTATTAGACTTTGCAGAACAGCCCCACCCATTGCCAGGTTTTTTCTCTTTTTCCCTCTCTCACGTTGCACCATAACACACATGTAACTGTAATAAAATCAACCGACCATTACACCCACCAAATAGACAGAATATACTTCATTGATTTTTAATTTAAAAGGAACCCAACCGTTAATTGTAAAAGGAACCCCGTCATTGCACGAGCACATGGCACAATAACCCACATAATTTTCTAAAATAAATCCACAGTGCACGTGCACATGCGCTACAAACACAATTTATTTGTAATTAAAATGAACCCCCATCATCACGCATGCATGCGCTTTGCGCCACTGATCATATAAGTTGTAACAATGAATTGCATTTTTAAAGACCCCCAGTCAGTCAAGTCAGTCTAAGTAGGGGTTGGGATTGCGGAATTGACTCACTATGCATTAATGGTTAATTAATAACGAATTGCAATCTAATTTGTACATGGTTAAAATGAATTTGATAATGTTCACCCATCCATGTTCACTACACCATAGGTTTACACAACGCGTTTACAAGGATTGGGATTTGTTAAGTTCGAGATGTCAGTCTTATTCATATGTCTTTATTATGTTGGTCCAAGTCTCGTATTCTATTTGAGTTTGGTCATTGTCTGGGGTACGGTGTGTTTGAGTTTTTTTAATTGATTGCTTGATTACGCAGAGTCAGAGTGCCTGCTTGTTGCACAGCATGAAACTTTTGGTCGCACAAGTGCGTAGGTCATGTCAAAATTTTTCCGTGGGGTGTGGATTGTTTGGGGAAGTCTGGTTCAGCTTGGTGTGGTCGTCTGTCCTTTGTTTTGATATTCTTCTCAGTGTTGATTTGTCTAGGTTTTGCAAGAATTTTTTTGTATTTTTTCTTGGTTGTGTGTGTGGCTCTCGTGCGTAGTCTGAATGGCATCTACCTCTATTTCTCCTATTGACATCCAGCATGTGTCGTTGCCGGTGCATCACTATGCTCTTCTCCTAGAGGTGGATTGCATTTGCTGTGCTGGTCTTCGTCCTTTTGTGGCTTTGAAGTTTCCACCAGTGGAAAACATGATTTGCTACTCCTTCCTGGCATCCTACAAGAACCAGTCTGGCTTGGTTTATAACCGACGCTTTTGCTTTCGTCGATGACAATGGACACTGCATGATTCTGTGTGACAGGACCGGTGTTTAACTAGCCTTTCATTCCAGGGTCATGGGATATTTTTGCAGCATGTTCAAACTCTTACCTTCATTTTGCTTGGGTGCATTCTCATTCTAAGGATACCTCTGTACATCTTGCAGCTCATTTTTTTGGTACCTTGCTTTTATGCATCAATAGTCTAATCTGAACAATCACAAGTGTATTCCCGTTTGATCATCAATCCGAATGTGGATGTGACTGCTACTCAGATGGATATTTTGTATTACTTCCCACAAGCTTTCCCTACCAGGTTTCTTATTTTGCTGGAAAGGATGTGTTGTATACAGTTCCTCTAGAATATGCCTTTGCATTTTGTAGATGAGAGTAAAACTCTGGAGTGTCTCAAGTCTAGCATGCAATTTAAGAAGAAGTGTTTGCATCCTACTTAGCAGTGGAGTCCTTTTTGGATGTATTAGTTTTTTTTCTTTAATGGAAATCTTTTTTTGTGCTCTCCATTTTCTTTTTGGGGCATGTGCCATTTAGATTACCTGGTGTTGTGTCTGTGTGAGTTGTATATGTGGTATGTATATACTGTTTATCTTTGTTGAATGGAGTTGAAGTTGAAGACGGATTGATGAAGAAGACGTTAGACTACAAGCTAGCAGAAGATGATGCTGATTCAAAGAAAACTCTTATATCCTTTATGACTTTGTGTTGCTAACAATTTTTTTTTAAAAATGGAGATAATATCCAAAAGGGTGTTTTCCTTTCGTTGTAGTATTATCAGATATACAGGTGATAAGTTGGGGTCGTGGTGGAGTGATTGTTGAAAATACTAAAGAATATCAAATTGAGCTCTTTACTGAACTTATATTTTTCTTTTCCTTAGGTCGTGAGGATGCTTCCTTTCTAAGTGTGGGGATATGTTGAGAGTGGAAAAAGACTGAATTTTTGGTTGATTTTTATTGTTTTTGAGGTTTGAATGGTTGATTTTTGATGGATTTAGAGTGATGTATGGTTGTTAATGGGAGCGTTTGAGAGTATTTTGGATGATATTGATTATGTTTTGGAAGTTCATGATGATTCTTAGTAGAAATATGAAGCTCTGTGATGTTCTAATAGGTTCTGTTGAGGTTCTGATACCTTCTGTATAGCTTCTGTTTTGTTCTGATTTTCTTCTATATGAAGTATGGATTGATGATTGATGAAGGTTGAAATATTTTGAAAGCTTATTGAATAGTTTTTGATAGCTTGGAATGGTTTTAGTATGAGTTATGAGGATTTGCTGTTCTCTGATGAGCTTCTGTAAACCTTATGTAGACCTTCTATCTTTGCTATGTTCCTGTTTTGTTCTGTTATGTAGATCTTCTGTAAGTGTTTTATAGAATGTATGTGTGACTTTGGAAAAGTTTTCTAACTTTTGAAAAGGATGAATCTAAGTTAAAAAGAGCTAAAACAAATGGAAGAAGCAGCTGCTAAAGACTGAAGAGAAGGCTGAAGTGACAGTGACAGTAATGAGCTATGAAGAGAGACTCTTAGGGCTCTGGTGCCCTTTCATACCTCCCATACCTCTTGGGAGGTGCATCCACGACCTAAGAAGGATTATTGGGAGTTATTATTGAGTATTGTAGTGAGGAGATGATGTATTATTGAGAGAGAGAGAGAGAGAGAGAGAGAGAGAGAGAGAGAGAAAGCCAGAGATAGTCAATTCTATCAAAACAATGTATTTGTATATGAGAGATAGAGAAAGAACTATGAAGACATTGAAGATGAATACTATGTGATTGATTTCCATTCAAAAATGGTGTATTATTTTGTGTTCTTTGTTCTATGGATGGATTCTATGAAGATGTTGAAGATTATGGTTGATTCTATCAAATTCGTGGGAGATATCTACTATGATGCTGCGTGAAGATTCATTGTTTTCCTTGTTTTGTTCATCAAAAGAATGAAATAAAAGCTTGTTGATATTACAAGATAGATTTTCTTGCAGTAGAATCCCTTTTTCCTTGGTGTCTCTCTTGGGGCTCCATTCTCTCTCCTCCCTCTCTCTCCTCTTAAGAGGCAGTTCATGCCCATGAAGAAGATTGAAGATTGATTGAAGAACGCTTGTCCGGCATGGTATCGGATCACTCCCGGATCGGTGGAGGGCTACAGTTGGCTATTCGGAGGTGGGTTGAGCCTTGAATGAGGGCTGATCTACAGTCTCGCATCAGATTTTAAAACCGGCAAAGAAGGAAAAAACCAATAATTCTATTTTACAAAGGAAATTTGCTTGTTTTTTACATTTGATTGAGCCAATGTTGTTCTTATGGAGTGAAAATTGATAGACATTTTGTTTATTGTTTATTCTATGCTTGCATGATGGAAAAATCAGAAAACATAAAGTCAAAATGATGGAAATAATTTTTAGAAACCTGTAAAACATGGTTTTTATGAGAAAAATGAGGTTTTTGGTGTTTTCGGGTGGGATAAACCAATACACATGGGATAAAATACTAATAAAATCTATATTTCTGTAGTTCTAAGAATCAAGAGCCACAACTCTAAAAATATATCAAATTTTTATTGAAAAAATGGAGAAAAAAGAGAAAAATGGAGAAAAATAAGAGAAAAAATAAGAATATGCCTTAGAAAAAATACGAAAAAATATAATAAGTGGTTGTGGATGTATGATAGGGCAAAGCATGAGTTTTGGCCTTAGTTTGCCCTATCGTTTTGCTACAGTGTGTGATTTATTGCTCTCTATACAGTAAATCATGACAAAATAATCTCTATACACCTATGCAACAAAGCAAAACTTAAACGGTGAGGGGGAGTAGGATTTTGTGCAACAGTTTGAGGGCTGAAATAATATAAATTATGATTGGTTTTTTTTCTATGCATAGCATTTAGGAAACAACATATTTGGAAATAAGGGATCTAGTAGCACAAGGTTCGCCTTGGTTCTAGATTCTTGCAACGAAGCATATACGTATTAGTTGGAATTCATGGAAAGACTGTTTGCGTACTAGCACATAGGTTTATTTCGAAACATAACTGTTTGTGCACAATGAGACATTCACTATTGTATTGATCATGCATGTGGTATCAACTCCTGGAAACGGATAGCAATTGTTTGAATGATAGTTAACCCATGTTTGAGAGGGTGAGATTCCCCTTGCCATAGGATAGCCGTTTGTTTCTTGGGGAAAATTATTGGTGAGAAACATGGTATCTCATGGATCTTGCTGAAAAGAGAGGAGTTTTGTGCGAACGTATTTATATGTAAAAGCAGCGCATCGAGGGGCCAATCCCCAAGATATAGGAAAGCTGCAGTGGGGCCATGGTAATTAGCCAATGGGGTGCCTCTTGTGTCTGTGATACATGACACTTATTGCCAATATGTGTGGGATACCCCCTTTGAGGGGTTTTGGAGAAGGTGCCATTGGCCAGCTACAAATGCAATATTAGATGTATCTAGTGTGCATTTAGTTATTATAGACGCTCCTGGCGTGCGAGGTCGTGTGGTGGTGGAGGTGTCTGTTGTATGCATGAGGGTCCGGCTAGTGCCATAGCCAGTGCTGGCCCATTTTTGGTCCCATCAATGGTGCGTCTATCGGGAGCTGCCTCAAAGTGGTGGTTTCCGAATCTAGGGTCTCTTGGGACCTACTTGTTAGTTGATGTCCTTTGAAAAGATATGTCAAGCCAAACTCCAAAAACAGGAGAGAGCTGAGAGGGCTAGATGAAGGGCTGAAATCAATAGGCGTTATTCTCCTAAAAGGAGTAGTCATGAACCTATTCAAGGGCGGGGTGTTAGTAACCTTAGCCTGAATCAAAGTCAATCAAGAGATGGAAGTTCTAGTACTTTCCCCCTCCCAATTAATCGTCCCACTTTGAGTGATGTGACAGCTTTGCTTATCTCGATTCCATTAGCAAATCCGATCATTGCCATGGTGCAACCTATCGCAATCCTTGCGAGAATAGCGGATTTGCTAGCCTTAGGTTTCCCCATACCCATTTTTAATTGGTTAGTGGAAGAAGATGCGGAGCTTCATATAAGGGAGTTCCAAACGCTGATCTTCAACTGCCGCATCCAAGAGGAAGGGCATCTAATGATGTTCTTCAACATGAAACTGAAGGAAGGGAAGGGCAATTATATGGTATCACGGCCTTGAGGTTGGAACCATAACCACAGTCGACTTATTTTATGATGCCTTCTGAAGGGAGTTCGCCCCTGAGAGGGGTGGCCAATATTGGCTACGTGTGTTGAATGTGACACGCCAAGAACCGCATGAAGATATACGAGCCTATGCAAAGAAGATCAAAGAGGTTTTTCGTAAATTGGATGCCTCTATCCCTATCCCACATGCTGCCCAATTACAATACTTCTTGCATGGTCTTGATTATAACATCCAGGTGCAGTTGAGTAGTGTCACTTGGCAGACATAGACACTGCCACCATTAGACGAGCGCAAGAAATAGAATCCCAATTGCAAGCGGACTATGCTTCTTGAAACAATCCCAATATGGGTCTAGCATCGGGAAATAATTTGCAATTGATCAATGGCAGTGGAAGCTAAGGGATGGGGATGGCCAACCCTAACGGGAGAGGGAACGTAGTGCCGAATATGCCTTTATTGACAGCTCTACCTAGTGTGACTATGCCTATGGCTAGTCAGATGCCTCCAAATGTGGGAGGCCAAGTAGTGAACCCTAACGTCATTCCTATGGGTCAGCAACCAATGCAACCAATGCCTAATCAAATTGTGCAGCCAAGGGACCGATAGGTAGATGATCAGGGCTATGAGTCGAGTTCGTCAAATGTCCTTAGCGAAGTCAAGGACATGATGAAGCACTACACGAATATGATCTCTGAAAAATATCGACAAATAGTCCTTGACGTTAATTTCTTAAAGAAAAAACAGAATCTGATAGGGAGTCGACGCCCCAAAGAGGGTGCACCCTCTAGATTCAACTGCAAATGGTGTGGTGGGCAACATTATCCAAGTAATTGCCCAAATGTCAAGTGTGACATTTGCGGGAAGCCTGCCATTTAGTAGCCACTTGTTGGAGCAAGATCAGTTCCCTCCAGCAAGGCAATCGGCAACCACCAGGGCCTATTAATCGTTGTGCACAAGGAAACAATTTTCAGTAGGATGATGGGCCAAAACAAATACTCTAAAGGGGTAAGGCTATCGTCAAGGAATTGCCAAGAGGCAGTGGGGTGAGCCTCATCAAGGCTGTGTAGGTTAATGGCACTGAAGCTTCTAGCCTACGTGCCATAACAAGAGGCCAAAAACATAGAGAAGACGACAAAGATAATGTAAAACTTGTCGACAGAAACCCTAGGCAGGGTGATAAAGGAACACAAGTTCTAAATCCTAATGAGGAAGGGGGACCTCTGAAGCCCGTAGAGAGTAAGGCTGATGTCAAGAGAGATAAAGAGGTATCGAGAAAGAAGGTGAGAGTTAAAAAAGAGGCAATAAAGCTAGTGTAACATCCTAAAGAGTGGAAGGTTTGGTGTGAGAAGTGAGCTTTAGTGAATTATCACGAATTTGAATTAGCTAGCTCCCTTTGTGATGTTAAACCAGACTTGAATCTCTTGCAGCTAATCAAGCTATCACCAGGAGTACGCAAAGATTTAAAAAGATCTTGTGTATGGGTTATATCGTAGAACCCTTGGGAATAGCGCGGGCAGGGGATGACTAGTTTAAACATGCCGAAAAGCACTACCCAAGGGTTGCAGCTATGTTGATGGGATTCTAGTGGATAATGCTATCATCAACACAGGATCCTCAGTTAATATTATGAGTTCTGAATTGATGGAGAGGTTGGGTCTTGCGATTCAGAAAGATACCTCCACAATCTTTAGAATGGCTAATGATAGTCTGAGACAGCCAGAGGGCTGCATTACTAAAGTCCATGTGACAATTGCCAACGTGGAATGCTTGTTGGACTTTAGGGTAATCCAATTTGCAGGGCGTTCGAGTTACCAAGTATTTCTTGGTCGATCTTGGATTTTACAAGTAGATTGTCAAGTAGATATACCTGCTGGTAGATTGATATTTGGCAGAGGTGCTAGACGGGTGGTAGTCGATGCATATCCTAAATCACCTCAAAGTGAGTGAGCTCCCATGTCTTCTACAAAGTTAGAGACAATGGAAGATATGCCTACAAGTGAGACATCGTCAACTGGCAAATCCAAAGAGGGATCAACCACAAAAAGACATCTATCAAGTAACGTTGAACGAGCCATTAGAAGCTCAAGATAGAATAAGAGACGCAAATGTTATCGAGCTAGACCTTGGTACGCTAGACCATGAACAGCCAATAAAGCTAGGGTCTATGCTTAGTGCGGAGGAACGGGAGGATTATGTCACTCTGATCCAAGAGTTCCACGATATTTTTGCTTAGAGTTACGATGAACTTAGGGGCATTCCTCCCAGCCTTGATGTCCAATGGATTCCGTTGAAGGAAAGAAGCCATCCTATGCGACAGAAAGTTAGGCGTATGCCATTTGAGTTGTAGGATGGTTGTTGGAGGAGTTATAGAAATTACAAAAAGTGGATTTGATATTCCCTGTGCAGCACACTGAATGGCGTTCACCTTCTGTGATCAGGAAGAAAAATAATCAAATCTTGCTGTGTGTGGGCCTTCAAGAGTTGAACAAGCAAACGGTTAAGGATTACTACCCATTTCCTTTTATTGACCAGATTTTGGATCAATTGGCAGGTAGGGAGATGTATTCATTCATGGACTATTTTCCAGGCTATAATTAGATGGTGATCAAAACAATGTTCATAACAATCTTCGGGACCTTTGTGTATCATGTGATGGCATTTGGTCTATGCAATGTGCTTGGTTCTTGGCAACGAACTATCGATAAGACCTTTGGTGACATTTCCCTTGAGGAGCTAAAGGTATTTATTGATGATCTAGGGGCGGCCACAATGAGAAAGGTAGTTGATTATTTTACAAACATGTTTTGAGCGATGCAGACAATTTTACATAGCTCTCAATCCAAGGAAGTGGGTTTTTGGCGTACCTTATGGGGTCCTACTAGGCCATGTAGTTAGCTCGATAGGGATTGCGACAGATCTTGAAAATATCAAAGCTATAGCTGCCATGAGTCCGCCACACACCCCCAAAGAAGTTCACATTTTTCTGTCATCAGTTGGATATTATTGACATTTCATAAATGCTTTGGCAAAAATAACTCACAAGAGCACCTGTGCTGAAAGCACCAAAGAGGGGCGAAATTTTTTATATCTTTTCAGCAGCTACCATGCATAGCATTAGTTGTTTTTTAGCGCATATGTGGGAAGAGAAGTGGTATCACCCGATTTCTTTCGCCATCGAAAGCTGGGTGTATCTAAAATTAATTATACTTATATGGAAAAGTTGTACCTCACAATGTTCTTTGCAACTAAAAAGTTTAGGCACTACATCCTTTATGAGAAGGTTGTCCTTTATACGAAGGCGGAAGGGCTACGACTGCTGATGAATAAGCTACAACTGCTCGACCTTTTGGCAAAGTGGTTAATCACTTTGCAAGAGTTTGATTATGAGGTTAAGAGCAAGCTACCCAGGTTGTAGGGTATCGTGGAGTGCTTTGTGGACTTTGGGGAGCCAAAGGAAGCTCTAGCTAAAGGTAGTGATTGGGACTCATTGTTGAAGATTGACACGGCATTTATTTCCTCCTGGTATGCGACGATAATGCATTATTTGTTGATGGGAGAGATTGGAGCTGGTCTATTGAAGTCAAAAAAGCAAAAGATCAAGCAACAAGCTTTAAAAATTACTATAATCACAGGCACGTTGTATCAGCAAGGGGTAGACGATATCTACTGCTGATTCATAATGCCTCACGAGGTCCCTTTCATCTTAGAAGAGTGCCATGACTATGTTTGTAGAGGTCATTTTGTTGGGCGGCTAACTACGCAAAAAGCCTTGAGGGTGGGATATTGGTGGCCGACCATCTTCCAAGATGCATTTGAGTACATTAAAATATGCGACATCTCTCAATGACATGATAGCCAAGAGAATAGGAAGCAACCACTCACTCCTATTATGGCAATCCTTCCGTTCAAGAAGTGGGGGATTGACTTTGTGGCCCTATTACTCCGTTGTCCACTGCACGGAAAAGATATATTATTGTAGCAACTAATTATTTTACTAAGTGGTCGGAAGCACGTGCAACACGGAAAGATGATGCAAAGGAAACCGCCAGTTTCCTATTGGAGCAAATATTGTCGATTTGGTCCACCAAAAGAAATAGTATTAGACCGAGGGACGCATTTTTCTGAACAAAGTGATAAAAAGCTTGACTGAGGCTTGGCACATCAAGCATAATAAAACAACCCCCTATAACCCACAAGTCAATGGGCAGATCGAGAGTACCAACAAGTAGCTTGTGGGCATTTTGTCTAAGGTAGTATCGGAAAAGAAACGAGATTCGGACAAAAATCAAGAGAGTTGTCGTCACCCAAGCCCACAGAATCCGAAACAATACGATATGAATGAAACCACTCTTAGCAAGGTGTCACATGAAAGGACGCACCTGAGTCCAAGAGCCAACACTGTGCATACATAGAGTGTATCTTTGTCATGTGCGAAGCACTAGAAGAAGTTGCAAGGATATAATCATCATCAACATCCTCAGGCTGCATAACATTGATCTCTTCAATTTTAACACTGGACTTTGCAGGCACTATGCTGCGATCAGAAGACTTATCCTGCACTTTGTCTTTCCCCTTATCTTTGCGCCTTTCATTATGCAGTTCATGGCATTGTGGCCTAATATGGCCCTTTTTCCCACAATGGTGACAAGTAACATATGCATTCCTGCCATGGGATTTGCTACGTGACTTCCCACGAGACTTGGACCGAGATTTCTAAGAATCCCGTCCATGGCCACTACCACTACCGTGCTTTCCATATCCATCATTCCTACCTCTAACTGTCATAGCATGCGACACACGAGAGGCATCCAAATTCTTACGGTTAACCTCTTCCTGCAAAAGAGCACTCTCAACGTCAGATAACTTCAAGATAGCACTAGAGGCACATAGTGCAATGCAGAATACATCCCATGACTCATTAAGAGTACCAAGCAAGAAAAGAGGAGTGACATCCTCTGCAAAAGTGATGTTTGCGAAGTCAAGTTCTTGAGTATAGCATGAAACTGGCTCAAGTGAGCAAACATGGTCACATTCTCCTTCATGCGCAGATCCATAAGCTGCTTCAGCCAATACATCTGACTCGTTGGACTTTTCTCATCATCGAGATTCTTGATTTTATCCCACAACTGCCATGCACTCTGTTCTTCCTCAAATACATTGTAATAAATCTGTTCTGTGAGAGATAATACAATAGTGGACTTGCATAACTCATCAAGCTCAAACCATTCCTCATCTGGCATAGTTGTAGGTGGTTGCCTGCTGAACCTCAATGGTTTGATCTGCGATTTCTACACCAACACCTACCAAATTTGGCTCTTCCAATAAGAGTAATCCGTACCATCAAGCTTAGTGATGTTGAAAATAGCATGATCAGTGGACGAACTCGCCATAATGCAAGCTGGAAGACTGTAGACAATTCAAAACTACTTGCTATTTACTGCAGAAAATGACCAAAAAATCACCAAAAGCATGAAAAATCCATGTTAGTTTGGAGTTATATGCTTGCTCTAATAAATGACAGCAAGGTACTGTGAGAGGCAATTGCTGACCAAATCACTACACCAAGTCGATAAATGACAGCCAAAATATGACAGCCATAAATGGGCATAAATCAGCACCAAACAGTCATCAAGACCCTGAGCAAACACCCAAACATGTCATCAAAGCATCCGTCAGTGAGTAGGCATACCCCCTGGACAATAGGACAAAGTATACATAACACTGGCAAGACCTGACACCAGTAGGTATATGCTCACAAGAGTGCAAAGCCAAGCTCAAGTCAAAAGCAATTCCAAGATATCAGTGCATGAACCATGCAACATGTAAGTGTAAGAGATCCCAAAGTCTCAAGTATCTGCAAAATTCTCAAATAGAATAAACCTCCTGCTCAATGTCGGTCAAGCATACAAGATGCTCCCACTAGCTCAAAAGGCAGATAAATGAGCTCAACAGCTCAAGCAAACCAAGTCAAAGTACCAAAGATAGGTAACCAAGACAATGCCTCTATAGCATCCAAGGTCGTAATGGAAAAAGCCAAGTCGTAATGGAAAAAATACAAGTCAATGTCCAATTGCTCAAGGGAATACTCAAATAAATTTCGAGACGATCTCAAACAACTGCCATCCATAGCCAAAGCATAAAGCATTCACCAAGACATCATAACCCGTACTGGGTAGCCTAGGCATAAACCATGTCATAGATGAAATGCGAGATGCAAAGAAGTGACAGTCAAACCCAAATCGAGCTCTAATCTTAGCTCAAAAGCATTCCATCGCATAAACAAGACATGTGGCATAGTCCAAATACATCATGACATCATACCGAGTAGCCGGGAGCCTCTCCGTGACCAATAGGCATAACCCAACTATAGCATAAATAGCTTCAGCCCTGAAGTTTCCAGCAGCATGCTCAATCCAAGCTCAAATCCATAGGCAAACCATAGGCATACATTGCGGTGTGTATAGGTACCAACCAGGCATAATCGGGCATCAAATGCCAAGACCTGTAAGCATAAAATTGAAGTAATAGGTGGTTGCCCTATTTTGGACATATCTAGGATTGTTCAAAATAGTGAATGGCTGAGCTAAATCAGCTCCAAATGCGTCTCACATAAGAGACATAACATCCACAAGTGATCCGGTATCAATAGACATCAGTAGAAGCATCACATAAGCCATATACATACAAATACATGTTGTCTCAGACCTGGAATCTATTGCAAAATATTTTGTCATCAGAATTTGGAAAATTTGACATCATCATCGCATCCGGAGCATGCCAAAACCCCAACTTAGACTCTTACCTTGCCTGAATCGGGTTCCGAATGCCCGAGATATGACAAAAAAGAGTGATTTTTTTAGGCCAGATTTTGAAACAGGCGTAAAAAATATTGAGCTGGCTGGGGGGGTCTGTTGTCCCATGTGTCAACAATGGACCCAACGGGGGCAGAAATGGGGGCCAAAGAAGGCCTACACCAAGCCTCAACAAGCCTTGATAGGCTAGAAGCAAGATCCAGGTGAAGGAAGCTCCAAGAGGTGTGAGCTATGGCTGGCCACAACCTATGAAAACCCTATTTACCTAGACCTATGGACTGAGATAAATCTCTGAAATAATGAAGCAATACCTCAATGTCAATGCCCTGATGGTGCCTCAATAGGCCGGAAAGGAGCTTAGGAAGCTGGGGAGTGATGGGAGCTCAAGAGAATGAGCTATGGCTGCCGGGAAGGAGACCCAATGTGAGTGGGGAGTCAATGGGAAGCTGAGAATGCCACGAGCCAACAAGCTCAAGAGTTCGGAAGCCGTGCTCTGATACCAGTTAAAAGGTGAGAAGGATTGAAGGTTGCACTCGAGAGCTATGGCGGGAGAGCAAGAGCAAGAAAGAGAGAGACAAGAAATGGGAACTCCAACCGTCACAATGTGAGACCGAGCCTTCCTTTATTCAAACTATCACTAAAAGAATAAAGAATAAAGTGATGTGATGGGAACCCACCACCTGCAATGTGCAGTGGTGGTGACTGTCAATGTAATAATACACGGGCGGCTAGGCAGAGGCGCCTTTACCCCCAACACTGCACATGTGGCATCTCTTGTCTTGATCTCAGGGAATATCTTTACCCGATCCAAGTTCTTGGATGATTGGCTTTGCTCAAAGTAACGCATCTTGCATGTCCGATGGATGCATTGCTTCAAGATGGTGGTTTAGAGAAGTGTTCAAGCTATGGAAAAACTTGGATACTTGATGTGCAATATCCTAGGTGGCGCATATTTTAGTAGGGTTACAAACTTTGAGTAGTAGGCTTCAAAGGTTAATTCCAACTGCTTGAGCTTGAAGAATTCATTCATCCTCAAAGTCTGGTAAGTTGGCAAAAGGTATTGTTTGCGTACAACATCTTTCAACTGAGCCCAAGTGATAGCGGCTTCAGAAAATACCTTGATCCTTGTACCATTGCTTCCACCAAATCCGAGCTTGGCCAACTAACTTAAGTTTGGCTATCAATGTCTGATTGGAGAAAGCGTTACTTGAAGTAGAGAAATAGTCACCCATCGACTCAGTCCATATCTTTGTCTTTGTTGCGACGTCTATCCCTTCTCCATCAAACTCGAGTGCCTTAATTTGCTTGAGAAGGAATTTCTTCTCTTGCATGTCAACATTCGTGGGTGCAGAAGGTGCCTAACAATCAAGCCATACCACTTAGGTTATTTCTGTTTAGGATATGTCTATGAACCATACATTAATCAATCATGTAGCATTACAAAGTTTTGCTCTAATACCAACTGTAACGTGCCCATCTAGGCACGTTTTTTAGCAGTCCATCGAGATACGAGTCCAAGCGACACCACCCAGCACTCCCATGGAATGTCGTGAGGTTTGTTGCCTAGGGTTTCCGAAGTCTGCCTCGTAATGGAACATCCACGATGGAACCCGCTAGGATCGACCTGAAATTTGGGTTCCTAGTGGACAAGGTCTCCTGACAGCATCCTAACATCAGATTATAGACATCTTACTTTAGGCAGCAGAAGTATCCAATTTGAAGCAGATCCATATCGCACTTGGTTTAAAGAGAATGGAAAACGAGAGGGATGCATCGCTCAACCTCTCTGCCATGGGGCATAGCCCCATTCCGGTCCCCTAAAAAGGCATGAATTGGGTTCTAACTTAACAATACTTAAAGATCAATCGACTGTAAAACCTTCTGAGAAGCCTTTCAGTTCTCTGGGACCACCATGCCATAGGATGGACCCGCATCCGGAGTTCCGCCCAGCTACTTCCCTTGATAGCTTTAGTTTTCTAACTAGGTCCTATCACATTTATGTGTGACATTCAAAATCAGCTTCCTTAAAGGCCCTTTAGGGAACAGGGTTCGTTTGCAAACAAGTTCAACCAAATTCCTTAACTTATCTTCACGTTAATCTTTGTCTCTTGCCCATACAGGAGAAAGTATGTATTCCCTTCTGTCAAACTAGAAGTACCCAGTCCAAATCACATGGCACCATAAATTCCATCCATTATCTAGAATAGGATCTTCCAACGCCTTAGACATTGGGGCTCACGATAGTCTACAACTCTGTTCCAGACTAGGCAAGGGGTGTCCAAAGCTCCACTAACCCTAAGAGACCTAGGAGGGAGACACAACTTCTGTAGTTGGCAAAATATCCTTCCTTAATTAATCCAATTAAGCACAATCAAGGCAATCAACCTAATATCATCTTCCAAGAAAACATTCCTTTACTTCCCTATGGCAATTTGTCATCATTGACCCCTGCCATGCATTTACCACCAAACACAAGAACTTGGAATAACCATCCAAATCACATCCAACAATTAGTTTAATGCAAAAGCATTTAGGACATTATTTGATCAATCAACAAAAACAATGGTATCCTTTTCCAAACATTGCAAGAATAGTCGCAATAACCTTTCCATCGCATATTTGCTCTCTCCCTTGGGATCTAAGTGATTCAATGCAAAATTTACCTAACACTTCAGCTAAGATACATGCCAAGGTCTCATACAACTATGCAAGAATGTAAATTGTATTGAGCACTTATATTGATCGATAACCTAACCTTCTTCTCAGCAAGTATGAAAGCATTGGTCTTTCCTTTGCCTCGAGTTTCCCTAACTCCGTGAGCTCTCTACTTGCCTTTTGAGGCCCGAAGTTGTTTGTAACTAGCCCAATCCCCAAATTTGGATTGATAAACATAGTGGTTATCGGGCGGATCCCAAGGCATGTTAGTCTTTAATCCTTATGATCATTGTTTGTACTAGTTAAGCACAACATCAAGATTCCCAATCTATCAACATGAGCTATTAGCAAGAGCTTGGATAAAGGTCTAGGGCTTCAAAAATGATTCTCTTCTAGAATCAATTGCTTGCCATGCAATCCATCAAACATGCGAATTGTGACATATACCTTCGAAGTGATGAAAAATGCACCTACTATTGCGAGGACAGAAATTTGACAATACTTGAGTCTTATATATTTATGAATTCATCGTATAGCATCTAAATATAATTCACTTCTCTTGATATGCGCATTTGGGTAATTCAATCTTTCAAATACTTGAGATGCACTTTATACTTTTTATTGTCCTATTCTTGTATGGCATTATACGGGTCTAATGCATCTTGTGCGGGAATCAAAGAAAGCATTTATCAATTTGGAAATACGTTACTTACGACCAGTACAGCTATTGGATGGGCAGTGATATCCTCGCTCGGCACCTTTGTTGCGGAATTTCTATTCGAACGTGTGACATCTTCCACTTGGGGGACAATTCCCGATCTTTGTCTTCCTTGGATGTGAATCGCACAAGCCTTTCGTGCTTTTTTTCTTGATTAGCAGATCCGATTTGGGAAGAGAAATAAACTATGGTGGGGGATAATTTTGCAAAAAAGGGGAGTAGGTGCGTGTGGCCACCCTCTAAGGAGGGGAAAGAGAAGGAGATCGTTCTCAAGGGTTCTCTCTCTCTCTCTCTCTCTCTCTCTCTCTCTCTCTCTCTCTCTCTCTCTCTCTCTCTCTCTCTCCCCTATCTCTCTCTCTCTTTTCCTCTCTATCTCCCTCTCTCTCTCTCTCTCTCTCTCTCTCTCTCTCTCTCTCTCTCTCTCTCTCTCTCTCTCTCTCTCCTCTCTCTCTCTCTCTCCCCCTCCCCCTCTCTCTCTCTCTCTCCCCCTCCCCCTCTCTCTCTCTCTCTATATATATATATATATATATACATACATATATATATACATATATATATATATATATACATATATATATATCAGCAAAAGCAAAGGGGGCAAGGAGATGGTATCCTTTTTCACTTAAGGGGGGGATTTTATAAGGGTAAGGGGGTATTATTTGAGGGGGGAGAGAATGAATTTGTGTCCGTCTACTTCCTTACGATGGGGGGTTATATAGGGGAGAGGAGGGCTATTATGGTGGGGGGGGGGGGGGGGGGGAGGGGGGTTTGTGGAAGAGGTGGAATGGTTGTGATGGTGGTGTTTGCCACCTCTTACCATGTGCATGGCGGTAGGCAGTGGACTGGTCAACGAAGGCCTAGCGAGGGGTGGTAGGCCCATGACCTCCCCCTTGACACCAACATCCCCATCATCGAAGGCCTCTCCTTCCCCAGATCATTGCGTTGTCTCCCCCTTCATCCTTTTCCCCCCCACCACCAGTCGGTGATGACAGGGGGAAGAAGGGTAAATTTTTTTCTACTAAAGTTAATTATTAGGGGGGGTTCATAATGAACGTAACGGAAAGTTACATCCTCTCCCCCTTGGAGAACTTGAGATGTCCTCATCTAGAAGGAATTGGTGATTTCATTCTGGAACCTGTGGGATATGGGCCTGCCACATATTCATTGTGATACTCTAATCACTCATAAGTATACAACAACTTACTGTATTTGATATATTCAAGTCTAGATTACAAGAGAAAAGTTTATTGTAGTTACATCTCATGAATATCCTCTAATTTGTTTCTAAGTATCTAGTAGGTTCTGGATCACTGATGAAACTTGTGCAACTTCATTCCTTGTAATTAGTTCAAGTTTTCTTTGAATCTTTATGGGACAATTGACGTAGTTATGTCCAATGTTGTGTCACTCAGAGCATCGGTGTTTAGGGTGCTTTGGGCATTCCCTTTAGAAATGACCTAACTCCCTACAATAAAAATAGTACGGAGTTTTATCACCTATGGTCACAAGATTCATGGTCATCCTTGCAGGATTATCTTCATTAGAACAAATTGCCTTGGGATCTTTTTGGCAAATTGAAGTGGTCCTTTATCTCAGAAACTTTGTTCCCAGATTGTCCTTTCCTTAGTTCGGGACTGAGCTTCATGGACAATTGTCTTTGCTTGTATTACTAAAGATTACTTCCAAACTTTGGCATTCTGCTAGTACCCAACCTATATTAGTTGAGAAGAAATGACTTAAGAGAAATGCATCTAAAGTATCTCTGATCACTTATAAGTTCTAACCTCAAAATTGATGCAACTCATATTACTCTCGTTAACTGTAGTTACAAAAGTAAGGTTTATTCCAATACAAGTTGTATTACATGTTGATAGAACTTCTAAGATTGCTAATCATTCTGGAAAGGTGTAGCGGGTTCTAAGTCTTTGTCTTCATCTGATTCTTCCATATATCCAAAAAATACACTTGTGTAGCCTTGTTTCCTTGGAGGTTCAATGTCTTCTGGACTTAGGTCAAGGTAGTCTCCTTGGACGTGTCCTAGCTCAATGCAATGGAAGCATTAATAGTAGGGACATCTCCTACGGATGTGCCCTATCTCTCCATACATATGGCATCTCTTGTCCTGATCTCGGGAAACATCTTTGCCCGATCCAAGTTCTTGCATGATTGGCTTTGCTCGAAGTAATGCATCTTGCAAGTCCATTGGACACATTGCTTCAAGACAGTGGTTTAGAGGAGTGTTCAAGCCATGGAAAAACTTGGATACTTGCTATGCAATATCCGTAGGTGGCACATATTTTAGTAGGGTTACAAACTTTGAGTAGTAGGCTTCCAAGGTTGATTCCAGCTGCTTGAGATTGAAGAATTCATTCATCCTCAAAGTCTGGTAAGTTGGCGGAAGGTATTGTCCACGTATAGCATCTTTCAATTGAGACCAAGTGAAGCCGCTTCAGAAATACCTTAATCCTTGCACCATTTCTTCTCAAATCCAAACCTGGCCAACTAACTTAAGTTTGGCTATCATTGCCTAATTGGAGAAAGCAGTTCATGAAGTAGAGAAATAGTCACCCATTGACTCAATCCATATCTCCGCCTCTGTTGCGATCTCTATCCCTTCTCCATCAAGCTCGAGTGCCTTAATTTTCTTGAGAAGGAATTTCTTATCTTGCATGGAGGCATTCTTGGGTGTAGAAGGTACTTGACAATCAAGCCATACCACTTAGGTTATTTTCGTTTAGGATATGTCTATGAACCATACATTAATCAATCATGTAGCATTAAATACCATATTAGAGAATTTGGGAATCTCCCAAGTTCCACTTTCAAACAAAGAGTAAAGATTTGACCAAGTGGCTAAATCATCTTAACCCCATATTAGAGAGTTGGACTTTGAGGGATTTCTTATATAGTATCCAGGAAAAATTTCACCTTCAAGTAAGGGGCTAAGATTTCAACATGTGTCCAAATATTAATCACATTAGGAATTCCCAAACTTTATGAAAATTCCCAAAATCTTGAATATGTGGTTATTACAAATTTTTCTCTGATACTACCAACTCTAACGTGCCCGGTCCAAGCACGATTTTTAGCAGTCCATTGAGAGATGAGTCCAAGCGATGCCGCCCAGCACTCTTAACCGTCCAAAGACCAAGCTACTTTTAACCAGGTTGTCAAGCCAACTCCTAGGAGTTGTTGCACTGAATATGTGATATTGATAACTAATTTCTATGATTTGACCTAGCGTTTCTCAATAGTTACGACAGTCGTTCGTAGTATTTCAACCAATATAATAAACTTAATTATTCTCACACTTCGTCTCTATCTATATACTTGACACTAAAACACTAAACCTAGGATTTTTATCCCTCAGGGAGTAAAATTCAGAGCATAAATCCAATAGTTCTATCTCATTCCTTTTATTATCAAATCAACTAACATTCCTCAAACCCATAAACTCTAATTTTCCTTTAAAAATATTTCCCTTGTAAAATATGGTATAACTTAGTACCTCGTCAACACCTTTAATTTGCATAAAGTTAGAGACACCATATTTTATATTATAATGTTCAAAGTAATAACATCAAATTAATTTTTTTTCTTTAACCCCAATAACATTGCATAAAACATCCAAAACTATATTCTCAAGTTTTTTATAGAAGATCCTAATTTTTGTTGAATTGAAAACATGATTTTTATCAAAAAATACTATAATTTTAATCTAAAATAACTATTTTTTATTTTTAAGACATATTAAACATCTTCCAAAAATTCTAAAAGAAATTAAAATACTTTTAACAATATATACTTCATTAGAAAATATTAAATCTCATAATTGTTTAACTAAATATATTATAAAAAATTATCTATACAATTTTAGGTTATTTTAAAGTATTTTTTACTATTTTTTATTTTTAAAATTTAAAATTAGACCTACATAAATTCTAACAACTATCCATAGTTGAAAGTGAGGCTCAAAGACATTTTATAAATATTATAAACCAAACAAATATTTATGTAGAATCACTTTTTTCTGTTAAACGAGTTAAGGCACTTATGTAAAGTATGAGAATTGTAATTGTGTCTTTGGGAGCCGTGTCCTTTTGCAGTCCAGATAAGGGGAGTATGTCCATCGTTCTAAACAATGAGCTCATCATTTTCCACTTCCTTGATTTTTCATTTTCGAATTGCATTGTTGCCATAGGAATAGCCACTTATAAAACTCTTAAGACTTAATCTTAATTAATTTCAAGCTTAAGAGCTTAGCCTCCATAGTTTCATGTTGACGACTAAGAGGGGGGAAGAGAGTAATTCAATATCTCCATCATCTGTCCACGGAATCAGAAGCGAAATAGAGTGATTCGAAGGTAGAAAACTGTTCTCCTACCCTGTCGCTTCACATGAAGGAGGTACATTGAAGCTCCAAATTCATGTTAAAAAGAAGACATAGTGATGATCTCACACATGATGGCATTGATGATGGCTCTCTCCTCTTGCTCTTCCTTACTACAATTACGATCTCTCGAATCCTTGCTATATGGATGATTCTGATGGCCCCTATCTCTCCTTAGTCAAGATCTTGGCGCAGCAAGAAGGCACCCAAGAAGATGATGGCGCCAAGAAGATGTTGACGCCCTCCTTGTTGCATATTTCCCACGATCTCTCCCTCTTCTCCCAATTGCTCCTCTATGTACTTCCTTCCTCTTTCCTAATCCTCCTCCAGCAATCATAGCCTCTTTCCATCTCCCTCTTTCCATCTTCCACTTAGCATGATGGTGTCATATCTTCATCTTCACGACCCCTCCTTTCCTCCTCATTTTTGCAATAGCCACCCCTTTCTTTTTTCTTCATTTTACTAAAAAAATGTAACCTTTCAATTAATTAATCCTACATTCAAAAGAACAGCTCCAACTTAAGCCTTATGCAATTCCTTAGACTTTCAAATTCTTCGTATATTGTGCTCAGTTAAGTAAAGAATCCTCAAGCGTGGACAATGATGAAGACCCTCAATGCAAGAGATATTCTGCTACACTAATGATAGGGATACAAAGCGAAGGTCCCTTAATAGTTTTGGCCTTGAAAATTTTACCATCTCATTGAAAAATCCTATGTTGGTTGCGAAAAGTTTCAAGCTTTCCAATTACTTGATATTCAACACCTCCCCAAAGGGATCTCAATAATAATCAATAATCTAATGATTGCCCTTGCAGATCATTACCAAATTATCAATGTAAATGATGATGATGAGGATTGCCCATCATTCCAATGCACGGCTCATTGGTTATTCATTTTTTAGGGTTTTCGAGACATTTTTAGTGCGTATTTTTACATTTTTCCATGTGAACATTCCTTATTATCACCAGAATTCCAATTCAATTTGATAACTGTGTCTAGCCAATATTTTTCCACATTTTTCCTTTTTTCTTCACCCTATTCCGCTCGCTTGATTTTTAGTTATTAAATTTTCAATGTGTTTTCGTGTGTCTTTTTTGTGTTTTTTGCATGTGAACCCCTCCTCATTCCCCCGAAAATGCTTTTTGATATGACACCCCTATGAATCCCCTTCCCCAAACATTTTTCCTTTTTACTGCCCTTCATTTTGGTACTCGATAATTCCCGTATATTTTTTAAGTCCATTTTGGAGTCTATTTTTTGGGTTTTTCCCATGTGAATGCATCCTACCTCAGTCGGAACCATGTTTTGACATGATAGTTTTGTTGGGCTTATTGTTTTGCACATTTTTTTATCTTTTTTCCCTGCATTTCGTCGAGCGGATTTTCTACTATTAATCCCCGTATGTATTTTTGGGCTCGTTTTTTGAAATTTTTCCATGTGAATGCCCTGTATTCTTCCCAGACCCCTGTTGCATTTTCCCATTGTCTTCTCCCTACCTTTCGACACATTTTCCATTTTTACGGCATTTCATTTCAATGCACGGTTTGGGTTTTATTAATTTTTTCGTTTTTCTACGTGTGTACGCACCTCTTGTGTTGTGCGTGAACATCCGCGTTTTGTTTAAATTTACCCATCCTATGATGCGTCCGTCGCATCGTTCACCCCCTGATGGTGTCCCAACTATCTACAGGTCTCGCCACTGCAAACTTTTTTACCCCCGCCCCGCGCCTGTGTGCGGGACGATGGGGGGCTACCTTGTTTTTTTTTAATTTTTACATTTTATTATATTTTATATTTATTTATTTTTTTCTTTTCAATTCACAAAGAAAAAAACAAAAAAACCTAATTCCCCCCCTTCCCTGACGGTTCCCTCCCTCCTTTCTCTTCTCTCTCGTCTTCTTTCTCTCTCTCTCTTTCTTCTTCTCTCTCCCCAACCCCTCCCTCTCTCTCTCCCCTCTCTCCCTGCTTCTACTATCCCTCTCTTTCCTTCTTCTTCTTCTTCCTCTTCTTCTTCTTCTTCTTCTTCTTCTATTAAGAAGAGGACTAGGGAGAGAGAAAGAGGAGAGAGAAGACTACAGAAGGGAGAGGAGTGCAGAAGAGAGAGAAAGAAAGTGACGAGGAGAGAGAAATACTAGAATAGGAGAGAGAAAGACATGAAAGAGAAAGAGATGGCTGGAAGCCATGAAAGGACAAGAGAAGCTAGAGAGAGAGAAAGGACAAAGATGTATTATTGTGTAAAAACTGGTTTCATGTACATGTGTCCTTTGCACTTATATATGCCCCTATTTCAGTTCTTTACATTCCATCCCCACTCGGATGTTTTTTTCCTAAAAAACAAAATAGGACATATTACAAATTGCCAAGTGGTGGAATGGGGCAAGGTACTTTGCATAAACTAAAATAAAATGGCCTAATCTTCAAGAATTCACAAAATAAGTACAACTAGAGGGCTGAGAATCAAGTATAAAGCATTGACAACCATTTGGAAATATGAAAATGAAATCTTGGACCAAAATGTTGCCATTAAGAGCTCCTCCCAAATGGAGACTCTGTGATGTCCACTGTAGACTTTGATGTACTATATCTGTAATAACTTTGGATTGGCTAATCCCAATCAGACATGCTATAGCTCCAGACAAAGCTCTCATTAAGTGCTTTTAGTGCATATGACTCACATATCTCTATCATTAATTCAGCATTAAATTTGATCCAAAAAAAAGATATCTTCTGCAGTGAAGCAAAGCCCACTAGTTAGCATGATAGTTGTCTCAAAATTCTTGAAGATAAGGACATTATTCCCATAGTAATGTTGGTCCACGCAGAGAGTTAAGTCCAGCCCTTAACCTCCCAGATCAAAAGGAAAGGTAATATCCCATCCATGCATCATGATCACCAGATTAGAGATATCATCACTCATGAAATAATAGACATGTACGAATGAATCCACAAAAGCATAAGCAATTGAATCAAATAGAAGCCCATGGTCATAGTCTTCAGTAACTGAATCAAAGAGAAGCCCATGGTCATGGTCTTCAGCACAACTGGATCTTTGTAAGCTGCAATTGCAAACCCTTTATTTTCCTCTAGATCATCATCAAAATGGTCTTCAACATGTCTGTCTTTATCCTCTTCATCTGAATATTCAAGTGCCACAAATATCCTTGCATTCTTTGCTCTGCAGATGTCTTGATGATTAGAATGCATCGGTTTAGCACATCTATAGCATAACCCTTGAGCATGCAACTCTCTATATTATAAGCATAATCATACTGATGTCCATGGTACTCATGAGAAGCATATGGCTGAGAAGTACATGAATGTTGCTCATGGTCATATTGTTGTCCATATAGGTATCGGTGTCCATGAGAGAGTGATTGGCTATACTCATTGCTGTATATAGTTAGCAATGATTGCAATAAGTCTTGCTAAACTACTGCATCAACCATGATAATCGATACAACCAGCATATACTTGTCACATACATGTGCTAAACCCTCTTTCAAAACAACATTACCATAAAGATTGATGAGAGCTTCCAAGATGCATGGCTATACCAGCTGATCCACATGAGATGTCAAATGTTTAACAAGTGCTCATTCTATCCAAATAGCATCTATCACTTCACCTGCCATCATGGTTGCATCAAACTACCCAAGTTCATATGCCAACACATCAATCATGTCAAGCATATGAGCAACCGACTTGCTGAATTCCAATGCTCTTATGATGCTCATAATATTGCTACTCGATGTTGCTTGCCTCCTATAAGACACTATAGAGTCAACATTTCCTTGCTGAAAATCATAATTACAAATGCTACCATGACCATCCTTATCTGATGAATGACCCATAGTATCCATTCTTGATGGAGATTGACTCAATGGTGTATGGCTTTTCCAAGTTCCCTGAGAATGTCTACATGCCTCCGAAGAAGGTGGCTATGCATGACCCATTTTGATGGCCCTGTCACTCTCCTTCCAGCCACTTTCCTACATTGCCCTCATTCCCAAAAGCACATTGAAACTTTTTGGGTTAGGTTGGGAAGAGTTTGCCATCTTTTGCTGAACATTACCCAGACTTTGCTTACTCTTAGGCAATGGATTCATATATTGGAAACTATAAGTCATTTGGTTCCTCCCACTCAATTCATCTCCGTAATGATGGGAATTGTGACCAACAAATGGACTTGGATAGATATGCTCTTTGGAAGCCACACCATGGCTAGGTCTAGGAACATATGCAAAACCATCCATCTGAAACTGTGAAGTCTCTAAATAAGGATTCTGAAGTATGGATGTCCCTAAATGTTGGTCTAGTGGCACATTTAGACCTCCATTATATTGCTCTAGTTCAACATTCTGTTTGTCCTGATAAAAGAAGGCAGTAGGTAGAGCTCCATCCCTATTGCATGTAGACCACTGAAGGACATGTCCCATCATACCTTACCCTTGCAGAGGAAGATGTCGAAGGCATTCACCTTGAGTCACCATTCAAAAAATGGGGATTCTTTTAGCAAAACTAAGGTCAAGGCAATCAAAGAGATGCAGCTTTCTCCATGTTTCAGCACTTGCTAGAGCACCTCTTGGCTTGCAAATCAACTGGAGCAGCAAAGGTGAACCGCCTTGTTCACATTGCACTTTACCCTGTGGTGAGAGAGAGTTTAATGCTATACGCAGACATTTGTGATGGTTTTTCCATCTTGCTTGATGCATTCTTTGACATGGACTAGAGGGATTGTGGTAAGGTTTTTGACATCTACAACAGGGCAATAAAGCAAATAGAGGAGCTCATTGCCTTTTACAGCTTTTGCAAGACCTTGTGTGTCTGTAGATCAGCTGAATACCCAGTTGTTGACAAAATATCTAAATAGTTATTGAGAACAATGGAAGATTTCCTGAGGAATCGTTCGGAAGCCTCAAGAGGTGGCAAAAGATCTAAGAGTCCACCAGACCTCATGAAACATTAGATGACGAGGCACACTATGAGGTCAATGGCATGAAGGATTTGCCAACACTGCCTCCTCCTCCCATGGAAGCAGCTCCTGCACCTTTGCCCAAAGTTTCAAGCATTCCAAACGAGAGTGTTAGCACCAAGGAGAGTGGTGATCTGCTGAATCTGGATGAACCTACAATGACATCTGAAGAGCATGAAAACAAACTGGCCCTAGCCCTTTTTTACTAGCACTGAGACAAAGGTCAATTCAAAATGGGAGACTTTCTTGTCTTCTACTGTAGATCAAGGGACAGAGATAAGGAATGATAGTCATGCTGCTGCAAATAGTGATGGAGCTGCAGGGTGGGAGCTTGCCTCTCGACAGGGAATGGTAGTCAGGTTGCTGCAAATAGTAATGGAGCTAGAATTAAAAAAATGATACGTATAACCAAAATAAAAAGATGGATATGTTGGGATGTTGAATTGATTGGGATTTATGGTTATGATTTTTTTTTTGGTTGTTTGTTTTTTTAAATAATATGTTTTGGTGTTTTAAAAAAAATAAAGGATGTGAACATGAAGTTTCAACAACCAATCGTGAGCATCAACCGTCAAAAAGGTAATAAGATTTAATTCACATTGTTCAGCACATTTTTGAGATTTAAAATGAATTTTGTATGAATTCAGGCATCAAAATTAGGGTTTTGTCTTCAAATAATACTGTGGCCACTTAGGGAAGCATTTTCAATTGGTCAAATATTCTCAAAATTTACAAGGGAGTTTATGGAATTTTTATTTTTATTTGAAATTATGTCGATATTTTTATCAAATTTTAATGAATTTTGGCTAATTTTTTAATATTTTTTAAAATAATTTTCAATTTTTGAAATTTTTGCAATTTTTTTTCTAAGATTTCCGATTTGAAAAGTATTTCAATTGTTTGCTGAAATATTGGAGATTTTTCAAGAATTGTTATGTATTTTTTCGGATTTTAATTGAATTTTAATGAATATTTGAATTTTGTATGTGTTTTTAGAGTTTTCGGGATATGAAGTACCCGTGACTGCATGTGAACGGCTGCTAATGACTGTGACTTTGTAGGAATGGCTGCAAGACCCTACCGCACGAACAAGGCGGACACGCATCCTCGCGCGTGATCGCACGTGAACATCCACCGACACCAAAACGACGACCGGTGTGCGAAGGGGGGCGAACAAGGATGGAGGGGTAAAGGGTGGAGGTAGGGGTGGGACAGGGGGCTTAGGTGGGGGGTGAGGTAAATGAAGAGAAGGGGAGGGGTAAATGTGGGGAGGGGGTCAAAGTGGGGGGGGGGGGGGGGTGTCAATTTGGGAGTGGGGTTAAATTTGGGGGTGGGGTGTCAAATTGGGGGGGGGGATCAATTTGGGGTGTGGTGTCAAATTAGGGGGGGGTCAATTTGGGGGTGGGGAGGTTCCAAAGGGACGGGCAGGGGGAAAATGTGGGGGGGGGGGGGGGGGGAGGAGGAGGATGAAGGTGGTGGTGGAGGAGAAGGAGTTGGAGGTGGGAGAGGAGGAGAAGTGGGAGTTGGGAGAGGAGGAGAAGAAAGAGAAGGGGTGGGAGAGGAAGAGGAAGAGGAGGGGCGGGAGAGGAGGATGCAGGCGGCGAGAAGGCGGGCGCAGAGAGCAGCAAGGAGGGGAAGGGGAGGAAGAAAAAGGGAGGGAGGAGGAGGAGGAGGAAGAGAGAAGGAGAAGAGAGGAGGGGGAGAGGGAGAGGGAGAGGGAGAGGGAGGAAGGAGGAAGAAGGAGAAGAATAGGGAAAGAAGAGGGGGGAAAGAGGAGGAAGGAGAAGAAGAGGGGGGGAGGAGAAGAATGGGGAGAGAGGAAGACAGGGAGAGAGAGAGAAAGAAGAAAAGAGGGAAGAAGGGGGGAAAGGGAAACCGTTTGGGGGGGTTTCTTTCTTCCTTTTTTTTGTTTTTTCTCTTTTTTTGTTTTCTTCTTCTTTGCTTTTGTTCTTTTGTTTGCTTTGTTTGTGGTTTTTTTTTTTGGGGTAAATTTTCTTTCTTTTTCTTTTATTTGCTTTGTTTTTGGTTTTTTTAATTTCTTTTGTTTTTTTGGGTTTTTTTTGTTTTTCTTTTGTTTGCTTTGTTTTTGGCTTTTTGTTTTTTTTTTTGATTTTGTTGTTTTTGTTTTTTTTTAAAGGTTGGTTTTTGGTAATGGTGTTGTGGGTGTTTAATTTATTTATGGTTTTGGTTTGGTGGTTTGTTTTTTAAAGTTGTTGTTGTTGTTCTTTTTTTATAAAATAAATGTGTTTGTTAAAAAAAATTTAAAAAAAGAAAAAATGGGGAGCCGGTCTCGTCTCGCGTGCATGCACGGGGTGGGGTTAAAATAATTTGCAGGGATGGGAAACAACAGGGGCTAGGACGTCGAGACAAAAGAGAACGAAGCATGTCGAGGCACGTAAATTCAAAAACATGCACGTTCACGCGCAAGGCAAGGCACACGGGGACATGGCAAAACAAAGAAAAATTAATAGCTCGCAAACCGTTTGTCGGAACGTAATGTAGTAAAAAGGAAAACTAGGCCGGAAGGTAAGGGGGAGACCGCGAAAAAGTACAATGGGGTGGCTGGGATCAAATCAGGGTGTTCCCCTGGGAAAAACACAAAAAACGACCTTGAAAATACATACGGGGATTAATATTGGAAAATCAGCACGCTGGAATGCACCACAAAAAGAAGGAAAATTGTGCCAAATAACGTGCTCGACAAATCTATCATGTCAAAACACGGTTCCGACTGAGAGAGGATGCGTTCACATGGAAAAAACCCAAAAAAGGAACTTGAAAATGAGCTCAAAGATGAATATAGAAACAAACGAGCAACAAAATGAAGGGCAGTAAAAAGAGAAAATGTCCATGAGAAGGGGATGCATAGGGCTATATCAAAACTCACTTTCGATGAAGTTAGAAGGGGTTCACATGCAAAAAACACAAAAAACGGAACCGAAAATATATTGAAAATTTAATTACGAAAAATACAACGGTAGAAAATAGGGTGGAGAAAAAAGAAAAAATGTGGGGAAAGGCTGGTGGGACATAGTAGTCAAATGAAATTGGAATTCCAGTGAAAATAGGGCATGCTCACATGGAAAAATGTTAAAAATATGCACGAAAATGGCCCGAAAACACGCAAAAATCAATACCAAATGAACCGTGCATGGGAAGGATAGGGAGCAAAAAGGAAAAATGTTAGGGGGAAGGTGGAGGTTAGGGTTGTCATGTTAGATTGTTGTGCGGAAGCAATAAAGGTGCGTTCACATGGAAAACCGTCCAATTTACGGGAAATGCTTAAAAAGGTAATAACTCAAGAACTGGCAGTCAGAACAAGGGTTGGTAAAAAGGAAAAGTGTACCATGCAAAGGGACGAACATGGCTATAAGGTTGGATGGGGGTCGCCATGGACGTAGGATGCGTTCTCACAAAAAATCGTCACAATAAGGGATAAAGGAAAAAAGAGAAGGAACGGCCCCAAGGGTGGGTTGAACATGGATAAGTGGGTGGGGAAGGGACCTCATCAGGGTAAAATCAGGTCATGGCATATATGCAGGATTTAAAGTAAGGCATATGTAGGGGGTATGCATCATAAACATACAGGGACGCGTCCCCACACTTAAAACCTTAACGGACAGGGTTAAATATAGCAACATAGCCTAGGACTTGTCAACTAACTGGAATCTGGCATCCCCACACTTAAAACATAACGCATACTTGCAATCATAAGGATAGGGTTAGAAAGACTTAGTCCGGTTCACATATGGTCGAAGGAATCGTCCTGCTATAGTGGAGTCGGCTGCAAGAGGTACCATGACTTGCTCCAGCATTCAGTAGCATGGCAGGGACCATGCAGCAGCACCCAGGGAGGTAGCTAGTTGATGAGGCCCGTCGAGGGAGGTGTCGTTGACAAAGGATAGTCACTCAACTCACGGGCACTCAAGAGGGATGAAAGAACAGTCACTCGCCCCATAACTTACATCACTCGAGTTAATAATGATGAAACCCAGATCTCACACCCAGTTTAGGAATCAACAAGGGAATGGGGCAGAGGGAGTATGCTAGGGTGCACAATTGATAGTGCATCAGTGCGTCCAACCTTGTCTGGCATAGGTGCAAGCAGGAAGGCTAGTAAGCCTTGCAGTACCGTGTACATAATAGAGTGACGTGTCCTGACTGATGGCAGAGACCCATCCCGTGGGTGCAGAGGGAGACAGAAACGTACCTGATGCCAATTGTCGTAACGTCCCTCAATCCTCACCTCTCAATACTTGATTGAAGAAACTTCCATCACACTCAACCCACCCTCTGTCACGCTCTATTGAAAGATACAGAGGGTAGCCCATTCCTGAAACCCATTGATGTAATCCTCATTGTCACTTGTGCAAAGGTTGTATGCCTTGTGCGCATTTGATGGTGCAACTGTGCATCCCGCCCTGTGCCGGCATATAGTGCAAGAAGGAAGGCCAGGGAGCCTTATGGTGCAGTGCACAGGAACACATCGTGCGTTGTGCATTGAGAGGCCCAACCCATGCGTGCAACACTCCGTTCACACATCTCGTCTCTCATTTGATTTGAAGGGAAAGACTGGTCACTCAGCCCACCCTCTGTCTCACACTCACTGATAGATACAGAGGGCAACCCATACTCACATCCCCATCCTGTTAGGATGAAGGCACGCATCACTCAAGGGGTTGGTGATGAAGATCGTGTCGGTTGTTGTTGTCATCAGGATATTGAAGACGAGGCTACCTAGGGAGGCAGCCAACAAGTCTAGTACTTCAATGATTTATAAGAAAGGTCATTTGTTAAGAAGGGCAGACAGACTGATATTGCAGAGACAATGCACCAAGGGAGGTGGCTTCAAATTACTCGCTGGAAAGGTTCTGTTGATGAGTCAGCTATCCTAAATTGCAGGGTGTTACCACCTTTTCCGCAGTCAGCTTCCCGCCCAAGGGTGTTTCCACCTTTTCTTGGAATGAGACCTGTTATGACAGGGAATTTCTTCCTTTTCTCCCATAACAGTTTGTTTGTTTTGTTTTTTATTTTTCTCTTTTTTTCGTTAATAAAGAAATGGTAGAAATGTCAAGATTGTGGGAGAGAAGGAAGGAGTCTCACTTGTAGCTTTCTTGCTTGCACAATGGGGGAATACACACAGAGGTGGAGGTTGAAAACAGTTTTCCTCTTCTTAGTTGTGTAAGCCAAAAAGAACTCTAGTACATAGAAATAGAAGAACCCTATATATGGGTCTCAAACCAAACTCAACTAACTAAGGTGGCATACTAACTGAGCCACGAACTAGAGTAGATAAAGATAGCTGTCATCTAGCTATTATTCATGGGCGGTGTACCAACCGCATCTGCAACTGACAAGTCGGTGACATAAATGCACAACGGTCACCCTGGCATATCACGAGTGGAGCTCGATATCTCAACACTCCCCCTCGAGCTCAATCCCAATTCCTGCATACCAAGCAGGTCTCTGAACTTGCACAGCTTCTCTGCGCCCAATGCCTTTGTAAATATGTCAGCTACCTGATCCTCTGTGCTAACATAAACTAGATCAATAAGACCTAGTAAAACCCTCTCCCGCACATAGTGATAATGCACCTCAATGTGCTTTGTTCTAGCATGATAGACTGGGTTATTTGCCAAGTGTATACTACTCATGTTGTCACAATAAATGACAACTGGCCCATCTGTAGGCTGATGCATATCATAAAGTAGCTTATGCAACCAAGCTACCTCACATGCAGCCATTGCTACACCCCTGTACTCAGCCTCTGTGCTGGACAAGGCAATTGTAGGCTGTTTCTTGCTGCTCCAAGTGACTGCAGCACTCCCAAAAGAGAACACATATCCACTGGTAGATCGTCTATCAGAAATGCTACCAGCCCAATCAGCATCAGTGTATCCATGCAACTGTATCTGAACCCCAGTCTCATAAAATAGTCCATATTGCAATGTGGACTTCACATACCTGAGTATGCATCTAGCCGCATCCAAATGCGGTTTCCTTGGAGCCTGCATAAACCACTTACCAATCCAACAACATAGCTCAAATCTGGCCTGGTAATAGTCATATAAATCAAGCTTCCTACTATGCGTTTGTATATAGTAGGGTCTTCCAGAAGCTCACCTGCATCTGCGCTCAGCTTCACATTCTGCTCCAAAGGAACTGAAAATAGGCTTACAGCCTGTCATCCCATATTTGGACAGCATGTCCAATCCATACTGCCTCTGCAAAAGCTGTATCCCACTTGGTGATCTAATCACCTCAATGCCCAAGAAATAACGCAGCTCTCCCAAATCCTTCATCTCAAACTTCTGCTTCAATAGCATTTTCACATGAAGGATATCTTCATCACTGTCACCTGTCATAATCAAATCATCAACATAAATGACAAGTAGCATAATACCTTTCTCTGTTTTTCTCACATAAAGTGAGAAATTTGCCTTGGAAATCTGAAAGCCAATAGTGACAAGATATTGTCTTATCTTGTCAGACCATGCTCTAGGTGCTTGCTTCAAGCCATACAAGGCTTTCTTCAACCTGCAAACAAACTCAGGATGAACAGCATGCACATAACCTGGTGGCTGCTCCATATAGACCTCTTCTTGCAAATCACCATGCAAGAAGGCATTCTTTACATCCATCTGATGTAAAGACCATCCCTTTGATGCAGCCATAGCAATGACTGCTCTTACGGTTGCCATCCTTGCAACCGGATTGAATGTTTCTTCATAGTCAATGCCATATGTTTGTGCATACCCCTTGACTACTAATCTTGCCTTGTATCTGTTCACAGAACCATCTCCATTGTGCTTCACCTTATAAATCCACTTATAGCCAATTGCATTCTTACCTTTAGGCAAAGGTACCAATTCCCATGTAGCATTTGCTTCCAAGGCATCCATTTCTTTATCTATGGCTTTCTCCCATTTTTCTTTTCCCATGGATTGCTCAAAAGAAGTGGGTTCTGGTTCCTGTATCACTTTGACCATATATGCATAGTGAATGGCTGTAAATACATCATATTTCAGCCTATCCACAGGATACCTAGCTCTCATAGACCTGCGCAAAATAGGTTCACTCCCAAGTGCTCTCAAAACATCCCTGGTCTTCCTTACTCCAGGTGTAACAATAGAAGAAATACCCAACTCATCATCAATGCTCTGTTCTGAGCCACTGGATTCACCATCCACATAAGAGTGACCTGCATTCACATCAAACATGGGTTGATCAACCTTCTCTTTTCCTTTTCGTGATACCTACATACCACTATCTGCATTGCTTTGAGAATATTCTCCTGATCTCAATCTGCCTGTCCATGGCAAAGAATGTGAACCACTGCTAGAGGATGCTTCAGGTCCACTAATATTTTGTGACTGCTGCTGTGAATTCTGTACAGCATTACCATTTTGTGCATCTACATCATCAATCACATTTACTGGTTTATACCAGCTACTCATCCAATCAAAAACAACATCTCTGCTCACTGTAAACTTACGAGTAGAAGGGTTATAGCATCTATACCCTTTTTGCTGCAGAGAGTAACCAATAAAGATGCACTTCTCAGCTTTTGGATCCAACTTGGATCTCAACTCATCTGGCACATATACATAGGCAATGCAACCAAAAATTTTCAAATGAGAAATATCTGGTTTCCTACCAGTATACCTCTCCTCTGGAGCCATCCCATGTATTGCTGCAGTGGGAGTCATGTTCATTATATAGACTGCTGTAGTTTAGCCTAGTAAAAATCTGGCAAGTCTTTTTCGTTGAGCATGGCACGAGATACCTCTCCAATATGCATGTTTTTCCTTTCTGCAATTCCATTTTGTTGTGGGTTATGACTGCATGAATATTACTGCTTTATGCCATGCTCCTGCAGGAACCTTGCAAACTCATTTGAGAGGTACTCTCCCCCTCCATCTGACCTTAGGCATTTTATTTGCAGGCCTGTTTCTTTTTCAACCATAGCTTTAAGAGTTTTGAAATGCCCAAAAACTTCACTTTTTTTTTTCATAAAATACACCCAAACTTTTTTGCTATAGTCATCAATAAAAGTGACAAAATAATGACAGCCTTCAAGAGATGCAGCTTTAGTAGTCCACACATCAGAGTGGATTAATTCCAATGGCTTCTCACTCTCTTGAACATGTCTAGGAAATGGTTTCCTTGCCTGTTTTCCAAATTGACAGGCTTCACATACCTTATGCATTTCTGCAACCTTGAATTTAGGCAATCCTACAACAATATTTTGGGCTTGCATTGATTTAAGTCGATGTACATTAACATGACCAATGCGTTTATGCCAGATATCAATATCTGCAACTACACCGGTCCCATGTGCAAACATTGCTGCACTCAATTCAGGCATGTCTGCATCCAACGTAAACATTCTGCCCTTCTTCTTTTCTTTTGCTATCAAGCGACCTTTATTTTTCATATCCTCAACAAAGCATCCATGAGGATTAAATCTGACCTGCAAGCCCTGCTCAACCATTTGACCAACAGAAACCAGATTCTTGGTGATATTCGGGATATGAAATACATCGGACATGTATTTCTTTTTCCCATCCTGTATAGACAAAGGAATTTTTCCAATCTGCACAATAGGATGTGCAATATCATCACCAGTCTCCACAAATCCTGGTTTTTTCATTTTCCTTACATCCTCCATCCATTCTGCATGACCTGTCATGTGGTTTGATGCACCTGAGTCAACATACCATACATCGTTGCTTTCTTCTGCACTTGTCACAGAATTGTTCATGTGCTGGACCATAAACAAATGCTCATTTCTGTCATCACCCTGTCTACTAGAAGATGCATAATTCCCTTGTTGCAATTTCCCATTCATGATGTCATTCTGCTTTTTATAGCAGTCTTTAGCCATATGACCCATTTTACCACAGTAGTAGCATTTAACATTGCTGTTTGCATTTTGGCCTCTTTGCCATCCACCACGACCTCTTTGGCTCCCCCTGCCTCTAGAGTTACCATGTCCTCCTCCATAGGACTGGTTTTCTTGAGTTTGTTGCATATTCTGATTTCTACCACGGCCTCCAAATCGGCCTCCTCTACCTCTGCCTCTACCCCTTCCAGCATTTGAGTAGAAGACATCTTCTTTTGAAGTTCCTCCTGAAGAAGATGCACCATCATTTCTCTGCTCCTCAGAAATTAGAAGAGCAATCAGCTCCTCAAAATCAAAAAATCTTTCACGGACGGAAATGGATGTTCGGAACTGTGCATAATCCTTTCCTAGACCATTCAAGGTCACAGAAACTAAATCATCATCTTCCACTGGCGACCCAATGGAAGCAAGTGCATCTGCAATCTTCTTCACCTTCACGTGGTAGTCATTGATGCTCATATTTTCTCTTTGCACATTATGCAACTCTTGCTTGAGCTGCATTTTCCTGGCTTGCGTATTTGTGCTATACATGTTTGACAAAGTATCCCATGCCTCCTTTGGCGTACTTGCATCTTGAATATGCACAATCATAGAGTCTGAAATGCTGATAGACAGCCAGTACATAACTTTCCTGGCTCTCTCATGCCATGCTTTAAATGCCTGCATTTGTTGTTGATTGGGAACATCAGGAAGAACTTGTTCTTCTTCATTTCCTGCAACAAATTCCCAATATCCTTTTCCCATAAGGAAATTTGTCATTCTAAACTTCCATGCTTGGAAGTTGTTCTTGTCAAGCTTTTCAATGACAATCTGTGAAAGAGAATCAGACGCCATTACAGAACACTGCAAAAAATTCTGTCACTGCAAAGAACACAGCTTCAGCCTCACAAGGGCAAATCTGCAAAACTGGCGAAAGTGGTATTTGACCACACAGTCACTTCGTAGTGAAGATTTTGAGTATACAGGAACCAAGGATGATTCTGTAACTCCCAATGTCTCTGCACACGAGCATACGATGCAATATCTATGGTAACTTTTCACCGAACTATAGAATAGTGGTCGCACAGCATAAAACAGGGCTTTTTCCTGAGTGCGTGCAGAAAACTTCCGCCTCCAAAACAGGCCCCGAAATGGCCTCAAATAAAAAAAACAGGGTCACCAAGGGCTAAAGCCCTTACCCGCAGCATATACTGCCCACTTGCTTCACCGTGAAGGGTGTCTCAACCTGAGACAATGCACTTTTGCAATTTCCAGTTGTACTACTTGCAGAGATCTGCTCCCAAAACAGAAAATGAAAGCAACACTGCTCCTCTTACTAGAACACCGTGAGCTTGGCTTGCTTTCTTGAGCTCCTTATCACGAACAAGGCTCTGATACCATGTCAAGATTGTGGGAGAGAAGGAAGGAGTCTCACTTGTAGCTTTCTTGCTTGCACAATGGGGGAATACACACAGAGATGGAGGCTGAAAATAGTTTTTCTCTTCTTAGTTGTGTAAGCCAAAAAGAACTCTAGTACATAGAAATAGAAGAACCCTATATATGGGTCTCAAACCAAACTCAACTAACTAAGGTGGCATACTTACTAAGCCACGAACTAGAGTAGATAAGGATAGCTATCATCTAGCTATTATTCATGGGCGGTGTACCAACCGCATCTGCAATTGACAAGTCGGTGACATAAATGCACAACGGTCACCCTGGCATATCACGAGTGGAGCTCGATATCTCAACAAGAAATACCATGTATCAGGACCAACCTCACCACTGTTGTTGGATCAGATGAGAAGAGAACAAGGTCGGGTTGAGAGGTATCTGTGAGGGGCTAGCAGAACGAGACTACCTCATGAGTAAAATCATAAGGGCTATTAGAAGCACAAAGAGAATGATAGGGTGACGCCCAAAAGGGAGAGGGTAGGTCAATTGTGATTGTTAAGATCCCCAAGGAGGGAAGTACTTCTTCAGACGATAGCCATTGATCAGAAAAGGATCATCAGATGCATCAATGGTTTGCACAGAACAGAGCCATTAGGATTGACAACAAGTACCTTGTAAGGGCCCATCCACCGTTGTTGAAGCTTGTCAGGAAACTTGCCAAATCTCGAATCATAGGCTAGGACAAGATCACCTTCTTTGAACTCCTTGTGCTTGATGAAACTGTCATGATAGGCCTTGCGTCGCACTTGAGTGGTTTCCATACACTGTAAGGCCATCCGCCAAATCTCATCCAAACATTCCAAGTGTAGGAGGTGGCATTGCAGTGATTCATCGTCTCCCAAGCGTTCTTTAACTGCCACTCACAAAGAGGGAAATTCCAGTTCAACAGGGAAGACAGCTTCTGTATCATACACTAGCTAGAAAGGGGTTTGTCCTGTAGCTGCCTTATGGGAGGTTCTGTATGCCCGAAGGGCCTCTGTAAGTCGATCATCCCAGTCGCGACGATGTGCGGCAATCGTTCTTATCAGAATCGAGCAAAGGATGCGATTGATGACTTCAACGTGGCCGTTGGCTTTGGGGTAATAAGGAGGGGACTTACGATGGCGGATCTTATACAGCTCTGTCAACTCCTCCATGATTTTGTTAAGGAAATGAGTATCTCTGTCACTTACCAGCTCGAGGGGACTACCAAAACGGGTAATAATATTTTCATACATGAATAGAACTACGTTGTTACCATTGTCCTGATTCAGGGATTTAGCTTCACACCACTTTGTGACATAATCCATACATATTAAGATGTATATGTTCTGCTTTCATCTGGTGGGTGGATCAATGGGACCCATAAAATCAATCCCCCACTTCTTGAACAGCTTTAGGGGAAGAATAGGTTGCAGTGGCATGGCACTTATTTTGGTGGGTTTCCCCATTCGGCCAGCATCACATCTCTTGCAATAGTCATGTGCATCCTTGTGGAGAAAGCCTTCTTGGCTGCCGCTTCTCCTGTGAAGTGTCCACCATATGGTTCATCATGGCATGCTTTCAATACTATGCTAATTTCATCCCCTGCAACACATCTTCTCAGCACTTCATCTATACCTCTCTTGTACACTACACCGCCTAACAAAGTGTAGGGGGCTGATTCTAACAGAAGCTTCTTCTTCTCACGGCTTGAGAGATGCCAGGAGGATACTGTTGAGTTGCCAGGGTTGGAAGTTAAGAAGGTGATCTACTCTTCAGGAGTTTCCTTTTCCATGATCATTGATCCTGTGTGGAAGTTGGTCTGTCAATTTCTCCAGGACATGTTTATGCGTGCAAAAACGCCATCCCATTACTTGTCCAAAGAGCTCTTTACAGCTTCCAGGATGGTGTTGAAAGGAGTAGCTATTGATTGGAGCACTTACCTACTCACTAAGATGGATCAACATTTCGTCAAAGTCACCAGGGGCAATGTTACCAATGTCACCTATGGATCGTACTTGTCTGCCTTCTTGACCTACTCAGGTTTACAGAAGAGTGTGCCTCCACCTCCTCCATCTGATCCAGTACCTCCTCCTCCACCTTCAGATGAGTCAGAACCAATTGATATAGAGGATGATGATTCTCTGCCTCCCCTGGTCATACAGTGCAAATGCTTGAAGCGGGTAGCGGATAAAGCTCCTTCAGTTATTCCTTCAGTGCCCATTCCTGCTACCTCTGGCAGTGATCTCCCTGGTTATCTCACTTGTAATAACCTGTTCAGAGCACATCGGGAAGGTTCGTTGGATATATTAGTTCCCTCACTGAACAGTCTACTCTCGGGAGATGCTATTCCTTTCCTATGTAAAGACATTCAGAGTTCCATTGAATTGTCAGGACAGCCTGTGTTCAACAGCTGTACGCTTCCTTTTATGAAGAGCTGATGCAGTCTAAGGACCAGTTGCATAAGGCAACATCCGAGTTAGCCTCTGCTAAGGATACCCTAGCGGATTTGTTTAAGCAATTGGAGCAACAAACCCACCTGATTGCAACCCAAAGAGATGAGATATCTTCTTTGAAGATTCAGTTAATAGAGGCTCAATCAGAGGTTACTAGAATTTCAGAGGAGAAGGAGAGGATGTCCAAAGAAGTGCAAGAGTTCCAAACTCTTTTAGATGTCAAACTTTCAGCCTTACAAAATGCTAATGACATAGTGGAATCACAAGCTTCCCAAATCAAGCAGTTGCAAGATCAACTGGCAAAGTCACGGTCTGTTCCTCCAAGCCCTAATGTTCCCTTGATCCCTTCTCTCTCACAGCAGGACTTGGCAGCTCTTCAGAGACACGCTACCTTGTGTCCTCTATTCCAAAATAAAGTGAAAAGATTGCAGTCTAAAATGGACTTGTTATGGTCTACATTTGAGCAGTTTCAGGAATATGTTCCTCCGGACCATTCTTTCTTTGTCCACTATCAACAACAGAAGTTGGCATTCAACATGAAGCTTTCCACGATGAATTTACCTCTTCTAGAGGATGGATGGAGTGGGGCTTGGTCTGCTGAGTTGCTGACAGAGGTGGTAAGGATGGTGTTTGAAGATTCTGTCACGACCGATACCATGTTGATGTCATATATGTATCTACGAGGAGACTTGATTCCAGATGAAGTGGATATGGTGTGGTATGTGGGAGACGTGGTTTTACAAGCTGTTTTGTATGTCAACCATTTGGAGTTGCGAATAGATGACATGTTTCAGAGTTACTCCTCCAAAGTGGCTACTTACCCTGATAATTCCTGGTATACCATGATTGATTCTATGGTCCTGAATCAAAGACAGAACACAGCCCCTACCTATGCCCAGAGCACTAATCAACTGAGGGAGGATCTCTTAGCTTATCTTTCCAAACATAATCCGTTTGATTCTACCTTTTTTGATGCCTATCAGAGAAGATCTACCTTAGGACCTTCTGTTCCTACCCTACTGTATTACCAACAAATGGCTCACCGTTATGATATATATCTTTCCCTCCGTCAATCCAATTCCACAACTATCTTACCCCTTCTTTTCCAACCTTCATCTTTTCCTCAAATTCCCATATTTAAACTACTGTTCTTTTATCGAGGATAGAGTATTTTTCCCTTCTCCACCATGTCCTTCTCCATCCATTCATGTACCTTCCACCTTTCCTATTTATCAGTTAACACCCTTCCTAAGTGATTCCCTAAAATTTTCAGCCACTCCTTCTTTAAATTATTCTTCCTTTTATGATTTTTCCTACCTCTCTCTTCATCCATTTTTCCTTATTCCACTTCCATCTCCTGCCACTTCTATATCTCAACCACCTCAGCTGGTTAGTGACTATGACAGGTTTGATCATCAGATTTTCCGAAGAAGGGGATGGAGCTCGAATGATTCTCTTACAGGACCTCAGATCAACTGGCCAGTAACTCCCGGAGAATGGACAACTGCCAGTCAAGCATACCAAAACTATATTCATTTTGCTCAACATTATTCACAGTCCCTAGATCCTTCAGTGAGATTAACTACTCATTTTGCTTGGTATCTGGCGTACATGCATAGGCATTCTCATAATGATTCAAAGCCTATTCCAAAGTTGTGCATGAATGTCAATGTGAGCATTGATTCCCAGCAGTTGGATATATTGTATTTTCATGCCCTTTGTTTACCTAGCAGATACCTTGTCCTATTGGAAAGGATGTGCTGTCTTCAGTTTTTTCAGAATCCTCCCAAAACATTTGTAGATGAATCCTTATCTATGGATCGTTTCCGAAATCATCAATCTTTCAAGAGGGATCATCTTCATTGATACCTTTTCCAATGTATGGTGGATGATTTTTAATGAAAATCTCTCTTTTTGGAGGAGTCATTCAGATGGTTGTGTTGTGTGTAGTGTTTGTGTTGTGGGTTAATCTATGTAATAAGATCGTGGTGGTTGCCTATTGGATTGGCTTTCGTGCGAGCTACAATTTTGGAGAATTGTGGTGATGGGGTCATGGTTGGATAGTTGAAGAAGATGCTGATGCAGCAGAAGAAGAAGAAGAAACCTCTTATATCCTTTACAAGTTTGTTGTGATTTCCAGTTTGATAAGAAGTGATAATGTATAAAGGGTTTTCCTTTCGTTGTATTTTTATATCAGATACATGTGATAAGTTGGGGTCGTGGTTGGATGTATTGTTTTTGAAGATATATTGAAGATCAAAGTTGAGCCTTTGAATGAACTTGTATTCCCTTTTTCTTGGGTCGCGAGGACGCTTCCTTATTAAGTGTGGGGATATATTGCGTATTGAAATGCCTTGTTTTTTGGCTGATTTTTGTTGTTTTTAAGAGCTGAATGGTTGATTTTATGAGATGATTGATTGGTTTGGAAGTGGTTTGAGAGTGTTTTGGATGATATTGATTATGTTTTGGAAGTTCATGATGTTTTTCAGTGGAGATGTGATGTTCTGATTGGTTCTGATTGGTTCTGTATACCTTCTGTATAACTTCTGTTTTGTTCTGTTTTCTCTCTGTAAGGAGGGATGGATTGATGATTGATGAAGATTGAGATCTTGTGAAAGCTTATTGAATAGTTTTTGAGAGTTTGGAATGTTTTGAGTATGAGTTATGTGGTTTTGATGACCTTCAGTAACCTTCTGTAGGTCTTCTGTAGAGCTTCTGTCTCTATACTGTAACTGTACTGTAGCTGTTCTGATAACTGTACTGTGACTGTTCTGTATGCTTCTGTATGTGTTCCGTTGGATGAGAATGTAGCTTGGGAAAGTTTTCTAGCCTTGGAAAGAGGTGAATACAAGTGTAAAAGAGCTAAAAGAAGTGAAAGAAGTAGCTGTTGAAGACTCAAGTAAAGACTGGAGTGAAGTGACAGTAGTGAGCTATGAAAGGACACTGTAGTGGCTCTGGTGACTCTTCATATCAGACATACCTCTTGGGAGGGGTATCCACGATCTAACAAAGATTATTGAGAGTGATTATGAGAGATTGTAGTGAGGAGATGATGTATTATTGATGGAGAGAGAGAGAGAGAGAGAGTCAGAGATAGCCAATTCTACTAAAACAGAGTGATTGTATGTGAGAGATTGAGAGAGAAGACTATGAAGATATTGAAGATGAATACTATGTGATGTATTTCCATTCAAAGATGGTGTATTCCTTTGCTTTCTTTGTTATATTGATGGATTTTATGAAGATATTGAAGAATATGGTTGATTCTATCAAATCCGTGGGAGATCTACATGATGCTGCATGAAGATTTGTTGTGCCTGGTGTTTTTTTCTTCATTGTGATCATATGAAACCTAATAAACAAGCTTGTTGATGTTACAAGATAGATTTTCTTGCAAGAGAATTCCCTTTTCCTTGGTGTTCCTCTTGAGGCTCTAGTATGAGGTCCCATAAGAATTTGGTTTAACCACCAGACAGGTCAGCCAATAGTCTCTTCCTGCAAGGGTTGTTTTTACGTATGGGAGGATGCCCAACGGTTTTATTTTTCCGCTTTGGTCTGCCAATGTAATAAGCCACTGTGTAGGTTGAATTCTTTGCAACCCTAAGTCCTTCATTGTCACATCTGTCATTATGTTTACTGATGAGCCTCCATCAATCAATGCATCTAAAATAAAGCATCCTTCGATCCATACACTAATCTCTGGGGTTCCAGGATCTAGGAAGGTGTTAGCCACATCTACTTCCTTTACAGGCTCCAGGGCCTTATTGGTCTTGGTAATTGTTGAAGGAGCAATCCCTAGTCTACATCTTCTTGTCAAGATGCTTTTGAATTTCTTTCGACAGCTGAGAGACAGCATTAGCAACTGTCAGAATGTTAAGTTTGGTTTAAAAGTGTCTAAGTCTTTTACCAAGTCATATTCTTTGATAGGATCAACGAGCTTTTCCAGCCTACTAGGGAATGGGGCTACATCCATTTTCATCTTTCCTTTTTTTTCTAGCAATGGCAGCATTGGCACTTCCTCTGTTTTTGGAGGTGCTTCTATATCGTCTATATCCTAGATCTCTGGTCCTGTTTTTGGGACTGTCTTTGTGACTCTTTGTGGCAGTACAGTGCTCTGTACTGCACTGTTCTATCTTGTACTACTTTGTCCCTATGTTGGTAGGTTGAACTTCACAGTCTTGGCAGGGGAATTATTTTCATTCTGTACAACTGGTTCCTTCTTCTTGGTGCGCGTGTGATAGTGGCAACTTCCAACTCTACCAAATTGGAGGCAGGATCTTGTACCTTCTGTTGGCTATCAGTGGCATTGGCCTTGACAGGGGCTGGACTTGGACAGTCCTTTGCAGTGTGGCCTTCTCCTTTGCATTGGCTACATAAGGGCTTGTAATCCACAGATCGTCTAGGATTTGGGCAATTTGGGGAGATATGACCCTTTTCTCCACATCTCTAACATTCCACCTCTGATCTCTGACCACCGCCAAACTGTTGTCCTCTATAACTTTGAGAGGGAAACCTCGGACCGAAATTAGGACCAAACTCCCTAGGCTTTGGTCCAATATCTTGTGTCGTCATTTTGGATTCTAGCAAGTTGAATCTTGCATTTTCATCCTTTTGTCTTCGTTCGTGCATCTCTTTCAGAGAGCAAATATCCTCTGTATGGTTCTTCCTCAAATAGTAGGAACAAAAGGCTCCAAGAATGGTTGGTTTTCAGGTACATTCAGTGGCTAAATGTCCCGCTTGATGACACTTTCCTCACCATGTATTAGAATGCATTACATCTCTCCCAGCTCCCGCATGAGTGGATATATTGGTGGTATTCACCTTCAACGTGTGTAGCTTCTCTGTAATCACATCCATAAGCTATTTCTTGATACTTGCAAAACTGAGTTGGATAAGTAGTCCTTTAGATTCTCACATCCTGAAGCACTTGTAGTAGGGTTTTGCGAAGCTTCTATAATTACTGCATACACTAGTTGGGTCGATCCGGAGGGTCCTTTGTTTTGGTTCTGAGGGATTCTCTGGCCAACCCTCTTCTACTTCCTTCTTTTCAACATCTCTGGATTCGGCTTTCAAACCACTACAGAGGGGGAGATATTCCGTCCTGAAAGTATCAAAACTTATTCTTCATAGGATCGTTGTTGTGCCATCATTATAATAATTCCAGCTTCTGAGGGTTTCAATAGTGTATGTTGTGAAGAACACTCTGTCTACCAACTTCCAGTGGGTTGCTAATTTGACAAACAGAAGATTGTCAGTGCACCAAGCATCCCACATATCTTGCTGTTGAGCATCCACGAATGAATTCCAACTCTTTTCCTTCGTGTTTTTGTGAACCTCCACAGACCATGACTCCTGAAACTTCTTCATGATCTCCCACTTGATGATGTCTGGAAACTTCTCAATAAATTCCAAATCTTCCATGGATAGTCATTCTCTCTGCTTCTGCTCTTCAGTTTGTTTTTAAACAATTTGCCACCAAGATGCAAATTTATGTTGCTTCAATAGGAAGAGGAAACAGTCCACGCATAGAGCTTGCACCATAATGGTAATATGTTTCCGCCATTGTGGGATGAAATTCTTGTGGAAAGTGGCTTTGATAATGAGAATCTCCAACTCTTCAGTGGAAGAAGGAACTTTGCAAATATCCATTGAATTCTTTTCTTCTTGGCAATGCCATTTCTTTCATTTTCAGCCTCTTTCTGATGCTTGTTGATGGCAAGTTTCCTCGGCTGCACATAAAAAACATGGAGCCCTAATAGGGACACCAAGGAAAAATGGATTCTAGTGCAAGAAAATCTATCTTGTAACATCAACAAGCTTTTATTTCATTCTTTTGATGACCAAAACAAGGAAAAAAATGAATCTTCATGCAGCATCATAGTAGATATATCCCATGGATTTGATAGAATCAACCATAATCTTCAACATCTTCAAAGAATCTATCAATAGAACAAAGAACACAAAAGAATACACCATTTTTGAATGGAAATCAATCACATAGTATTCATCTTCAATGTCTTCATAGTTCTTTCTCTATCTCTCATATACAGATAGATTGTTTTGATAGAATTGACTATCTCTAGATTTCTCTCTCTCTCTCTCTCTCTTCCTCTCTCTCTCTCTCTCTCTCTCAATAAACCATCATCTCCTCACTACAATACTCAATAATAAATCTCAATAATCCTTCTTAGGTCGTGGATGCACCTCCCAAGAGGTATGGGAGGTATGAAAGGGCACCAAAGTCACTACAGTGTCTCTTCATAGCTCACTACTGTCATTGTCACTTCAGTCTTCTCTTCAGTCTTCAGCATCTGCTTCTTCCATTTGTTTTAGCTCTTTTGAACTTAGATTTATCCTTTCCAAAAGTTAGAAAATTTTTCCAAAGTCACACATACATTCTACAGAACACTTACAGAAGATCTACAGAACAGAATAGACTAGGAACAGAGCAGAGACAGAAGGTCTACAGAAGGTTTACATAGGGTTACAGAAGGTCATCAGAGAACAGTAGATCCTCATAACTCATACTAAAACCATTCCAAGCTATCAACAACTATTCAATAAGATTTCAAAAGATTTCAACCTTCATCAATCATCAATCTATGCTTCATACAGAACAAAATCAGAACAAAATACAAGCTATACAGAAGGTATCAGAACCAATCAAAACCTCAACAGAACCTATCATAACATCACAGAGCTTCATATTTCTACTAAGAATCATCATGAACTTCCAAAACATAATCAATATCATCCAAAACACTCCCATTAACAACCATACATCACTCTAGATCCATCAAAAATCAACCATTCAGACCTCAAAAACAACAAAAATCAACCAAAAATTCAGTCTTTTTCCACTCTCAATAGAGAAAGACTAAGTTTATATCTCAGTTAACCGAGCAGCTAATTGGGATCAGTTGGGGGGGTCCTTTCAATCTCCATAGCCCCCTTTCCACAAATTGTTGCCCCTTGCCATGGCACCTTCATGCCATTTTTTTTTCGATTGAAAAAACACCCCCCCCCCCCCCCCCCACAAAATCAAAAATTGAGGGGGGACTCCCCCCAAGGGTCATACCCTTTCCAATCTCAATTGTTTGGCCTAATTTTGGCACTCCTCCCACGTCCGGTATCCGAATCTTCAACATCTTCATAGAATCCATCAATAGAACAAAGAACACAAAAGAATACACCATTTTTGAATAGAAATCAATCACATAGTATTCATCTTCAATGTCTTCATAGTTCTCTCTCTATCTCGCATATACAGATAGATTGTTTTGATAGAATTGACTATCTTTGGCTTTCTCTCTCTCTCTCTCTCTCTCTCTCACTCTCTCTCAATAATACATAATCTCCTCACTATAATACTCAATAATGACTCTCAATAATCCTTCTTAGGTCGTGGATGCACCTCCCAAGAGGTATGGGAGGTATGAAAGGGCACCAGAGTCACTACAGTGTCTCTTCATAGCTCACTACTGTCATTGTCACTTCAGTCTTCTCTTCAGTCTGCTGCTTCTTCCATTTGTTTTAGCTCTTTTGAAATTAGATTCATTCTTTCCAAAAGTTAGAAAAAATTTTCAAAGTCACACATACATTCTACAGAACACTTACAGAAGATCTACAAAACAGAACCGAACAGGAACAGAGCAGAGAGAGAAGGTCTATAGAAGGTTTACAGAGGATTACAGAAGGTCATCAGAGAATAATAAATCATCATAACTCATACTAAAACCATTCCAAGCTATCAAAAACTATTCAATAATCTTTCAAAAGATTTCAACCTTCATCAATCATCAATCCATGCTTCATACAGAAGAAAATTAGAACAAAACAGAAGCTATACAGAAGGTATCAGAACCAATCAGAACCTCAACAGAACCTATGAGAACATCACAGAGCTTCATATTTCTACTAAGAATCATCATGAACTTCCAAAACATAATCAATATCATCCAAAACACTCTCAAACACTCCCATTAACAACCATACATCACTCTAAATCCATCAAAAATCAACCATTCAGACCTCAAAAACAACAAAAATCAACCAAAAATTCAGTCTTTTTCCACTCTCAATAGAGAAAGATTGAATTTATATCTTAGCAACCGGGCAGCCAATCGGGATCAGTTGGGGGGGTGCTTTCAGTCTCCATAGCTCCCCTTCCACAAATCGTTGCCCCTTGCCATGGCACCTTCATGCCATTTTTTTTTTCGGTCAAAAAAATACCCCACACCCCCAAAAAATCAAAAATTGAGGGGGGACTCCCCCCAAGGGTCATACCCTTTCCAATCTCAATTGTTTGGCCTAATTTTGGCACTCCCGCGTCCGGCATCCGAATCTTCAACATCTTCAAAGAATCCATCAATAGAACAAAGAACACAAAAGAATACACAATTTTTGAATGGAAATAAATCACATAGTATTCATATTCAATGTCTTCATAGTTCTCTCTCTATCTCTCATATACAGATAGATTGTTTTGATAGAATTGACTATCTTTGGCTTTCTCTCTCTCTCTCTCTCTCTCTCAATAATACATCATCTCCTCACTATAATACTCAATAATGACTCTCAATAATCCTTCTTAGGTCATGGATGCACCTCCCAAGAGGTATGGGAGGTATGAAAGGGCACCAGAGTCACTATAGTGTCTCTTCATAGCTCACTACTGTCACTGTCACTTCAGTCTTCTCTTCAGTCTTCAGCATCTGCTTCTTCCATTTGTTTTATCTCTTTTGAACTTAGATTCATTCTTTCCAAAAGTTAATTTTTTTTTCCAAAGTCACATATACATTCTACAGAACACTTATACAGAAGATCTACGGAACATAATAAAACATGAACAGAGCAGAGACATAAGGTCTACAGAAGGTTTACAGAGGGTTACAGAAGGTCATCAGAGAATAGTAAATCCTCACCAATCATACTTAAACCATTCCAAGCTATCAAAAACTATTCAATAAGCTTTCAAAAGATTTCAACCTTCATCAATCATCAATCCATGCTTCATACAAAAGAAAATCAGAACAAAATAGGAGCTATACAGAAGGTATCAGAACCAATCAAAACCTCAACAAAACCTATCAGAACATCACTGCCACTTCAAGACTCATGAGACATAGAGCAGGTTCCTCATATTTCATATCATGTTCAAGATGACTATGAAATCTTCAAGTTATCGTAGATGATTCAACATGATGGGGATCTTGGATTGACTCTATAACCCCTCACCACTGTATGTGGAAAGGCGTTGGACTTGGAGTGCGAAATACTACTACATTGATGCCAACCAACTCACCTACCTTCAAAACAATCTGAAGAGGCTAAAATGGTTGGAAGACTTGAAGATTATCAAGTTATTCATGTTTCATGAGGCTTGTGTAAATTCGATCCTATACATCGGATGCCGGAAAGTAGAACAAAATCCCTATATCTATGACGAGGTGGTCAAAGTCTTGCCAGCAGATAGAATTAAAGTAATGGAACGAAACAAATGTCATGGCTATCAAAAACGGGGATTTCTTGATTTTTCCATGACTTATTGCTTCCTCAGAATCCATTCTCCCAATCCATATTACTATTCTATCCCTGTAAGCTGAATCTAATAGGGAATTATTAACCTGGCATTGATGTACCTATTGAAAAGGACCTTGATGGTGGTCAAGGCCAACGGAAGAAGCCAAGGGAAAATGCAATCAGTGAATTTATCCCCACCGACAAATGACTTTTGATGTCGAGAAGTGCTTAAAAATAGCCAAAAATTACGAATTTCAGGAGAAAAATAGACTTCGTCGAAGGCGGCGGTGGCAATCAGTATGATTTTAAGCGGCAATGCCCGGAAAGTGCTTAAAAGAGCCACTAGACGGCGGTCGGAGAATTTTCATAATTTTTTGGCATGACAGATGAGACCCTGGAAGATGCCCGACAGTGGAGGACTTCAAGATGGACGCCTAGGATTTTTTAGACCACGATTCGGGTATCGGACGTGGAAGAGGGAGTGCCCGGAAGGTCAAAGGCCAAATTGCCAAGTGGGAAAGGACTTTAGGAGAGCCCAAAGGGTATGACCCTTTGGGGCCAAAAATAAAAAAATGTTGGGAGGGGGGTTTGTTTTTTTTCATGCAGGCAAGGATGAAGGCGCCATGAAACAAAATGGAGGAGAGATGGGTTATGGGGCCAGAGAACAACCCCCCCAAACTGATCTTGGGCCTGTTCTTCTTCCTATCTTTGCTCTCCATCGCTCCAATCGGCTCCTCCAATGGCTACTTGGTTGTGGAGATGCAGATCTAGTCTTTCTCTCTCCTCCATATCTCTCCTCTAAGAGGTGGTTTGCATGCAAGAAATCAAGAAGAAGAGGGGCTGAAGGATGCTTGTCCAACTGTGATTGGATTGCTTCAAGATGAAGACGAGGCTGAGGAAAGAGGTTCAGCACTGAAGAATGGTTGCTGGTCGGTCCGTGGGTTGCCCGGAATAATTATTAAAAAATCCACAACACGCAAGACATGTGCTACACTCCAATTTTATGAAGAAATTTGCTTGTTTTTGTTGTTTCCTAGTCCAAATGTTGTTCATATGCGATGAATGTTTGTTTGAATCTTATTTACATCATGTTTGAGGGTTGTAACTACAAAAATGCATAACCCGTAATGATTTAGAGCCATTATTAATTTTTTAATACCCACAAAATGTCTATAATATTTCCGCTTGAAATATTAAAGAGCTTTGATTACCGCACGCCCACGCAAAAGCTGTGCAAAGTTATCTCCCACATCATAAATATTGACAGTTAAATCCTTACCTCACACACGCAACAATGAGCCATCCGCATTGTGCAAATGAGGTCGGGGCTTAAAAAAACGGCAAGCCGCACTAGAAACACCCCTTACATAAAGGCAAAGGGATAAATGATTAAAGTAGTGCAAATTTTTTTATTAATTATCCCTCCCCTCAGCTGAAGCATGGCAAGGGGGAGAGGGAGTGTGTGGAGGAGTGAGTTAAGGAGGAGTGTGGTGTGGATGTATGAGGGAGGGGAGGCATGAATGCCTCCATGTGGTGGATCTTCCCCCTTGCCTTACACTATATAACCTCCCCCTTAGCCTTGGGGGGGAGGTACAATCAGAGAGAAAGGAGGCCTTGTAGGACGTGCTGCAGCTATCATGCCGCCTTACAATGCCACACTGCCCGCCATTGACGCTGCCATGAGGACCGCCTACAGCGCCTACTGCCATTGCCCAACCCACCGCCACTATCATTGTAAACTCCCCCCCCTTTTCGTCGTCAGATGTTCCCTCCAATCATTACCCTTCCCTCCTTCCATGTCAATTCTGCTCTAAAGTAGAAGCTTCTTAGAAGCTTCCTTGGAAGCTTCTAAGGATAAGGCTCCCATAAGCTTTGTGCACGCGGCTTGTCCATGGTTGCTTATAACCCACATCCGTAAAGGGTATTCCTGCGCAAGGGAGAAAGTAGGGAGACTTTGAGGCTATTTTGCCAAAGCTCGGAGGGATTTTGGAGATCACGTAAAAGCGAGATCAAATCAGGAGTTCAAGTCATCAACGATGGCTCCAAAGCCAAAGTCACAAGTACACCAGATTTACTAGCATTAGGAGCATCGTTGCCCATTTTCCATGGGTTAGCAGAAGAATATGGAGAACTCCACATTAAGGAGTTTCAGATGCTCATGTTCAACTATCGAATCCAAGATGAAAAACACCTAATGATGTTCTTCAACATGACGTTAAAAGGAAGAGCAGCAGTGTGGTATCACGGTCTAGAAGCTGGAACCATAACTAGCAGTGCCCAATTCTTTACGATTTTCTATAGGGAGTTTGCCCCTGAGAAGGGTGGACAATATTGGTTGCATGTCTTGGATGTAACATGCCAAGAGCCAAATGAGAATGTCTAGGCATATGCCAAGAAACTAAAGCAAGTTCTTCGCAAACTTAATGCTTATATTCCTATTCCAGCAGCTGCACAGTTGTAGTATTTCCTACATGGATTAGATTTTAATATCCAAGTGCAGCTAAGTAGTGTTTCTTTGGCCGATATTGACAGTGCCATTACCCAAGCAGGAGTAGAGTCGCACTTGCAAGTGGCTTATGCAGCAAGGATAAATTGGAATGGTAATAATTTGGCCTTGACCAATGGGAGTCAAGGGGACCCCATGTTAAGTACGAGTGGCAGAGGGAGTATTATGTCGAATTTGCCTATGTTACCAGCTCCTCTTAGCATGACTATGCATATGGCTAGTCAGGCAGCCTCACTAAATAGTGGTGAAAACCAAACAATGAATCCTAATGTTGTCCCAGTTGGTGGTTAGCGGCGGTCGATTTTGAATCAAGTGGTTAGGCCCATGGGACGATAGACTAACGATCGCGGCTATGAGTCGAGTGCTTCTAATGTCCTTGGTGAAGTTAAGGACATGACGAAGCACTACACTGATATGATCTCTAAACAGTATCGACAAATACTCTCTTCTCGCGCCAAACCATTCTCTCCTTTGGCCTTTCCATCGGCTTTGGTGCCTCTTTTTTAGCCGATGCTCTGAAGAGGGCGGCCCCTCAAGATTTAGCTGTAAGTGGTGTGGGGGCCAACATTTCCCTAAGAATTGCCCGAATGTCAAATGTGATATTTGTGGGAAGTTTGGCCACTTAGCTGCTACCTATTGCTACCTGTTGGAGTAAGATCAATTCTTTCCAACAAGGGAGTAAACAACTAGGTCTAGTTAACCATCGCGCATAAGGGAATAATCTCCAGCAAGACAATGGATCAAGGCAAATATTGCAAAGAGGAAAGGCTGTTGCAGAGGAGTTACCTCATGGCAGTGGAGTCAGCCTTATTGAGGCTGTACGTGCAATGATGCTGAAACTTCTAATTTATGAGCCGTAACAAGAGGTCAAAAGATTAAAGAACGTGACAAAGGAATTGTAAAACTTGTCGAGGGAAGCCCTAAGCAAGATGCTAGGGAAAAGCGAGTTCTGAATCCTGATATGGAAGGTGGACTGTTAAGACCTATTGGTAGTAAATTCGATCCGAGGAGGATAAAGGATTGCCAAGAAAGAAGGTAAAGGCTAAAAAAGAGGCACCAAAGCTGATGGAAAGACCAAAGGAGAGAATGGTTTGGCGCGAGAAGAGAACTTTGGCTAATTACCATGACTTTGATCTAGCAAGTTCCCTTTGCGAAGTCAAACCAAAAGTGAATCTCCTGCAATTGATTAAACTTTCTCTAGGAGTACACAAGGAATTCAAGAAAATCCTGTGTATAGGGTATATAGTAGAACCTTTGGGCATAGCTAGAGTGGGGGAGGATTGGTTTGATCATGCTGAAAAGCATTGCCCTAGGGTTCTAGTATATGTGGATGGAATATTAGTGGAGCATGCTATCGTGGACACTGGATCCTCCATCAATGTCATAAGTTCAGACTTGATGGAGAGGTTAGGTCTAGAGATCCAAAAAGATGGCTCTACACTTCTTAGGATGGCTGATGATAGTCTAAGACAACCAAAAGGTTGCATTACTAAGGTCCACGTTACAATTGTGAGCATGGAATGCTATCTGGACTTTAGGGTGATAAGGTTTGCGGGATGTCCTAGCTATCGAGTTTTGCTAGGCAGGCCATGGATTCTACGGATAGACTATCAAGTCGATATACCCGCCGCTGGTCGAGTGATTCTAGGTTGAGGTGCCCATCGTGTAATAATGGATACTTACCCTGAGTCTCCTCAGAGTGAGAGAGATCCACTATCCTCCATTAAACTAGAAACAGTAGATGATCCAACTGGTAGTGAGAAGTCATCGAGCGATGGATCTAAGGAAGGGTCCACTACATAAGATATTTATCAGATAACCTTGAATGAGCCAATAGAGCCTCATGATAGAATAAGAGACGCGGATGTTATTGAGCTGGACCTTGGTATGCCTAATGACTCGCGGCCAATCAAATTGGGTTCTATGCTTAGTTCGGATGAGAGAGAGGACTATGTGTCCCTGATTCAAGAGTTCCGCGATATCTTTGCTTAGAGCTATGACAAACTTCAGGGTATTCCTTCTAGTCTAGCTATGCATACTATTCCTTTAAAGGAAGGTACCCACCCTGTACATCAAAAAGTAAGGCGTATGATTTTTGAATTAAGGGACGGGTTGTACGAGGAACTATAGAAGTTGTGGAAAGCGGGTTTGATCTTCCCTGTTTAGCATACTGAATGGTGCTCACTAGTTGTGATCAGGAAGAAGAATAATAATCAAATCCATCTTTGTGTAGATTTTAGAGAGTTGAATAAGTAGATTGTTAAAGATTACTACCGTTGCCGTTTATTGACCAAAGTTTAGATCAACTAGTAGGTAGGGAAATCTATTCGTTTATGGACTGCTTTGCAGGGTATAACCAAATGGTGATCGCTGAGCAAGACAAGCTAAAAACGACGTTTATTACAGTCTTCGATAACTTTGTGTACCATGTGATGGCATTTGGGTTGTGTAATGCACCTGGTTTGTGGCAAAGAACAACCGACAAGACCTTTGGTGACATCTCCCCAGAGGAGCTGAAAGTATTCATTGACGATCTGGGGGCAGCCACTGTAAGGGATAAACAGTTGATCATTTTGCACAAATATTTTGAGCATTGCAGACAATTTTTCATAGCTCTTAATCCATGGAAGTGCGTCTTCGGAGTCCCTTATGGGCTCTTGTTAGGCCATGTGGTCAGTTCTGTAGGGATTGTGACTGATCCTGAAAAGATCAAGGTCATAGTTGCCATGAGTCCGCCACGTACTCCAAAGGAAGTGCATAGCTTTCTGTCATCAATAGGGTATTATCGAAGGTTTATCAATGCCTTGGCAGAAAGAATGTTGCCTCTGACGAACCTATTGTCCTTTAACTGACAGTATACATGGAGTGCTGCTTGCAAAGTGTCTTTTGATTATATGAAGCGGGAGCTTGCCATTGCACCTGTTACAAAAGTACCAAAAAGGGGCAAAATGTTCAATATATTTTTAGCAACAACCATATATAGTATCAGCTGCTTTTTGGCCCAAATTTGGAAGGAAAAGTGGTACCATCCAATAGCTTTTGCTAGTTGGAAGTTGGGCATATCGGAAATTAACTACACCTATATGGAGAAGTTGTGACTTGCGATGGTGTTTGCGACCAAGAAGTTTAGGCACTACATTCTTTATGAGAGGGTGGTTTTTTATACGAAGGCGGAAGGGCTTCAATTGTTGTTGAATAAGTTACAGCCGCCTGACTGTTTATCAAAGTGGTTAATCACTTTGCAAGAATTTGATTATGAGATTAAGAGCAAGCCGCCGAAGCTTCAGGGCATTGTAGAGTGTCTTGTGGATTTTGGAGAGCCGAAAGAGGTATTGGCTAAGGAAGTGACATTGAAACTTTGTTCAAGGTTGATACGAGATCTATTCCCTCCTGGTATGCTGCTATAATGCACTATCTTTCTACGGGAGAGACTGGAGCTACTTTATCAAAATCGAGGAAGAGGAAGATTAAACAGCAAGCATTAAAATTTTCATTGATCGCAGGAACATTATATCGGCAGGGTATTGATGATATTTATCGTCGCTGTGTGATGCCTGATGAGGTTCTCTTTATTTTGGAAGAGTGCCATGACTCCACTTGTGGAGGGCACTTTGCCGCTATTAATGGCATAAAAAGCTTTAAGAGCTGGATATTGGTGGCTGTCCATCTTCTAAGATTCCTTTGATTTCATTAAGAGATGTGGTACCTGTCAAAGGCATGACAGCAGAGAGAATAGGAAACGTCCACTTACGCCTATCATGGCTATCCTTCCATTTGAGAAGTGAGGCATTGACTTTTTGGGTCCTATCACCCCGTCATCTACTACTAAGAAGAGGTATATTATAGTAGCAACTGATTACTTTACAAAGTAGTCAGAAGCACGGGTGACGAGGCAAGACAATGCAAAAGAGACTGCCAGTTTCCTACTTGAGCAAATTATCTGCCGTTTTGGTCCATCAAAAGAAATAGTATTGGACCGTGGAACCCATTTTTTAAATAAGGTAATTAGAAGCTTGACTGAAGCATGGAAAATTACGCATAATAAGACGACCCCCTATAATCCGCAAGAAAATGGACAAGTTGAAAGTACCAATAAGCAGCTTGTGGGTATCCTATCCAATATAGTCTTCGCAAAGAAGCGGGACTAGAATACAAAATTATATATGGTGGTTTGAGCATATAATACGACGTTTAAACAAGCCATTAGCCACACCCCATTCAAATTAGTTTACAGAGAGGAGTGTGTCTTACCCTTAGAAATTGAGTTGTCGACCATTAGATTCGCAATCAATCATTCTCTAGTGATGAGGGTGCCCTATTTGAGCAGTTTACGACTATAGCCCACTTAGACGAGCTCAAATTACAAATTTTGTTGCACTAGGAGGTAGCTAAATGTCATATGAAACGGTTGCATGATCTGAAAGTAAAGAAATATACTTTTAAAAAGGGGCAATTAGTTCTATATTACGATGCACGTAGGGAGATGTTTCCAGGAAAGTTGGAACCTCGATGGGATGGCCCTTACAAGATAGTTTGGATAGGTAAGAATAAGTCCACAATTCTATTAGCTGATCTACAAGGGGTGGCAAATCGGCGAGAAATCACTTGCAATAGAAAAACTGCTAAGGTGGAATTCCTACTCGGAAACGAGTCCACATCTGTTAAGTTCAGGTTAATGAATTTAGGAGTCCATGAGTGCCTACTTGGGATGGATTGTCTAATCCCCAATGATGCTCACATTCATTGTGGGAAAGGACAAGTCTCCTTTTAGAATCCTAAAGGTGAGGAGGTTACAACACAAGGAGAAGCATGTAAACCAAAGATCACACTAGCTAAGGCCACACGAATAGCTCAAGGGAATAGAAAAGGATTACCCATCTATTTGATCAAGTTACATAAGCTGGAACAGGTAGAGAACTCCATTGAAGAACCGTCATGGCTAAAAGAGTATGCGGATGTGTTCCCAGAAGAATTTATTGAATTACCACCACCTAGGGAAGTGAATAATGAGATTAAGCTAATACACTTTCTTTCCTCTATCCCCTCCTTAAATTTAAGTTCAATATAGAAAATTAAGAGGGGTCTACCTCTAATGTATATGCTTAAGTATCCCCTTCCAAAAACCCCCTCCCTTACACTCACATGATACCATACAACATCTATAGTGAACCCCCCGGGATGCTTGGATGCCAGGGGGGACTCTAGTTGTAAATTCCTTGCCTCTAGGTCCTACTAAAATGATTTGCATGACTCAAGTTGGATTCTCAAGGCCCTATTACTAGTGCAAGGGTGAAAACTTGGAAGAAATACGATGCATCCTCATGGATTGTGGAAAATGTCTTTTTGGACAAGATTTGTAACTCGGTTAAAATGCTAATGTAAAGTTTGCTTCCAAGGAACCTGTTTGAACTGTTTTCATGTCAGTCCCATAAGTTACGTAAACAAACCCTATTCCCTAAAAGGCTTAATTAAGGAAGATGATTTTAAATGTCACACTTAACTAAAGAATGCCTATTGAGGGGAGCGGGTGGGAGGAACCCCCGATGGGTCCGTCCTATAGAAGGGTGGTCCCAGAGAACTAGGAGGCTTCTCACAAGGCTTTACAATCATATGAGCTTTAGGTAATGCTAGGTTAGAACTTGATTCATGCCGTTTTAGGGACCGAAATGGGACTATGCCCTACAAGTAGAGAGGTTAAGCGGTGCATCCCTTTTATTTCCCATTCTCTTTGAACCAAGTGCAGCATGGGTTTGCTTTGACTTGGGTATCTCTACGTAAAGTAGGATGTCCAGGATCTGACACTAGAATGTTGTTAGGAGACCTTGGCAACTAGAAACCCAGATTTTAGGTCGATCCTAGTGGGTTTGGCCACAAACATTCTGTTGCAAGGTAGCCTCAGGAAGCCCTAGGCGACAAACCCGGGAACATTCCATGGGAGTACTGGGTATCAATGCTTAGATTCATTTCTTGATGGACCGTTAAATATGTGCTTGGACAGTCGTTAGGTGGGCACGTTACACATCTTTCAAAAATTAGCTACAAAAGAGGGACTGGTGAGTCCTATCCTTTTGTTCTTTGGTTTCTTCTTCTTTTTCTTTTTCATTGTTGTCTTCATCTTCTTTGACTGTAGTAAGATATGCTCTTTGAGACCTTTTCTTAACATGGCAAAATTTCTCAATATGCCAAGTTTTCTTACGAAAGTTATAGACTGTGCTCTTCTTCCTTTTCACATAGAGAAGTTGTTGGTATTCTCTTGGGGGATACCTGTTTCTCCCTTGCTCTTGATCTTCTTTTCCTCTTCCAAGATAGAGTCTTTGATATCCACAAGCTTTGGCTTTGGCATGTTGATCAATGTGGTAGACACATTATCAAACTTGGGTGGAAGACTCATGAGAAGCACTCCAATGCAAATGTCTTCATCCATCTTCAAGTTGATTCTTGCAAGTTGTGTCAACAAGATTTCCATATGATTCAAATGAGTTGTAGGTGAGGTACTACTTTTCATGTCAAGCCTAAAAAATTCAATCAGTAGGCCATATTTGGAGGATCTCCAAATAGAGTTTCTAATCGATCCCATGTTGCTTGAGAGGTTTCACAATCATCAACATGATGAATGTAGTTGTTATCAAGTTTAAGCTTGATAATAGCTTGAGCCTTATCATCATTTTTATCCCATATGACTAAAAGTTCAGATTCCCTTGGTTTCTTCTCTTTACCATTAATGATTGACCATAAGCCTTTCCTCATCAGGATTAGTTTGATCCTGATTCACCATGTATGCAATCTAACACAGTTGAATCGAGCTGTTAATGAGTCCTTGTCCATGTTGAGGTTGCAAGATCAGTAGCAAATTGCTCCAAAAATTTCAAATTTCAGTTGAGCACAAGTGCCAAGAAGCACTAGGTGATTAGTATCAAGAGGTACTAGCTAATTAGGTGACTAGTATGTCCTTTGAACTTGAGATTTTCAAGGTCTTGCAAGTCCGTGGTCCGAGTCTTCCCCTCCTTAATTTCATGCTGGAGTAGCAAAAAAACCTCAGGTTTGTTGATCAGAGGAAAAGTTGATTGTGTCAAATGACACAGTGGCAAGAGTCATTAGTTCAATGTCAAGAGACACTATGCTTGATTATGCTTCAATCTTGCAAAAACCATCACCAAGATCTCCCCTCCTCAATGATTTGTTGTGAGAATATATGCCAAATCCAATTATATTTGAGTGGTAATACTGTGGTTTGAGTGTGGTAGAGGAGAAAAATGAAGTGAAATAAAAGCTTGAAGTTTGATGGCTATGGCTGCCCTTTAGGGGTTTCAAATAGGGGCTTGATTTTTCCCTGATTCTAGCTCATAGAGGTGGCTATTTGGAAAACCCTCTGAGAGGGAGAGAGCCTAGGTATGGGTCTTCAAAAGTCCCATGAAGATTGTTAGCATTGTTGCATGCGTAGATGGATTGAGAAGTAGGAATAGAAATGGCACAGATCTGGCAAGCGATTCATTGCAGGCGCAATGCTGGAGCTGATAGGCAACAATGTCAAGCCTTGAGATGATAGAGAGGAGCACCTGAGTCAAGGAAGATTTACCCAGAAGAAAGCACGAGCTAAAAGGGCATGGAAAGAGAGATTAAGGTCATGCACTAAAGGTGGGTGGCTGTGGAGGTAGGTGAGAGATTCATGGAAAAGTGGAGGGAGCCAAAAATTCAAACTGGAATGACCCAATCAGTGGCCTAGTGACTCATTAACTTGAAACCCACTCTGATACCATGTTAAAATATTGAGAATGCATACTAAAGAGGATCATTGATGAGAAAATATACAATCATGATGAGGCATGAGAAATGACAAAAAAAACAACTAATATTATCCAAGCATAATGCAAGTACAACTGAATGATAATAACTGATGAAATGAGTGTGGGGATGAGTGCCTTTTATAGGCTTATAGTAGGTGGTATTGGTAGGGGAGGAAAGGTGGAAAGTAACTGTGGTATTCACCAACTGCGGTTTTAATAAATCATGCATACATGACCTGGTCTAAGACTTTATTTGCAATGTGTTTCTTTGCATTGTTTGTTCCTTAGAAAGAGGCTATGGTGGATGTGATTGCACATTTCTCAACACTATGGGCCTATAGGACGGTCTATAAGACATCAGTTAAGTGCCCTTTAAGCTGACCTATGGAAGCAAAGTGATTCTATCAATAGAGTTTTTTTTCCCTAGCTTGAGAGTAGCATTACAAGAGAGATAGGATAGGAAAGAAGCATGGATCAAATGCTTAGTAGAGTTGGAATTTCTCCCGAGACCCAACTCCTAGCTACATGTGCTAATCTGTGAGAAGGCAAGACACAAGAGCTGGTTTGACAAGCATGTCAAATAGCGTGACTTCAAGTAAGGTGACCTAGTATTGCTATATTCAGTGAAGGGCCATGAGTAGATGATGAAACTCAAAGGATTAGGGCCTTTCAAAGTCGGCAATATCAGTCAAATAGACAATATACAACTCGAAACCTTAAAGGGAGAGAGCATAGGCTTCTTTAACGACAGCCATCTCAAGAAGTACTACCCCCCAACCCATCCATTGCATGAGCTGCCAATATTGTAGTCACTGTCAATGTGAGTGTAGCCACCATCATAGAAATCAAGGATATGGACAAGGAGGCAATAGAACCTACTTATCTACAAATCATAGTTACTTCTCAAAAGATAGGCACTTTTCATGCACTTATTGATGAGGAAGCTGACTTCAACATCCTTACTCACAAGCATTGGACTCGCATTGGTCAGTCCCAACTACAACTCATGAATACTAAGCTCAACTCGTTTGGGAGACAATCCTACCCTTACTAGGAAAATGCAAAGTAGCAATCTCTATCAAGACTGAAATCCCACCCATGATTTTCTATGTGCTACCTAACACCAACCATAGGTAAGGAATCATTGGTAGGATGCGCTTTCAAGATCTAGGCACATTTTAATGTTGACTACAACTAGCAACGTATTCACCTTGTGTAACGTGTCCGCTTGACCACTTGTGGGACACGTCTTAGAAGCCTATCGAGAGGGGAGTCTAGAAAGCGCCACTTGGCACTCGCAATATCAAGACTGAAATCCCACCCATGATTTTCTATGTGCTACCTAACACCAACCATTGGTAAGGAATCATTGGTAGGATGCGCTTTCAAGATCTAGGCACATTTTAATGTCGACTACAACTAGCAACGCATTCACCTTGTGTAACGTGTCCGCTTGACCACTTGTGGAACACGTCTTAGCAGCCTATCGGGAGGGGAGTCTAGAAAGCGCCACCTGGCACTCGCAAGGAATGTCACAGGGTTTGCGATCTAGGTCTTCCCGAGTTTGCCCCGAAGTGGAAGTATCCGACTGTTCCCACTTAGGACCAACCTGAAGCCAGGGTTTCTTTCCTATTAGCCAAGTCTCTAGGAAGTAGCTAGCGTCGAGCTCCAGGTGACCCACTTTGAGTAGGAACAATAGAGTCGAAGAAGATTTATACTGCACTTGGTTCATAGAGAATGGAAAACGAGAGGGATACACCGCTCAACCTCTCTGCCCGTAGGGCATAGTCCCATTCCAGTCCCCTAAAACGGCATGAATCAGGTTCTAACTTAACAATACCTAAAGTCATTTGACGAAAAATCCTTGTGAGAAGCCTCCCAATTCTCTGGACCACCTAGCCGTAGGACGTACCTGTCGAGGGATTCCGTCTACCCGCTTCCCTTGATAACTTTAGTTGTCTAATTAGGTCCTACCACATTTATGTGCGACATTTAAAATCAGCTTCATTAATTAAGCCTTTTAGGACATAGAGTTTGTTCACGTAATTTACAATACAAACACAAAAACAAAACAAGCAGTCCTTTTATCAAACAAGTTCCTTAACTTATCTTTAAGTTAATCTTTGTCTCCTACCCATATAGGAGAATTATGTATTCCTTCTGTCCAACAGAAGTACCCGGTCCAAATCACATGGCACCAAAATTTCCATCCTTTATCTAGAATAGGATCTTCCAACGTCCCAGACATTGGGCTCACAAGGATCTCCAACTCCATTCTGGACAGGCAAGGTTTGTCCAGAAGTCCACCTAACCCACAAGCGGTCTAGGAGTGAGATGTCATTTCCGTGGTTGGCCTTTTCACCATTCGACCATCGGCCTATGAATCAAGCAGTGCCCTCTCGGGATAATCCGCGATGTGATCTTGGAGATGATCCACGCGTGCAAAATATCATTCCTTAATTAATCCAATTAAAATTCAAGCACAATCAAAGCAATCAGCCCTAATATCATATTCTAAAAAAACATTCCTTTATTCCCATGGCAACTTGTCATTATAGACCCCTGCCATGCATTTGCCATCAACATAAGCCTTGGAATATTTATCAAAATCACAATGCAACAATCCCGTGATTGAAAGGAAAACATTTAGGGTGTTATTCAATCAACCAACAAAACTAATTGTATTTTTTCCAAACAATACAATAATAGATGCAACAATAATTCCATTGCAAATTCACTCTCCCCCTTGGGGCCAAAGAGTAGAATTTACTTAATATTCCCTCCTTTAGCCTAAGGCATATGCTAAAGGTTCCAATACTATACATGACGTAAGTCCTATCATTCCAATGCCAATTAATCAATCTAGCAAGAGCATTTATGCCTCTTCTCTAAGTGACAATTATCTTTTAGCATTTTCCTACTATGCAACATTTTTTTCTTGGCTTTATCTTCCTTTCTCCTAAGGCAAGGAGTCGCATGTCATCAATGTAAAGTTTACATAATCTCTCCCATGTATGTACCGTGTATATGCATTTGAGAACTTTAAAAAATATTATCCTCGGTAAAGATTAATCAAAGACTCATCGATGCTCAATACTTTAGTGTCCCATATGTTGCTTATGCTATGCATGGATTCATCACATAGCAACTAGGTGCAATTTAACTCCCTTTGATACAAGTACTTCACAAATTTCATCTTTGAATCTTTGAGAGATGTGATTTATCATTTTCAATGACCTATTCTAGCACCACAATGTACGGAGCCTAATGTATCTCTTGTGAGCATTAAAACAAGCATCTATCAATTTGAAAATACATTACTTATGACCGGTACCGCAATTGGATTGATAGTGATGCCTTCGCCCGAAGCTCTGTTGCTGGTTATAGGATTGTCATCCGCACGTGACATTCTTCGCTTAGAGGCCATCGTCCGCAAGTAGACTCAAGAGATTAAGAAGGTGGAATAGATTGAAGATGGGAGAGCAAAAGAGAAGATGGTTAAATTGAGGATCGAGATAGAGGGAAATTGTGCAGCCTCTCGGGGTAACTCTCTCTCTCTCTCTCTCAAGCTCTCTCTCACAATCTCTTGGAGGGATATACTCTCTCTCTCCCTCTCTCTTGCAACCTTTCGGGGTCTCCTTATGCTCCCTTTTGCCTCCCCATGCCTCATATTTGTAATGAATTAGAGAGGAGGGGATAAGTCTGAGAACAAGAGTGGAGGGGCTCTTAGAAGACTTACTGATCTGATGCTCAGATCATAAATCTGATGGTTGCATTGGCTCCAAAAGGGGGGTAAAACCTCAAGACTCTTGCTTAGAAAGCTCATATTACACTCCTTCTTCTTTTCTCCATTCAAAGTGCTGTCTACTGCCTGTAGACTGCGATCACGGTGCGCACGATTTTACCAGTCACTTTTCTTTATTTCTCTTTTTATAAAATCTCCAAAACTAACTAAAACATCACTTGTCTTTCTTTTAAATGACTTTTAGTTCTATCTTTTTAGGATAATATCTAAAATATAATAGTTTTTTTTCCCCAAGAATCTAATATTTTTGGACCATTCAAACTATACACATTAATAATAGTGATTAATATGGCTCATAAGTCCCATTCACATTGTACTTTTCGTGAAGAGTGGCTATGGTCCTTATCAATCCAAGAAAAATGTCAGATTTATGACTCTCGATTTTTTTAAATATATTTTTAATTGAATGAAAATAATTAGCTATTAATGCTAGTCAGATTTTACCTTAGTTAGTCTTTAGTTAGTAATCTTACTGACTTATTAGTTGACTAACTAGATTTCGAACTAACCGACTAACTTTTATTGCGTGGAAATATTACACCATGCCATTAGCAATGTGAGGATAGTAATGGCTTTTAGCAAGGGCGGTGTGACTCCACCCAAGCCCGCAATGCCACCGATAGTAGTACCTAACTCACATAAAGTCTAAGGAGGGGAGTTGTGATTTTTCTCGCCCTTCCAAGACCAACCAATTGCAACCCAAGGGAAGTGAAACCAAGACCACTTAACAATAGCTGAAATGGATACCTAAATGGAAATCACTACCATCTAAGAGCCGAACCACATGGACCCATAACTTTCAATGACCATCATGCCCTAGTCATAGGAGACATAGTTGGTGTTCTAGAACCCAATGAACAATCAAGCCACAATGGGTACCTATGGCCTATTGCATGCACAAGACTACTATGAGGGAAGCATTTGGATTTGGGTGCCTAAGACTATGAGTAGTACATGTTCCCTTTAGCCCATCGACTACTAGCCCATCTCCAAAGACTAATGGCTCCCTAAAACTACTAAACCACTTGAGTCACAAACCAAACCTACCAAATCTCAACAGATCTACTGACCAAAACCGCAAACTGGTTGCCCCTAAACCAACCCAACCTAATATTGTTGGCATCCCAATGGCTTCACAACCAGCAAGCAGCAAACATTTGAGTCCCAAACCATGCCCCTCACACAACTAGCTAGCCCACATTGTAAGGATCATCTAAAGCAACAAACACCACTCGTCGCTGAGCTATCTAGCCTAGTCAAACCCCACAACCTCTTATAGGCCTTAAACCCTCCTATGAGCAGAGATCTATTCTTACATTGACCTCTGCTCTAGTTGAGAACATGAGGGATGACTTGGTCACATGCATTAGATGCTTAAATGCTACCTTCACAATGCCTACTAAAATCTACAAATGATTGGACCTAGGTCTCATGATGTATGCATGATATTATGTACTTGGGAAGAATCCTAGTTCATGTTCATTAAAGTCCCCATTGTAGCTAAGGAATTGATTGCCACTGATATCTCCCATGAGGAAGCTCACAAACGAAGGCTAATCACCTCCTATAGCAAGAGCAAAGTCTTTTCCACAAACCAAGAGCTAGAAGAACTTCAAACATTGGCTGTCACTGACTTCTTTCTATGTAAATGGTACTCTCTCCATCTTCAATGGGAACAAGAGGGTTGCCTGATCATGACCATTGTTGAGCAAAGATATGCCATCAAAACCTCTGAGTATGACCCTACTTATGTAGCTCCTACCTCCTTTAGAATATTGGCCATCACTCACATCAACCCTTAGAAGATCATAACATGGCCCATCCCTATTTAGATCGAGCCCTTACTAAGGAATAGTTACACATTGCCAGCATGATCAATTGTAGTGACTTCCTAATTGATGTTTTGATCTACATTATGCATGTAGGTATTAGACCTCACAACATGGATTGTCATGCTTACTTGGAGTATAATCCACACTTCTATGCCTGGCTAATGCAAAAGTGAAGCATTGCAAGCATGTGCTTAATGCCCTTAACCCTTCACTCTCCAATCTTAGGAAGGATTCACATAATTTTTCGAGAGGGGGAGGGTGTAAGGTGGGAAAGAAACCATGTCTCAAACCTCAACCAATGTCTAAAGGATGGATTAAAATCAACTTATAGTTGAGGAAAGTTGTCATAAATTTTTTGGATTGTGTGTATTGCTTGAAGCAAAAGTATTTATTTTTATACTTAAGCACTTCGCCTTTCCATAACTTACATTCATTATCTGTTTATTGTCTTTCAAGAGTTATCTCAAGAAAACTAATGGTAAGCTGTGGTATTGTTACAAGAACCTATTATGGCAGGCCAATACGATTTCATTCACAAAAGAAGAATAGGTGAAGGATGGCCTAACGGTTGAAATAAGGGCCTTCAATGGTTAAAATTAAAGAACATCATCAACTTGGAAGACACGGTCATGGAAGAATTGGCCGTGAAGTGGCTTGTTGACCAATATAATTTGGGAAAGTACATGGAAAAGGTCACAACAAGTGTGTGGAGTTCCTACGAACCTTTAATGCTAATAGTAACTATGACATTGTAACAATGCAACAAGGAGAATAACCCTATAGGGTTAAGGTGGAATTAAGCCCACAAATGGTGTAAAGAGCATTGGGCCTGGTTGACAAGGTTGAGAGGCAACCTAAAAGGGATGTCTACAGCATGTTGGGAATGGACAAAGCCCTAGTCGCATCAACCTAGCCAATATTCTAGACCGTGAAGTCAACTTACAAGCAAAGATGATCCATGCTCTATTTACTAGCAAAAGGTATAATGCCTTAATGAGCAAAATTGGAGTTCCCTTGCTAGAGAGCCTTGCAACCGTCCCTGCATGAAGTGAATTGGAATGGCTATGTGTGAAAATCCATTGAAGCTTTGGCAAATGCACTAGCCACAGGTACAAGACCAACAAGAGAGGATTCTCTAGCTTCCACAATGGGGACGACAAGGAAGAAATCATCATCAAAAGCATCGATTATAGGGTTTGGTGGGGTGCTAACCGCTATAATCCAAGAGGCTGTGGGAGAGGCAGAAGGTGAAGAGGAAGTGGGGGAGACACCTAAAAAATCACCACCCCAGGAGCAAGAGCAATTGAGTGAAAGGACAATGAGTGAGGGGGGGAGAGAACCGGAGATACCATCTAGCCAAGGAGGGCCTATGAGGCCAAAGAAGAAGACTCCTCAAAAGTAGTGGCAAGAAACCAGGGAGAGAATGACCAAAGAAGAAAAAATTGAGTTGTATAGAGAGTGTGCGAAGTTGAGGAGGTCTGAAGAAGAGAGAAGGAGGAAAACAAAAGCAGAGATAGAAGAGCTGCATCGGAAGGAAGAGGAAGATTTGGCTCAAGACATTTGTATGTCAATGGAACAAACGTCTAGGGAGGAGGAGTTGGCTGCTATGAGTCCACTAAAGGAAGAAGGCCCAAGCACCAACACGAAAGTACTAGAGATTGAACCACCACTGATGGTAGAAGGAAAATGCAAGGGCCTATTGTATCCATTCCTGCTTTCTCTCATGCCCCAACCAATAACAACCCAAGGCATGACTAGCAAAGTGGATGCAAGCAATCTTATGGATGTATCCAATCCTGCCTGCTCTCATGCCCCAACCAGTAACCACCCAAGGCATCACTAGCACAATGGATGCAAGTAAACTTATGGATTAGGTGCAATATCTAGTGAATAAAGTGCAAGAAATAGCCTCATGTTGAAGTGGAGGAGCTCTAATGGCTGGAATAAAGAGACGTTGAGGATGCTAAATTGAGGCAAGATCCCAAGAAGCGGAAGATAGAGGCGTCGACAAATTCTATACCTATAGAAGTGTCTGTGTATATGGGCTATGACAAATAGGTCCAGGAGCTTCTTGCACAACTAGAAAGAACAAAGGAGAAAAAGAAGATGGCCATGGCAGAATTGGATGCTGAAAGAGAAGGATTGGTAGCCTTCCATTTGAAAAAAACTCGCCAAGTGGTAGGGTACCAAAGGGAAATCTACGAGCTGAAGGAAGAGCTTAAGACAAAGCAAAAGGAAGAAGACAATTGGCAAGAAAGGCTCGAGGAAGAATGGCATGAGTTGATAGTCTTGCAAAGGGAGTACAAGCTTATCCTCATGCAGCATGAAGAATTGAGAGAGTAGTTTTTGAAAGGGATTGAAGAGGCATCGGAAAAATTTGAAGCAAAGGACATAGAAAAGGCTTAGAAAGAGAAAGAGTATCAAAGAGACATGAAGGAAATGGAGCAGAGATTGCTAACAGAGCTGAAAGAGCAAGAAAGGCTAGAAAGGGAAATTGAGCACTTAGAAAAGGAGAAAGAAGAAGCAATCCAAAGGTAGAAGGAGCAAGAGCCAAGGATGGTGGCATTAGCACAAAGGCAAAATGAAAGCCTAGAGGAAAGAGTGAAAGAATTGGCAAGCCGTCTAGCCCATGCTGAAGGCAACAGAGTGTTACCAGGAAGTAGGGCAGAGGCCATAAACACAAGCATGGAACCCTAGCAATGTGCCTTCCTCACCACCATTTTGGATGTCAGGTAGAGCAAGAAGAGGATGAGGCCATTGAAACCTTAAAGAAGAAACTTGAGATTACCGATAGAGCCACAAGGCATAGCTTATGTGTCCAGGTGCACGAAGCAGAAACCTGCCTAAGCCAATGAGAGAAAATGGAGTGCCTACTAAGGGAAGGACTAATAGCTTAAGAGAGGGAATTTTTTGGGTATACAGAGGAACAAGGAACACATAAGCTAGTAAGAGAAGAAGAACAATGGATACCACTTCCTGAAGTAGGACAGGACTTTGAGAGGTGGGGCAACAAGACAAAGAACAAGTCCCCCAACCACCCTCTCCAAGATTAGAAGCTCAGTAGCAATAAGTGCCACCAGAGGATACAACTGCGAAAAGAAAAGAAAAATTTTGGAAAAAGACAAACAAGATGTTGGAATAAACATAAAGAAGGCTAAGGTTGTGACCCTTGGCAATACCAAAGCTCCCAATCCCACAAAAAGAAGAATGCTTTCATATCAATTGGAATATGGAACTCACAGTGTGAGAAGAGTGGGAAAACAAGTGCAAGCCTTTTGAATTTAATTTTGGATACCCACCCACACTAAACTGAGTATCATTCCCTTAAGTGGTGGAGGAGGTGATAAGCATGGACAGAAGGCTTGGAGATCGGTGGAGCACGGAAAGAGAGAAGAAATCCAACCTTGTGGGGGAATAGAGACACAAGACTATTGGAAAGACAAAGTTATGGATGTGCCCAAGACCGTGAAGGGGTAGGAGTCACAGCCAAAGTGGAGGCAAAGAATCTAGGATGGGAACATAAATGCATGGATGTCATTTTGTAGCACCCCACCCTACGAGAGAAATGACCCGACATACATGCCATATCCAAGAAGGGTAGAAGTGGACTTTAACTCCAACATCCATTATCGTTACGATTTCCCTAAAATGTATAATGTAAATGCTACTAAGCTAGAGGAAGCCCTTACATTCTCTCAAAATGACCTAGGGCCCTCCATCTCCCATTTCCTTAGTGAATTCTCTTCTTACCTTGATCCTGTTGTCATTACAACTTGTATGTAACTACCTTAGGCTACTTAGAGTTTTACTTAAGTAAGATCCTACCTCTCATGAATATCGCCTATCGCCTATCACTCCTTGTTTTTTGATTTGAATACCGACATAGATAGTTGCACGATGGCCAGGCTCATGATGAGAGCCACCCTCCTTCCATCCTTTTGCATGGCCCTACTAGAAGACATGAATGATAGCTGATTTACTAGATGTAGTCACCCATTTTTGTCAGCAACCCCTCTAAATGTATGTATGAATCTAAAGGACTACATGCAGAGCAATAAAATTTCTTAGTAAGTCCCTTAAGCCCCCAATCTCTTCCTCCCATGACTAGGAACATGAGGACTAGTTCCTCATGTACATTCCAAAAAAAAACAAAAAGAGAAAAAGAAAAGAAAAATGAAACAAGAAAAAGAAAAAAAGAGAAAGAAAAGGGAAAAAAGGAAAGACAAGAGCAAAGAAAGAAAAGAATCAAGTAGAAAGGGAGAAAACACATCTCACTTTGATAAGTGCCACAATCAATGCACCTAGGGGTCCTCAAGTTAGGTGCATTTAGTGGCCTTGGCCAACCCGCTCTATCCCTAACCCCTTAGCCCTTTTGCTCCCCACTTCACACTGAGGGCATATCAAGGGAAGGACACACCTAGGGAGGTCACACTTGGGCCTGTCTCCCTAAGCTACACCCACCGCACTTTCCCTATACACGATTTAAGTCCTCAAGTCTGAAACAACACCTTGGGCTTTGTCTGTAGTTCAACCTAGCTCCCAATTTCACTGGCATGGACACAATGCACTACACGGTGAGGTAGGCACACCTTCAAGAGTGCACTCTCTTTTCCTTTTCAAGTAAATCTGACAACCAACACCTAACCATCGATATAAAATGCCCCTATTGTTAACCCCAGTTTGAGACTCGAGAAAAAGAATTCCAAAGAAATCAAAGAAAACTCCATAGGCAAACACAAAGGAAGGAGCTGGAAGGGAAATGCCCAAAAGCGTGAGGGTGGCCTCAAAAGCTAAGCCAAAGGCAAAAGCACATTTTTAAATGCAAGGTGCCCATCAAACTTTTGTAAAAGAGCGACAGCCTCCCTCCTGTGCAAATTGTAAAGGGTAGAAGGGCATAGGTAAAGAGAAAGGACAACTAGATGGGAATGGGAAAAGAGGACCTTGCCATAATGGCCAATCATGTAAAAAAGGGGATGGGTGCCCAAAGGGATAAGGGCTTTGTATATAAACTCAAAAAGTGAATGAGAAGCTCATTCTTTGGTGTGTGGCAAAGTGGACTCTTCTTCTTCTCTCCTTCTTTCTTGCTTGTGTGTGCTTGAGAGATGGTATATGAGAGCATGAGGGAGTGAGTGTGTGAGGGTGAGGGATCAAGGAGAAGAAGCTTTCCAACATCTCCTCCCTTCTTCCCTTATTTCCCCTTCTCTTATCTTGCATGTGGCTATGGCGGATGGAGCTTGAGGTTGGAGGCTTGAGGTTGCTTGAGCTTGCATCATGAATTGTAAATCCACCTGTGTGAGAAGGGTACTCAATTGGGCATTGAGGTAACCTCACTACCCTCGTAGAGAGGGAATGCACATCGGCTATGTGAGAGGTAGCCATTAGTGCTCAACTTAAAATGCTTGAACAATAAGCGGTCCTGGGCCTTGGTGGTCAAGCATGAGCTCCCAACATTTTGGTTCTGTTACTAGGACAACGGATTTGAGTCTTGAGTGCTTGCATGCTTTGAATTGAGCATTGAAGTAGGGTTTTGCCCCCAAATGGTGCTTGATATAGGTGGGAGATTTAGTTCTTTAATCTTCAAAACAGGTGAGTATTCCAATTTTGTGGTGATTAGGCAAGTAGGAGGAAGCATTTTAGTTTTGGATTTCTGTTGCATTTAGAGTAGACTAGGACCAATAACTTGTAGGGAAATAGTAGGGTTTTACTAATGTGAAAAGAGGCAGAACATGGAAAAGAAAAGGAAAAAAAATTAGTTTTGGGATTTAATGCATGTAAGACATGGAGTTGGAAGGTTAAGGATGGTTGGACAGGACCCTAAAACTCCAAAACCAATAGGGAAGAGCTCATTTTTTCACTTCAGTGAGAGAGAGAGAGCTATAGGTACAAGATGAATTTGTCAAGAATCGCGTGATGGCGGGATGTGCTTGAGCTGCTACACTGAACACACACTGTATACACAAGAGGAAGCTCACTCGAGAACACAAGAAAAGAGATGGAGGCCAAAACATTTTCTTGCTGATTTTTCTTCTTCTTCTACACACTATACAATGTACACAAAATATAGATAAGATACAACATAAAGGAAAGTGGCCTTCTAAGTCAAATAGTGCATAACCGACTACACTAATCGACTGGTGTTATATCTTTGCCAGCTGTAGGTAGATGTAACAAACTAAGTATAAGAAGTGATAAGTCAGTGGCCATGTGAATATCATAATGACCACCAATGTGCTAAGTGTAGATGTGCGGACTCATCTAGCCATGCAGTCCATCATCAATGTCCGCCCGTGTTGAGCTTGCCATCTCAACACTCCCCCTCAAGCTCAATTCTATCTCTCCAACTCCAAGAAAGCTTTGGAACTTTCGAAGATTCTCTACATCCAATGCCTTTGTGAAAATGTCAACTATCTGATCATATGTGCTGACATATACCAAGTCAATCTCTCCTGCAAGTACCTTCTCTCTCACAAAGTGGTAGTGCACCTCATTGTGTTTTGACCTAGCATGGAACACTAGATTCCTAGCTAGCTCTATGCTGCTCATGTTGTCACAATGAATGACAATTGGACCATCTCCCTGCACGCCCAAATCACCTAATAACTTTTGCAGCCATATCACCTCACATACTGCCATAGCAGCATCTCTATACTCAGCCTCTGTACTCGATAAAGCAACTATAGATTGCTTTTTGCTGCTCCATGTAACTGCTGCACTACCAAGGAAAAACATGAACCCACTCGTAGATCTTCTGTCTGACATGCTACCAGCCCAATTTGCATCTGTGTATCCAAAGACCTGTACGTCCTTACTTGCCTCATAAAAAAAGTCCATAATGTAAAGTGGACTCCACATATCTCAATATGCATCTAATTGCATTCAAATGAGGCTTTCTAGGCATCTACATAAACTGACTAACAAGGCCAACAACATAGCTCAAGTTTGGCCTTGTGATAGTCATGTAAATCAAACTCCCCACTATCCTCCTGAACATAGTAGGGTCTTCTATCTCATCCCCAATGTCAGCACTCAACTTCGCATTTTGCTCCAATGGTACTGAAAGAGGTTTACACGCTATCATACCATACTTGGATAACATATCCAAGCCATACTGTCTTTGAGACAGCCATATACAATCATCACATCTGATCACCTCAATACCAAGAAAGTATCTCAACTCACCCAAATCTTTTATCTCAAACTTCTTCTTCAAGAAGTCAACTTCTGAAATCCCATTGTCACTGTCACCTGTAATAATCAAGTCATCCACATAGATGACTATGATGACCAAACCTGCATCTCCCTTTCTCACATAAAGTGAGTGATCAACATCAAAAATAAAAAATCCAATATTGACAAGATACTCTCCAATCTTGTCAGACCATGCTCTAGGTGCTTGCTTCAGCCCATAGAGCGCCTTCTTTCACCTGCACACATATGTGGGATGCTCTAAATCCTCATAACCTACTAGCTGCTCCATATACACTTCTTGCAATTCACCATCCAGCACTTTCTTCTTTTCTTTGTCCTTCCCTGCAACACTTACAGATCCACTTGAAAATGTGGGACTACTCCTTAGTCTCCTAGACCAAGGGCTCACTATAGGTATAGTACCAGATGATGTTTCTGGCTCACTAAGGCTCTGTGATTCTTGTTTTTCTTTTTGCACATAGTTGCCCTGATCATTAGCATCATCTAATACATCACCAGTAGGTGCATACCAGCTACCCATCTCATCAAAGATAACATCCTTGCTCACTTTGAACTCACATGTGACAGGGTTATAACAACGATACCCTTTCTGCTCTAAAGAGTACCCAATAAAAATACATTTTTCAGCCTTTGGATCAAGCTTCTTCCATAGCTCATTTGGCACATGAACGTATACAACACAGCCAAATACCTTCAAGTGTGATACATCAGGCTTCTTGCCAGTAAAGCATTCTTCAGGAGTCATCCCATGAACTACAACTATGGGAGTTTTGTTCATAATGTAGACAGTAGTATGGATAGCCTCAGACTAAAAATGTTTGGACATATTCTTTTCATCCATTAATGCCCATGCAACTTTTGCAATATGCCTATTTTTTCTTTCTGCAACACCATTTTGCTTGTGGGATATACCTGCAAGTAAATTGCCTCTTTATCCCATGAGTCCTCCAGAAGCCACTAAACTCATTAGAGAGGTACTCTCCCCCTCATCTAATATCAAGCACCTCACTTTTAAGCATGTTTTTGTTTCAACAGCTGCCTTAAAAGATTTGAAGTGCTCAAACACATCACTCTTTTCCTTCATGAAGTATACCCATAGCTTCCTTGAATAATCATTAGTAAATGTGACAAAGTATTTGCTGCCACCAAGAGATATATTCTGTGTAGGCCCCCAAACATCTGTATGTACTACATCAAGTATATTTCCGCTCACTTCTCTATCATGTGAGAAGGGTTGTCTCGCCTGCTTACCAAACTGGCATGCTTCACAGACTTTATGCAATTCTGCAACTCTAAAAGAAGGCAACCCTATAACCAATCCTCTAGATTGTATTAATTTCAGCCTTTGCACATTTGCATGTCCAATACGTTTATGTCATATTTCAATATCTGTAACTACTCCTTTTCCTTTAGCATACATAGCAACATCCATTGCAAGAATTCTAGCATCTAAAGTGAACATTCGGCCAACTCCACTTCCTTTTGTGACCAACCTACACTTATCATTAAAGTCTTCTACAAAACAACCTTTTGCATTGAATCAGATTTGCAACCCCTACTCTAGCATTTGGCCAACATACACTAGATTCTTTGTAATTGATGGCACATGTAATACATTTGTCAGACTCTTTGTCTGGCCATCATACAAGGACAAGGGAACCTTTCCAATGTGTGAAATTGGGTGGCATGAATCATCATTGGTTTGCACATAACCTGGGTTTTGTAAGTCCTGCATCTCTCCAAACCATTCAACATGACTGGTCATATGATTAGATGTACCTAAATTGACATACCATACATCATCATGTGTCCCTTTTCCTGTAACTGCATTCATCATATGCTGCCTAACAAACAGTTGCTCATTTTTGTCTTCATTTTGTCATGAAGATGATGCATAGTTTCCTTACTGCAATTTACCACTACAAATATAATCCTTCTTAGCATAACAATTGGTTGCAATATGTCCTATTTTGCCACAATAATGGCAAACAATATCAGAATTTTCGGAGCCTCTGTTCTGCCATCCACCTCTTCATCTAAAGCTTACCCTACCTCTAAAGTTTCCTCTGCCTCCAGAAACCTGCATTTCACCAAACTGTTGATTGAACTTGTTTTACTGGTTATTGCCAGCACGTCCCATACCACGGCCTCTTGAAGAGGATCTACCACATCCCCTTCCTGAACTCGAGTAAAATGCTTGGACTTGTTCACCATTTCTTTCAAATCAATCACCCTGCATATTGATATCTTTAGTAATCATGAGAGAGATCAACTCATCAAAATCTGGAAATGGCTTCCGTATATATACTGAAGTAACAAATGATTTCCATGCCTTCTCATTGTTAAGGCCACTCAGAGTGGATGAAACCAAATCATTATCATCCAGCATTGCATCAATCGCTGCTAAAGCATCTGCAATGCTCCTCACCTTCAACACATACTCATTGACATACATTTTTCCTTTCTTCAAGGCATTCAACTCTTACTTGAGTTGAATCTTTCGTGCCTTTGTATTTACTAAAAACATGCTCTCACAAATTTTTCAAGTTGCATGTGAAGTTTCTGCATTCGTGATATGTCCCAACATCGTATTATCAATGACTGCAGATAACCAGTACATCACCTTTTTGTCTTTCGCATTCCATTCTTTCCATGCTTTTAATTCATCTGCAGTCAGAGGGATACCCAGCTCTGGCTCCTTTTCTTCACTTGAAACAAACTCATAAAGGCCCTTTCCAATGAGGAAGTTCGTCACACAAAACTTCCATGAAGGGTAGTTGTTATTGTCGAGCTTCTTAATAATGGGATTTCCACTGTTCTTTGCCATTATCACAAACAAGGATACAACACAGCAAGCTAGTCTTTTGCAATCTTTCACAACACGTGCACAATAATACACCAAGGAACCTTTTTCATTGATTCCTCAATAGTACATGTAATCTACAACTTGTTTGCAAATAGACCTTATGTTTTCTTCCTAAAAACACCTCAAAATTTATAGATTCGCAATTTGTAACCTGTGCACCCACTTTCGATCAATAGAGGCAAAATCACGATGTACCTTGAAACTGTTGTCCGCAACCTTGCGGCTCTAAAACGGGGCCTGAAACGGCCTCAGGCGCCCAAAATAATTGCGGGATAGCCCCAAAGGGCTTATCTGCTGAATATATAGTGATTTGATCACACACCAAATCTCACAGCAATCTGAGATTTTTGCTTGACCCTACTTCCGGTGCCTCCACAGGCACTATCCAAGAGAGAGAGAGTGGAAGAATGGGAGAGCTTCTTACCCGTTGCTTGCTTGCTCGAACCTTGCTTCTTCTCCTTTACTTTAGCCTTCAAAATCAGCCTCTCTCAGTGGCGCGGCTCTGATACCATGTCAAGAATCACATGATGGGGGGATATGCTTGAGTTGCTGCGCTGAACACACACTGTATACACAAGAGAAAGCTCACTCAAGAACACAAGAAGAGAGATGGAGGCCAAAACGTTTTCTTGCTAATTTTTCTTCTTCTTCCACACACTATACAATGTACACAAAGTATAGATAATATATAACATAAAGGAAAGTGGCCTTCTAAGTCAAACAATGCATAACCCATTATACTAATCGACTGGTATTATATCTTTGCCAGTTGTAGGTAGATGTAATAAACTAAATATAATAAGTGATAAGTCAGTGGACATGTGAGTATCATAATGACCACCGATGTGCTAAGTGTAGACGTGCGGACTCATCTAGCCAGGCGGTCCATCATCAATGTCTACACGTGTTGAGCTTACCATCTGAACAAAATTGAGAGTGCTAATCTCAAGTCCGATATTTCAATTTCTAGGTACCTCGAGGCCTTCCTCATGTTCTAATCATTGGTTCTAGAAGGTTATAGGTTAGGCAATGAATCCTGGGGATCTCCAATATCAATTGCGCCAACATTTCTATTTGCACCTGCTACAGCGGACCAATAGTCTACGTTTGACTTCCAAAGTCAGACAACCAGACTGTTTGACTAGTAAAATTGGACCGTCTGACTCCTAGAGTTGGACCAATTGAGGACCACATGACTAGTCAATCGGACTAGGACCATCGAACCAGTGCTATTTGGATGACCTCATATTCGGTCAGACAACCCCACCCCAACGCACCATTCAAACCACTTTGTGCTTAGCCAGACACACCCAATTAGACTCGGACCATCCAACTTCCATACAGATCAACAGACCACCCGAGTCAGGACCATCCAACTTTGGAAATCAGACCAACAAGACATAACAAAAAAAGGGAAAATTTACCAGCCTCTGACCAGCTAAACTAGACTTTGAAAATCCCTTGAGATAAATGACTCGCCTTACAAAAGCTGAGAACACGGGAAATCATGACCTATGGCTAGAGGCAGCCTCTAGTGCCCTAAATGAGGGCCCAGCCCCACTTAGAGCCAAAACCAATTCATAGACCCTAAAATTACCCTAACCAAGCAAAGAGGAGTAGTAGAGACCCTAGACAACTCTTAGGAGGAGCCAAGGAAACACACCTAGAGTCACATTAGGCTGTGAACAAAAAAGGGGAATAGTGTGAGTTGCATTTTTCATTATGCATTTGCACCCCACATCGATTTTATCAGTTGAAATGCATTGAAAAGTTGAGAGCCTGATTTCACACAGTGCATGAAAGAGACCACGTGTACACATCCACCAAGTGAATTTAAGTTGAGGAGTGTCTGTAAATAATAAGAAACTCACACAGACCTAACCATTAGAACGAACCCACTAGTAGGAGAAGACCCTAAAATGTAGTCGGGTGATTGAGAACCCTAGGTATAGGACCGACACCATTGGAGGAGTGGAACTATCCAACTTGATCAATCTCATCGACAACCTAGTGGAGTATGAGACCGCAAACATGGTAGAGTCAAGCACTAACCATGGACGGGACAAAGAGCTTGACCTAGGTAGAGAGAAATCCAACAGCTAGTCGCCAATTACAATCTATAAACACACACTGACCACCACGATAGGACATCCAAGGATAGCTTTGTAGGGCCTAGTAACCTACAATAAAAAACAACAAACCAGAAGCTTGCAAGCAGAGCATAGAAATATGCAAGATTCAACGACTGCTAGACCTAGCAAGCAGAAATAGGACATGTCCTAATGTAGAGAGAGAAAGAGCACTCTAATGAGATCTTACACTGAGTGAGCTTCTTATGAAGTGACTGCTAGACAACACTTCCACCAAGCAAAGCACCACTACAATGGAAACCTCGTTTCTTGCAAGATTAGAGGTCAATCAGGGCTCTAAGAGCCAATCAAGAATCCCTGTCGTGGCTAAGCAACTAGACAAGTATCAACTGAATGATGACCCATATAGCTTCGTGGAGCAATTTGAGCAGGTCTACGAGGCCAACGGCCTCATTGATATTACTTTGTGCTCACAAGATTTCAATCTATGCTTAGGAGATAAAGGTAGGACTTGGTACATGAGTCTGGACGCTCTAAAGCAGACTACCTTCAACAACCTCAAGAGTCTCTTCATTAAAAGATTCTCTAATCCTAGATACTCCGATAACCTCTTTGTGTGGTTGATGAATGTCGAGCAAAAAAACAAGGAGTTCATTAGAGACTATGTCACCCACATGCACAGTCTCTACAAGAGGATCCCAACTGGTGAGCGACCTACCGAAAGGGCGGTCTCCACAATCTTCATCAATGAGATACAAAGCAAGGAACTCTACAAGGCCTTGGCAAGAAATTCAAGATTGCAGTGAGACATACTAACTAGGGTCTTTGATGAGGCAATCAGAGTGCACGGCTAGCTCAAGGAGAGAAGATCCAAGTGCTCAAGCCAAGAGGAGACAAGTGCTAGAAACTCCGAAAGAGTTTCAACATCAAGTGAAAGATCAGGCCCGAGTTCTCAGGATAAAGAAAAGGGCACACATGCAAATTAGGAGCTAGCGCAGATGAAGAGGGAGCTAGCAAAATTACAAGAAATGATGAGATGACCTACACACCCTCACGTCTAATGTGTGTATTGCAACAGAAATCACTTTCCAACTAAGTGTCAAGACCCAAGGTTGTGACCTTGCACCAATTGCAGTAGGTTCGGTCACAATATCTACATTACAAGCTACCAAGGAGACTTCCATATTCACAACCATACAGACAGCCTTACCTAGCAAATAGATTGCAAAACTTTTCGAGAGGGGAGTCCCATTGGCTCTCCCGGCACCTAATGATGCCAAACCAACCATTCCTAGGATGGAGATAAACCCTACATGCATACCTAGGCCACCTAGAGCCTATGTAATCCATCCACTAAGTGATGCTCCAATCCACTATGTGGACGAGCCAAATGACGAAGAATCTTGTGTGCATCCCTACGTGTCGTATGACAAAGAGGGCAATGCAATCCTTATGGATTACCGACATGTACCAGTGATGGCGTTAGGTAGAGGTAGAGGCAGAGGCTTTGTAGGGTAGACCTAAGAACTGTTAGATATGATCAATGCCCCACCCTCATTAGGTGCCACCAATGATCCATGGTGCTCAAAGTTGTAAGGCCCCCATTATGAGGAGAAGCCAAATGTGAGCCCGGACATTGGTTGAGTCCTGACTTATATATCAGATGAGGTCTATGTGGCCGAATGGCAAAAAGGTGACCGTTGTGGGTCTAATCTTTGGGTTAGATGGATTGGTTAAGCTGGTAGCAACTCGAGGCGCATTGCATCGAGTTGCGAGGCAAGGGAGTTAAAAGGGGCCCCTATTGTGAGGTAAAGAAAATATTCCTTGGAATATTCCCTAGCCGACTAGTGGAGGCTCATATGGTAGGTCGGTCAGGCCGACCTAACAGCCTTCGCGAGCTATAAAAGCTAAACCCCTTCACAGCCATCCATCATTCATCTTTCACCCAGTCAGAGTTGTTGTTCCAGCTAGCCTTAAGCTCTTCACCTATCTTCTGTCTAGATCGCCATCTAAGCTTCACACAGTGGAAGCGCACGGGTGGGCAGAGCCATCTTTGTATCAGTTGTTTGGAGCTAAAGAATTTACTGATTCTCCTCTTATCTGTTGTGTACTCTCTATCTCTATCTCAGATTTTGTTCGTTGCGCCGTGTAATTATTTTACATGGTATCAGAGCCCAGGGGGCTCTAGAGATCGGAGAGTGTGCAAGAGGCAAAGGCTTCAATAGCAAAGAGAAACTATGTCGACTTCCGGAAGCGGTTCTGGCACATCAAGAAGCGGTGCAGGAGGTGGTGCTGCTGTACTGGCTATTCAAACACTGAGGATTCGTCCACCAACCTTCAGCGAAGGCAAGTTAGATGGTACAAACTACACCTTGTGGAAGTTCAAAATTACAACTATCCTTGATTCTTATGAGCTTTTGGAGACTGTGCTGGGGGCTGACGCAGAACCACAGCCTACCCCCTACCCATCAAATCCTAGTGTGATGATTCCTTCGAATGCAGATCTTCTACGAGCTTGGAAATGAAGGAATGCAGATGCATTGTGTGCCTTAGTTACAAGCTGTTCTGACAGTGTTTTGACTTTGATTCAGCATACAACCAAAGCGTCAGAGGCTTGGAATGTACTAAGGAGTCATTATGAAACACGAAACCAAACAAGGATTCAAAACTTGGAGAATCAACTAGCAGCAGAGAAGTTTGCTGAAGGAGAGACGGTTGAAGCATTCATCACTCGGATTAAGAATCTATGCGACCAGATGGCTGGCGCTAAGATACAAAAGACTAGCGAAGAGCTAGCTCAGAGGTGTCTTCGGATTTGTCCACAAAAGTTTGATGGACTAGTAACTGCCCTTAATACTCAGGTGAGACCTCAAGCTTTGACTTTTGAGGAGTTTTGTGCATTATTAATGGAGGAGGAGTTGAGGCTGAAAGCCCGAGAAGGAAGCAACAATGGAGATGTTGCATTCTCTGCCAATGCAAAAGGCAAAGGTGGTTCCTCCACAAAAATGATGGTGACAAAAAGAAGAAGGGCGGCAAGAAGAAGTTTCAAGGAGAGTGCTTCTACTGCAAGAAGAAAGGACATGCAATTGCAGATTGTCATGTCAAGAAGGCAGATGAAAAGAATGGTACCCTTAAAAGTAAAGGGAAAGAGACCGCCAATACGGCTGAAGCAAAGTTGGAATTATTCATGGCGACCATTGAGGAAGTGTGCTCCTCGGTGCAAGAAGAATTTACCACTGACTCATGGGTGTTGGATAGTAGGGCCTCCCCAACAAGAAAGCTCTATACAGTTCTATGCAGCCTCTACAAGAATCCATCATTGTGATGGTTGCAAATGATGCTAAATGCCCTGCTACGGGCACATGTACTATTTCTTTTGTTGTTGCAAATGGTGAAGTAAAAAATCTTTCAAATGTGTTGTATGTTTCCGAAATCAGGAGAAATCTCTTATTAGTTTGCTGCCATAACTGATCTTGGTCATGAAGTGAGGTTCAAGAAAACAGGTGCAGAAATTCTTGATAGTGCTGGCACAATTGTTGGCAAAGGAGAAAGAAGGAACAACTTGTATGAGCTAAGTGCTCTTACAGCCACCGCTGGAGTGGGCACAAGTAAGCTTTGGCATGAAAGGTTTGGACACATCGGATTTGCAGTGTTGAAGGAGATACAAAAGCAAGGTATGGTTGCTCACCTACCTACAATAACTGAATTGAAGGAACCATGTGAAGCTTGTATGATGGGCAAGCAACAGAGAAAGGCATTTCCACAAGAAAGCAAGAATAGAGCATAGGCTCCTCTAGAGTTGGTGCACGCTGACTTGTGTGGTAAGATGCCTACACAGGCCTTGGGGGGATCTTCTTATTTTATGTTGATTGTCGATGACTACAGTAGGAAGATGTGGGTGAAGAAATTTAGAACAGATGGTGGTGGTGAGTTCAACTCAAAGGAATTTGAAGGCTTTTGCAAGAGCAAAGGGATCAAGCATCAATTGACGACGCCTCACACACCTCAGCAGAACGGTGTTGTGGAACGCAGGAATCACACCATTTCTGGAGATGGCAAGATGCATGCTAAAGGGCAAGGGATTGCCTAACCATTTTTGGGTTGAAGCTGTTAATACTGCAGTCTACATTCTAAATCGGAGCTACACAAAGGCTCTCAAGGGAAAAACACCTCATGAGGCTTACACTGGTAAGAAACCATCTATCTCACATTTCAGAATTTTTGGATGTGAATGTTATGCACATGTTCTAGATGAGAAGAGAAACAAGTTAAAACCAAAAAGTAGAAAATGTATCTTCTTGGGTTATAATGATGAGCAGAAGGCTTACAAATTATATGACAAGAGTCAAAGAAGATCATCGCGAGCCGTGATGTGGTGTTCAAGGAGGAGCCGCATACAGTGGAGGAGGAGAAGGCAAGTTCTTCCACTTTATCATCAAGCGAAGAAGTAGTCCACTATGAACCTGTCCCGAGAGCTATCCCTATCCTTAAGGAGGAGGAAGCATCATCTTCAGATGATGAGGAAAAAGTTCACCAACCTGACATCACCCCATCGAAAAAGCCATTGCTGCACTGGGTGAAGTAGCTCTATGACCACAATAATCCTATGCCTGCATCTGTTGAGGAGAAGGTAGACAGACCAAGGAGGTCTCAGAGAATAGAGGAGCAAAGGAGGGCTTCTACTCACATAGTCAATATGGCCTTGATGGTTGAGATTATGAGAGAAGTAAAGGAGCCAACTGACTTAGAAGAAGCACTTGCAGATCCATCATGGAAGGCTGCTATGCAAGCGGAGTATGACAGCATAATGAAGAATGAAACTTGGGAGCTAGTGGATCGACCAGCAAAGCAGAAGGTTATTGGCACCAAGTGGATCTGGAAGGTAAAGTACAAGGCTGATGGTACCTTAGAAAAGTACAAAGCTAGACTGGTTGCCCAAGGATTTTCACAAGTTGAAGGGTTTGATTTTCAAGAGTCATTTTCCCCAACTTCCAAAATGACCACTATTTGCACGGTACTTGCAGTGGCTGCCCACAAGAAGTGGCCAGCGTACCAAATGGATGTTAAGTCAGCGTTCTTAAATGGTGACGTCAAGGAGGAGGTGTACGTGGCTCAGCCACGAGGGTTTGAGGCCCCCCATTCCAAGAACAAAGTGTGTAAGCTAAAGAAGGCAATATATGGGCTGAAACAAGCCCTCAGAGCATGGTACCAGCGGATAGATTACTTATTTTTAAACCTAAACTTCAAAAGATGTGCCTCAGATGCTAACTTGTATGTTTACAGGGATGGTAAAAAGTCTGTAGTGATTGTCCTATATGTGGACGACCTTCTTGTTACAGGTGACTATGAAGATATGATCAACCAAACTCGAAAGGCTTTGAGTTCTGAGTTTGAAATGACAGACTTGGGCTTGTTGCACTATTGTTTGGGGATTGAATTCTGGCAAGAGCCAGGAAAGATCTTCATCTCTCAGAAGAAGTATGCATGGGAGATCTTGAAGGCATTTGGCATGACCGAGTGCAAGGAGATAGCTACACCTATGGAGGTGAATGCAAAGCTATCCGTCGAGGATATATCAGTACTAGCAGACATTGGGAGGTATAGGAGGTTGGTCAGCAGTCTGATCTACTTGTGTAATACCAGACCAGATATCAGTTTTGCTGTTGGTATTTTGAGCAGGTTCTCAAACAAACCTCATGAGAGTCATTGGAAGGCTGGGATGCGGGTGCTCAGATACTTGAAAGAAACTCTTGACTATGGTATCACATACAATTTCGGAACTTCTCTTGTGGGGAACTGTGACTCAGATAGGGCAGGAGATAGTGATTCCAGGAAGTCAATTTCTGGTTATTGTTTCTCTTTGGGTTCAGGAATTTTCTCTTGGATTAGTAAGAAGCAGCCAACAGTGGCATTGTCTTCTACCAAAGTAGAGTACAAGGAAGCTTGTTTTGCTGCATGTGAAGCAGTATGGTTGAGAAGGATTCTATGGCATATGGGAGTGCAGGATGAAGAACCAATTGTGCTGAGATGTGACAATCAGAGTTGCATCGCCATTGCCAAAAATCCAGTGTTTCATGCATGCACCAAGCATATAGAGATCCAGTATCACTATGTGCGTGATTTGATAAAGGATGGGATAGTGGAACTGGTCTACTGTCCAACAAAGGAGAATGGAGCAGATATCTTCACCAAAGCACTTACGAAGGATCTGCTTCAAGTTCATCTTCAGAGACTCGGAATTGGGCCGAGGAGATAGTTCACCTATGGGTGGACATTAAGGGGGGGTGTTAGATATGATCAATGCCCCACCCTCATTAGGTGCCACCAATGATCCATGGTGCTCAAAGTTGTAAGGCCTCCATTATGAGGAGAAGCCAAATGTGAGCCCGGACATTGGTTGAGTCCTGACTTGTATATCAGATGAGGTCTATGTGACCGAATGGCAAAAAGGTGACCGTTGTGGGTCTAATCTTTGGGTTAGATGGAGTGGTTAAGCTGGTAGCAACTCGAGGCGCATTGCATCGAGTTGCGGGGTAAGGGAGTTAAAAGGGGCCCCTATTGTGAGGTAAAGGAAATATTCCTTGGAATATTCCCTATCCGACTAGTGGAGGCTCATATGGTAGGTCGGTCAGGCCGACCTAACAGCCTTCGCGAGCTATAAAAGCTAAACCCCTTCACAGCCATCCATCATTCATCTTTCACCCAGTCAGAGTTGTTGTTCCAGCTAGCCTTAAGCTCTTCACCTATCTTCTATCTAGATCGCCATCTAAGCTTCACACAGTGGAAGTGCATGGGTGGACAGAGCCATCTTTGTATCAGTTGTTTGGAGCTAAAGAATTTACTGATTCTCCTCTTATCTGTTGTGTATTCTCTATCTCTATCTCAAATTTTGTTCGCTGCGCTGTGTAATTATTTTACAAGAACCAATCTCGTGTTGGACTTGTGGACACCATGACATATCTCCTTATGCTACCCCAAACGGGAGCAGGCTAATCGGCCGATCTTGGATGCCCAATGTGTGGAATCACTCACCTACTTGCCAAATGTCCTAGAGGAAGACCACTCTCTAGTGCGGCAAATGAGCCATCTATGCCATTGGGGTTTATTGGAGTTGAGACATTTAATGGAGAGGACACCCATCTCGCTACATGTCATGACCATCATGCAGACAAAGTAGGCCGGCATACCATTGCCTAGACCCAACATCTTAGATGTAGCCTCAATTGAAAAGAAAAGTCGAAGGTGAAGGAGAAAGAAAGTTGACACAAAGGTCATGCTAAAAATCGAGAGTGCTATGATGCTACCTACCAAAAAAAAAGTAACTGATACAAAGGTAGAAACATCATCTCCAAAGACGGCCGAGAAGGGGAGTGCAAAGGTCGGGGAGTACCCCAATCCGAAGTGCCAACTCGAGGCTATCAAAAAGGTCGAGGAGTGGGTGAAAAAAGCCCACAAGCACCTAAAGGATGCTAAGCCCATATTGGAAGATGAGATTGATAATCTCTCAAGCTTAAGCACACCAATCTCACCTCCATGACCAAAGTCAAGGAACGTGGCTATATCACAAGCAATGCCAATTAAATAGAGCCTACACACTACGGGCCAACAAACCAATTGAAGCTATTGCACGAGAAACACAAAGTTAGGAGAGAGGCAAGCAACTAACAGTCTCCTCACCACACTATTAGCCACCCCGATGACTCTAAGCCTAGGAGATCTGCTTAGGTAGCATCCAATGCTATGGTAAGAACTAAAGCATTGGGTTTGTTGAAGAACCAATGGAGCAAGGGGCAACTGATCTACATGATCATGATGCGGTAATTTAGATACCTAGTTTGACACTGCACTTAGTGCCTAAGTCCTTGCACATCAATACTTTTTGGGAAGGCACCAAAATGTATGCAATCTTGCCGATCCTAGCTCTAGAAGACATAATGGAATGAAAGTGTGGTCATTTGGAGCATTGAAGAACTAGCCATCGAAGATCGCAGGGATCAAATTCTTTGTTGACTTTGTAGTCACAAAGGGAGCGGACTATGACATCCTATTAGCCAGCCCTGGATGCGCAATGCATGGGTCATAGAAGACTGGGGCAATAGTCTAATCTTCCTAGGAAATCAAATAGAGGTAGTAAGAGTGGAGATAGATACATGGAATACCACACTAGTCGACCTAGATGCCATCTCCACCACGCTGAAAGGTGACACACAAATTAGAAACCCTTATGGGCCACTCACAAAGTATATCCCCTGCCTAGAGGATGAGTGAGATTGGATGCATGTACTTGCTACAATTGATCTACCATTCTATGATGAGGAGGAGGAGTATAAGCAAGCTGTAGAGAGAAGATAGAGTGCCCAAGAAGGAGCCTACAGTGTCAATCTACACGATGGCCAAAAGCTCAAATGGATGATCCAACCCTATCGAACTCCATGCCCAAAGTAACAAGGAAGAACTCTTGGAGATCCTAGAATGTCTGAGAAGAAAGCTAGTGGGAAATTGAGCCACCAACCTTAAACTTATCCACGATCTCTTGGATGAACCCAAGTGGTGATGGATCAGAGTGCATGACTTAAACTTAATGTACAATCGGGGGCCTTAGCCACTGATGGGAAGGAAAGACCCTATCAACACCTAGGAGATGATGAATAGTTAGAGGAGGATAGCTCTATCAAATAATGGAAGGATTGTTGTTCCTTTAGTGATGGAGGCCAAGGAGAATTGGACACAGTAGAATATGTCACTGAGGGAAAGGTGATAGAGCAAATTCAAGCTGACTCCAAACCATGTAGAAAGAATGCCTTTATAATTGAGAGAGGATTCATACATAGGGATTGTGACTAAGACTAGCTAGAGCAAATATGGGAAATTGATTACGAATAAGCGGGCATTGCCTAGCCAAATGCTTTGCTGGTGCTTAGGATAGAGTCATTGTCTGAGCTATGACCACCAGGAAAGACCCCCTCTTCTAGCAAAGATGAAGAGTTTGATTCTAAGTCGAAGGTAAGTTCAGACAGTGATCTTGAGGTGCCACAACCACCTAAGACCAGACGCACTAAAGGGGATCTACTAGTCCACTTGAGGTGCCAAAGGTTGAAGGGAGAACGTCACAAGCAGCCTAGGGATACACAGGCTAAAGAGCAAAGGAAACCGTAGGACCTGCCAAAGTGATTTACTAAGTTTAAAAAAGGCGATATGGTAGTGATCTTGCTAGGAGCCAAATGACAAGGGAAAGAAAACAAACCAATAGAAGAACCAAGCAGGTTGATCTAGCTAAGAAAGGGGAGATACCCTGACTTGTCTTCATTGCCAATGACTTGATCAAGGAAGAGAAAACAAGTCTCATGGCTCTCTTGCAAGAGTACATAGATGTCTTTGCTTGGTCTCTCGATGAGTTGAAAGGGGTATATCCAAGTGTCGTGACTCATAATATCCCCATGATCCTCGACGCAATGCTAGTCAGTGACCGTACCCTATGAATCCCAAGCATGCTCACACTTTCAAGGAAGAAATCGACAAGCTGATAAGGGCAAGATTCATTTATGAGATTGAGCACACAGACTAGGTCTTGCCCATAATGATTGTATTGAAGAAGAATGGAAAGATCAGAGTGTGCATCAACTACAAGAAGGTAAATGCTACTACCAAGAGGGACAATTATCCATTGCCATATACTAAACACATGCTCGAGAGAGTAGCGGGCAAAGAGGTGTACAATTTTCTAGATGGCATCTCAAGATACAATGAAGTGCAAGTGTACCCTGACAATAGACACAAGATCGCCTTTGCTAATGAATGGGGTGTCTTTGCCTACATAGTCATGCCCTTCATCTTGACCAATGCACTTGCTACTTTTGAGAGGCTCATGTGCACAATATTCAAGGACATGCTTATGAGAGAGTTAGAGGTCTTCATTGACAACTTGTGTGTTCACTCCAACTGGAAGGAACACTTAGACATAAACTCCGAGCAGTCTTTGAACAATGCAAACTATATCTTCTCTCATTGAACCCCTTAAAGTGCCAGTTCTAGGTAAAGCACGGATGCATCCTAGGGCACGTGATGTCCAAGAATAGCATTACCACTAACTTCTCAAAAGTCATGGTTATTGTGGATCTTCCACCCCCAATTGATTACAAGAGAGTTCAATGCTTCCTAGGCCATACGGGGTACTATCGATGATTTGTGCTAAACCAAGCATTGATTGCTAGACCCTTGTACAAGCTACTGATAATATTCGAGTGGACTGAGGAATGCTATCATACATGCGAGGAATTGAAGAAGGCTCTAATGACTGCACCAATCTTAAGAGCCCCAGACTACAACATAACCTTTCATATTCATATTGACTCTTTGAAATTTGCAGTGCAGTGGTATTCTGCAAGCCTGGTGAGCACAATCTAGACTATCCAGTGAATTTTGCTAGCAGACAACTCATGAGCACACAAATGAACTAGTCCACGACTGAACAAGAGGGGTTAGCCATAGTGTTTGTTGTGAAGAAATTTTGGCATGATCTTCTAGCTACACCCTTTATTTTCTTTGTTGACCATCATCAAGGCTTATTGTATCTAGTAAACAAACCCTGTGCTACAAGATGCATAGCACGATGCTTAATTTTGCTTCTCAAATTTGACTTCTCTATTGTTGTGTGCAAGGGAAAACAACACTATATGGATGATCATATGTCTTGCATACCCATGAGAGAAGCAGCTAGGGATAGGACATTGGAGACAAATTACTAGACGCACATCCATTTTCCCTATCTACTGAAAGAGTTCTATTTAGAGCCAACTTGACACCGTACTAGGTAGACAACATAGTCCAAGTGTTGGAGCACAGACTATATAATCAACCCATAGAGAAGGCCTGATTGAGGTGACTCATTCTCAAAATCTAACCCTATCAATTAATAGCATGCCAACTCTATAAGCTAGGGCAAGATAGGTTGCTACAGAGGTGCATGTGTGAGCACAATTAGTGGAGATACGACAGCCCGCAAGAGGTGATGCCGTCACAACTATGGTGGCCCACACTTTTCTGAGATGTGGCATGATTCATGAAACCCTGTGATGAGTGCCAATGGACCAATATGCCAACTCACAAGGACAAAATGGATCTAAGCCCCATTATAGCACATCAACCATTTGAGAAATGGGGGATTAACTTCTATAGACAATCGACGTTTTCGTCTAATTTCCAGCTTGCATTGAGAGCAAGGACATGGGACACACTGATTAAGATACGCCTCGCAATCTTGAACATCAAGATCTTCATCGTTTTCCATTTTGTCTATATTATGAAAAACAATTTGTTTTTGTTATCATTCTTTTTTTCTTTCTTAAATTGTTTGAGAAGGGATTTCTTCTCTTGTAACTCAGTAAAAATTAACGTATGTAAAGTCTCTACCCACTTACCTGCAAATTAACGTATGTCAGAGTGTTTCCCGTCTCGTGGTGTTGCACCAAACCTTGCCACCACTCTCTCTTTGTTTTTTATCCATTTATTATTTCCTCTCCTTCCATCTCTCTCTTTTTCTCTTTCTATTTTATGCTGTATGTGTATTCCCTCTCTCTTGTTCCTTCTTCTTTTTTCTCTTCCTCCCCCACTCTCATTTTCTTTAACAAAACATATATCTCTCTCTACAACAACAACAACAACAACTACAACAACAACTACCACTACCACTATCACGACCACTACTACCACTACTACCACCACCACCACCACCACCACCACCACCACCACCACCACCACCACCACCACTACTACTACTACAACAACAACAACAACAAACAAATAAGAAAAGAAAAAAACTACTATTGCTATCACTACTACTACAACAATAAGGCCATTTGACAAATGTAAATCTTGGCCGAAATAAGAAAACTGGACAACAATAAACAAGAAAACAAAAAAAAACGATTACTACTACTACTACTACTACTACAACAATAACAACAACAACAATAACAAAAAACAAGAAAACCACTACTACTACTACAACCATGACTACGATGACTATGACTATGACCACGACCACGACCACGATCTGATACGACCACGACCACGACCACGACTATGACTATGACTACGACTATGATCACGACCATGACCACGACCATGACTATGACTATGACTACGACGAAGACCACAACCATGACCACGACCACGACCACGACCACTACCACTACCACTACCACTACCACTACCACTACCACTATAATAAACAAGAAAAGAAAAAAACAACAATAATAACTACTACTACTACTACTACTACTACTACTACTACTACTACTACTACTACTACCACGACCACGACCACGACCACTATAATAAACAAGAAAAAAAGAAAAAACAACAACAACTACTACTACTACTACTACTACTACTACTACTACTACTACTACTACTACTACTACTACTACTACTACTACAATAAATTAAAAAAAGAAGAAAAAACTACTACTACTACTACTACTATAAAAAACAAGAAAACTAAACAACAATAAACAAGAAAAAAAAACCTACTACTACTATTACTACTACAAACAAGAAAACAATAACCTCTCCCTCCTCTCTCTCCTTCCCTCTCCCTCTCCCTCTCTTTCTCTCTTTTCCTATTATGTTTAATGTTTTCTCCCTCTCTCTCTCGTTCTTTCTTTCCTTTTCTCTCTTCCTCTCCCTCTCTCATTTCCTCTCCCTCCCTCACTCTCTTCCTCTCTTTCTCTCTTTCCCTATTATGTTTAATATTTTTTCTCTCTCCTCTCCCTCTCTCATTTTCTTTTCTCTCTTCCTCTCCCTTCCTCTCCCTCTCTCTCTCTTTCTCTATTTCCCTATTATGTTTAATGTTTTTTCTCTTATCTCCTCTCCCTCTCTCATTTCCTTTTCTCTCTTCGTCTCCCTCCCTCACCCTCACGCTCTCTTTCTCTCTTTCCCTATTATGTCTCTTCCTCTCCCTCTCTCGTTTCCTCTCCCTCCCTCACCCTCACCCTCTCTTTCTCTCTTTCCCTATTATGTTTAATGTTTTTTCTCTTATCTCCTCTCCCTCTCTCATTTCCTTTTCTCTCTTACTCTCCCTCTTTCATTTCCTCTCCCTCCCTCACCCTCACCCTCTCTTTCTCTCTTTCCCTATTATGTTTTCTCTCCTCTCCCTCTCTCATTTCCTTTTCTCTCTTCCTCTCACTCTCTCATTTTCTCTCCCTCCCTCACCCTCTTCCTCTCTTTCTCTCTTTCCCTATTATGTTTAATGTTTTTTCTATCTCCTCTCCCTCTCTCATTTTCTTTTCTCTCTCCTCTCCCTCTCTCATTTCCTTTTTTCTCTTCCTCTCTCTCTCTCTCTCTCTCTCTCTCTCTCTCTCTCTCTCATTTCCTCTCCCTCCCTCACCCTCACCCTCTCTTTCTCTCTTTCCCTATTATGTTTAATGTTTTTTCTCTCTCCTCTCCCTCTTTCATTTCCTTTTCTCTCTTTCTCTCCCTCCCTCTCCCTCTCCCTCTCCCTCTCCCTCTCCCTCTCCCTCTCTTTCTCTCTTTCTCTCTTTCCCTATTATGTTTATGTTTTTTCCTTCCTCTCCCTCTCTCATTTTCTCTCCCTCCCTCACCCTCACCCTCTCTTTCTCTCTTTCCCTATTATGTTTAATGTTTTCTCTCTCTCCTCCCTCTCTCATTTTCTTTTCTCTCTTCCCCTCCCTACTCCGGAGGGTGTTGTCACCTTTTTTCGAAGAGTAGTTTAGTATGGCACGGATGGAAGTCCTTTTCTCTAATAACCAATATGTTTTCTTTGTTTCTTTTCTTCTTTTTCTTTCAATATAGCATCAATACTATGGGTCAAAGTCATCCTCGCCATATGTGGAAAACTAAATGTAATGTATCTACTTGTTCTCTTCAGGACACGTCTTAGCAGTCCATCGGAAAGGAGATCTAGAAAGCTCCGCCCGGCACTCCCATGGAATGTTACGGGTTTTTACGATCCAGGACTTTTCGCGTCTGCCACGTAGTGGAAGTATTCTGGCCGTTCCCACTTAGAACCGACCTGAATCAGGGTTTTCCCTAATGGTCATTTCCTAAATGGCAACTAGCGTCGAACCCCGAGCAAACTATTTTACGCAAAAACGCCAGGGCCGAAGCGGATTCACGTTGCACTTGGTTCAAGGAGAATGGGAAACGAGAGGGACGCAAAGCTTAACCTCTTTGCCATAAGGCATAGTCCCATTCCGTTCTCCTAAAACATCGTAAATCGGGATTATTATAACTTAAACTCTAGGTCAGTGCCCTTGCTATTCGTGTCCTTTGAAATGATCTTCTTGCTGTCAATCATGATTGAGAAAAGTTCCTGGCCAACCGGGACCACCCATCTGTAGGACGGACCCATGGTCACATCCACCGCACTTTCTTCAGGTTGTTTTAGTTATCTAATTACCTACCATGTTTAATTGGACATGCATCAACCAGCTTCCTTAATTAGCTCGTTAGGCATCGGTTCCTTCACGTAATCATAGCACTTGGCATAGAAAAGCAATGTCAAACAAGTTCCTTTTCAACAGCTTACCATATTTATATTTGAAATACATTTATAAAGTCCAACCCCCCATAGGCTTATCCATAATCCACCCGAAGGCTATCCACCAATCCATAGGGATTACCAATCCAAGATTCCGCCCGTAGACTAGTATACGGGCCTCGAGATCCAATCCCGAGTCACGTTGGCCTCTTGTGCAGGGCCTGGAAGGTAAGGGATTTACGGCCAGAGCCCCCCTAGCACCGAAGCGTTCTCCTGCTCCAAGTAGCGCTCAACGGAGAGACCTCTCGCGGCGGGTTCAGTCCACCTACCCGACACGGTTAACAACCCCCTTGGTTAGGGTCAGGCAGGCAATCGGGGGTAACTGAAGCTGCCTCTCCCTTCAGCCCTTCAACTTGAAGCATTAGATATCTTTTCATCCTTTAATTCTTTGAGCAAACAAAGCAAACAGTGCTCTATAGAACTATTACAAGCACAATCATTTCCAATGGTCGTTTATTTGGCCAACTGCTAAGGAGTGAATCATTCTTTCCGAATACATCCAGCACTCGATGCGGGATCAATTGCAACTTGGCAAGATTCCCAAGGGTTTGTTTGTTAACCCTTATATCCTTGGGTTAGGGCCGCACCCTATTAACCTAACTTAACCAATACCTTAAGTTCTATTAGCAGTAAATATGTTATTCCAATTTACTGATTGGTCTTTTGCTTCCAAGCAATTATCTAATTCCCTTATCTTGGTCACTTTTTCCAAGAAATGTGCTATGTCAGGATGACTACTCATCCTCTTGTAAGGAAAACTTGTGCAAGAATCTGTCAATCTCATTCCGAGTAATTTGGCCATTCCCCTGTGATCAATTCACAAGATCATGCGACTCTGCAACTTGTTGCACGAGTGTCACATCTAATCCATGGGACTATTTTTCCCATCAACGGCGTCTTCTAATCACGATATCATGATTAGATAGGAAACAGGGTTAGGGTGTCTTCATAACAATCCATTCCTGATTGCACTAGGCTGACATTGTCGATCCTAGGGTTCCAATTTCAAATCTAGTTTCATCCTTTTAGCGAGCGCAGGTACGTCCTATTGTCCCTACCTTTCGTGAATGTGGGCAAGTCTTTAGGATATAAGAGTTTCAGCTTTGGCAATAAGAGCAATTAGGTCACGTCCTCAACATGCTAAACCCTAGTTAGCTCTTTGGGATATGTTGCATTGATTTAACCATTCCTAAACGAGTCCCTCGCGGTTTAGGTGTTTAGGTTAAACCAATTTACTTGTCTATTCTTGAAGATAATTACTCTATCATTTTCGTAACCACATGATTCATTGCCTACGTATGAGTAGATTTTACAAACCCTACCTTTTCTGGTTAAGATCAAAGCATATGTTGAGTTATGGCATAATTCCCATTGATGCATTCATGATTTATGCTGCTAGGCTTTTAGGGCTTATGTAAAAACGAACCATGCAGCCTTTTCCTAATTTCATTTCTGAATGAATTATTCGTATGCTGAATGAGCATCACACAACCTTTCATAACTACCTATGTAATTGATTGAAATTTATGCGAATTGCCTATAGTTTAATCTACTTCATGCAGCTTAAGAGCCATTTCCATGCCTTGCAAATTCCTACGGATTGTTAGCAACTTTCTTTAATGAATCATTGCAAAGAAAAGATGTCTAATAATGCGACATGCGATTTATTCTTTCCATGCATAATCAAAGTGTACATTAATAATTTTGACTTTATAAAGATGATCTTTAGTTGATCTAAATTCGTTACTTTGTAATGCATAAAAACCACTTGCTAGGAATGCATAGAGATCTTATGCTCTTTTTTCATTCGTTTATTTGAAAAATACAAATGACTGATCCTTTGATCGTAAGCTATTTCCTTTAATTTATCCTAGTATTTCAATCGAAAAAGTGCATCCTAATTTTCATAAATGATTCATGCACAATTGAAATATTACGACCTAAATCAAAATGAGGAAGAAAACCTGGACTTGTGGTGAAATATCCACATGGATGTTAAGAGATTATCCTCTTGTAATTGCGCCTTGTGCCTTCTTAGGAGCCATCAAGATTTCGACCTTCTTGCCTTGGCCACAGACTTATGTTCTTGGCCCGTCTCCTTCACACGCGAAACTGCCTTTGTGATTCGGCTTCCTTGACCAATTGCACTGGCTTTCGGAATCGGGCTTTCAAAGGCTTTATAGGCTTCCTCCTCGAAGTAGGGATTTCACGATTGGGACTTTACAATCGTCAAAAATGACTTTGGGGAATGTAAGGAAAAGGGGAATTGGAAATCCCGGATATAATAGGGTTTCATGAAAAAGGGTATAATTGCTTTAAAAAGGCTTGTGTGGGAAGGGTTTTTAAAAGAAAAGAACTGAGAGCAAAATTTTGCTGCCGAGAAGTGCTTAAAAATAGCTAAAAATTACGAATATCAAGGGAAAAATATTCAACATCAAAGGCGGTGGCTCGACCTAGGACGATTTTAAGCATCAAGTGCTTGACGGGCGCCCCTACGATACTCTGGGAATTTTAGTAATTTTTCCATGCGCCTGTGCAAGTGGCAGAAGTTGCCGGTCAGTTCGTGGTCTCAAGACGGTCGTGTAGGATTTTTCCGGGCTCGAATCGGTCGTTGGACGCCCTTGAGGCCGGAAAGCGGTCAAAATTTGAAAGGGTGGCCACTTGAGGTATGAAGGGGTGCCCTTCAAAGGGGGCAACCCTACAAAAAATCAACGAAAGGAGAGGAGGGCGGCTTTCAGGCAGCGCGCAATCAGGAAACCCCCCCTCCCCCCCCCCCCCCCCCCCCCATGGATGAGATTTTTGGCTGAGAGTAAGCCATATCAATGACAAGGCAAGGCTGCTCCACTCCTTCTCCGCTCCGTATCGCTGTATCTCGTGCATCCAATGGCGGGCTATAGGGAGAGAATAGAAATCAGTCTTTCTCTCTCCTCCCTCTCTCTCCTCTAAGGGCAGATTCATGCGGTGAAGAAGAAGAAGAAGAATGGATGACGGATGCTTGTCCAATGAAGACCAGATTGCTCCGTGGTTCAAGAGGAATGAAGATTGCTGATTGTGGACTGTCATGAGCATTAATGGCTGTTGGAAATCATTCCCGAGACAGGGCAAATAAAAACCCGCAACCCGCAAATAACAGTAATTTCATTTTTACAAAGGATGTGTTATACAATTTGCTTCATGAATACTTGTTCCCATGGGATGATTATGCATTATTTTGTTGTTTGCTATGAGTTTGATCATTTTATGCTCAGAAAATCAGAAAATCATTAGTGTTGTGGACTGAAATTAATGGTGTAAAACCCGTAAAATATGCAAAATAGGGAAAACTTGGGTGTTTTTGATATATAAATGGAAAATATAATAAGACACACCAACTAAATTTATCTTTTTGCTGCAAATGAACCTAAGGGCCACAGTCCACAACTCATTTTATATTTTCAGTTATTTAATATTGCGAAAAATACAAGAAAAATAGGGAAAATGGGTAAAAATAAGGAAAAAATAGGTTTTGAGTGTGCGAAAAATACTAAAAAATAAGATTCATGTTTGTGTATGTATGGGGGGTCTGAAGTATGAGGTTTAGCCTCAGTTCAGCCCTACCTTTATGTTTTAGTATGTACCTTGAGAGGACTATGTGCAAAGTGTTATATATGTTTAGCGACGCATCGAGGGGCCAATCCCCAAGATGTAGGAGAGTCGCACTGAGGTAGCGGCAGTCAGCCGTGGGAGGACCTCCTATGTTTGTACTTCGTGCCACTTGGCAATGTGCTGGGATTCCCTCTGAGGAGTGTTAATTGGGTTAGAGTTGGACTACGAGACGTGATACAAATGCAAGATGTTTAGGAAGATGATGTATGTGTCATCAACGCTCCTGGCCGCGAGGCCGTGGGGTTGTTGAGCGCATGATAGAGGTCTGGCTAGTGCATGAGTCAGTGCCGGCCCGTTTTAGGTCCCATCAGTGGTGCGTCTACCGAGAGTTGCCGATAAGTGGCGGTCTCCAAATCTTGGTCTCATAAGGGACCTGTTAGCTTTATTCTGTTGGTCGATAGCTGCCTTGAAGCAGTGGATATCAAGTTAGTTTGATAAAAACCTTGGTCATCAGTATGACGGTCAATCCAAGAAATCCCCAACACCCAAAGGATACTTTGTCTATCTTGAACAGTCTAGCAGGATCTTTGACACATCGAGTGATTGACTATTTTAACCTTTGTCCTGAAAGTGATACCATGCTTGAGTTTGGGTCACTATAGGAAAATACCCATGGAGCTACCTCTAAGATTAACAGCCCATGGAGATTAGAGAAAAGGGAAAGTGAAAGTAGTGCTAAGATGACACAGTCATCTATGATCATTCATGATGATAATGTCATAGAAAAGACTGTGACAATGATGGTTAATATGCACATAGGAGGACATGATGATTATGATCTAAAGATAGATCCGATGCTAGTGCCCGACGCAGTTGGGTACCATAGTGTGATTGCCAAGATCCTAAAAGCATTGGATGATGTCCATGTGTGTGGAAAACCATTGTTAGTAAGGAAGATTTCATTAGGACCTATCCTAAGTTCTAGCAAAGTGGTGGCAGATGAGAATAGGCTTACTAGAACACCACTAGCAGATGATGGGATAGATTCCCTATTGCATAGTGTTGGACTCCCCAAACCACTTTTTGAGTTGGCAAAAAGGGAAGTTCATGGAATTAGTGACTCTTCCACACTAGTAAAGGTGGAAATGGAAGAGATTAAAGACCCTAACACACTGGTATTAGGTCAAGAGGAATACGAAGATTTTGATGACCTAGACTTGATCCCAAAAGAGAGGACTAAATGCCGTCCTCTTTATAGGGATCTCCAAGTGTTTTATGGGTTGCCAAATGAGGATCCAATGATTCATTTAAGAGAATATGACCTAACTTGTATTGCAAGTGGGTTTGACGATATACATCGGATGCTCGTATTCCCAAATACCCTAAAGGGCGAGGCAAGGAAATGGTACTGGAGCCTCCCAAGAGGGTCGATCAAATCATTTGAGGAGTCTTGTGATAGATTTCTAGATGAGTATGAAAAGAAGATTCCTATGATTCAGGTCTTAGGGCGGCTTATGCAGTTTAGATAGGAGTCTTATCTTTCTATTAAAGAGTATGCTAGAGCCTTTGATAGTACTCTTAGGCTTTGGCCAAGAAGAGCCAGTGCACTACCAGATGATGTGCTATGTGAGCTCTTTCTGAATGGCTTAGAGATTAATATGCAAATCCAAGTGGAACTGCGGAATCCTAAGTCATTAAGGGAGGCAAAAACGAGAGGTAGTTGTGATGGCAACATGGATAGAACCAATGGGCCTGTGAGTGTTGATAAGCATTATGTGTGTGGTTCTAATTTTGTTGCTAGTAAGGCTCTTGAGAGACCTTTGGTGTTGGAATCATGCTTTTGGGTGGATGTTGTTCCCTTTAGTGAAAGCATGGTTCTTATGGGGAAAATTTTGCAGTATGGACGCAAACAAGTAAATATATCTTTTGTAAAGAGGATGCAAAATGCTAAAAGTCCACCTGTGCTTCACAAAGGTCATAAGGACGTGAGGTCATTCAGCCATAGGGAAAAGTTTGCATTGAGTTCGTTAGACCAGTGCAGCAAATTGAGGGAGTGCAAGAATATTAAGGGAAATGTGAGATAGGTTTGGAGACCCAAAATCTCCAAAAGTATGGCAGGAGTGTCGGATGTAAGGCCAAGGATCCCATCTGGACATATTCTGTTGAACCCTCAAGAGGATAAGACTGGATATGCATCTGACAATATACACTGCCTTGGGATACACCCATGTGATGTGCCTAGGCTTGAAGCTCTACCTAGTTTGGTTCGCAGCACTGATTTATGTGGAAACCCAAATAGGGGAGGTTTGAATGAGTATAAAGCTATGATTCTTTCTCCCAAAGGAGCCACTCAGCCGCTTGAACGACCAGTTTATTCGGATTACAATAAATGTGGGACATGCGAGCCCACTGAGGCCGTTTATTCAGCTCATAGTGCCCAAGAAGGGATTAGCCTTATTGATGAGTTATTTGTGGGAAGGCTTGGACTTGTATCTCTATAATTTATTTATTTTTAAACAAAGATAAAAAAACACAAGATCAAGCTTTTACCTAACTTGCATGAGTAGCATGGGGTTAGTTGACCTATTATATGCTATCCTTGGCACCCTGGGTACTCTGATAGGGTGTGATGTATATGCCAAGGATATCAGTATTACGTGTACTAAAATGACCTATCTAGTTTTAAGCTAGGAAGGCTAGCTACTTTGGATATTACGTCCAGTTTTCATTAGGCCAAGAGGGCCAGTTGTCTGTTTAGTACATGTGCGATTAATGGTTTCTTGTTTTAGTCTTGTGCTAAACAGGTTCGAAGACGAGCTTTGAACGAGCTTTTTGTTGCGTGGAAGCTTCTTGTGGCCCTATCCAGGTGATATTTCTCCTTTATGAGTACCGTGTCTTTCTGCTATATGTGTCTGTGTACTTGTAGGGGATTTTCTTTTCTTGTTGGGGACCGACATCCAAGGCATGAAGTCCCAGGTTTAGGTTAAGTATGTCTGAGGGAGGTTTGAGTAGTCGTTGCCTCCTATAAAGACATTGTCAAGCATCAAAAGACCTGTTTTAGAAGTAGTCCTAGTGACCCTGTTCTGCTAGCCTGCTAGGCGGCTGTTCTAGGAGTTTTTGTTAGTTGTGAAGCCGTTAGGGAAGCCTGCAGAAGGAAAATAAAGATGATAAAGGGAAAAAAACCATGAATATCTTAAAGATAATAAATATATATGAAGGTGTGTAAAAAGGGGTTCTAACCCCTATAAAAATTGAAGAGGAAAGTAAGGAAAATTTATGAGCAGATGATCATTGCCTTGCGAGGGCCTGGTAGGTTCCTGGGGACGAGTCATACCCGGGGCCGATGCCTTGTCTTCCTAGGGGTGGCATCTTGCTAGAAAAAAAAATAATCAAGGAAGGTTGGAGCGAAAATAAAAGTGAGCGTTAGAAAAGGATTAAGTGTCGCCTTGCGAGGGCTTGGTAGGTTCTTGGGTACCGAGACAGGACCTGAGGCCGATGCCCTGTTCTCCTTGGGTCACTATGCTCAGCTCCCTCCTTTTTACATGCCTAAGTACGTCAATAAAATAAAACCCTAAAAGAAGAAATGTGTTAAAAGAAAATACTTCTTGATCAGGCTATAGGAGTCCTTACCTAGTAGGAGCTCCTAGTTGTGTTGTCTTTAGTTAGGTAGGTAGTTTAGACCACCATTTAGGGAAACCTCTTTGATAGTTCTTTTTAGTTTGGCCGTGTTGGAGCAGTTGGTTAGTGACTAGCTTCGGCCCTTTTATCAGATTATGCTAGGCCTACTCCTCGTGGATGTCATGCCTTGGTTTTGTCAGGGGGTAGGGTGAGCATTGTGCTGTCTTTAATATGTATCTATTTTTTGTCAGCTTGATGCTTCCTTTGGTTGTTTTGTGCAGATCTACTGTGGGATTCGACGGGCTGAGTCACCCTATCCCGTGGTCACCAATGAGAGCAAAATTTTGCTGCCGAGAAGTGCTTAAAAATAGCTAAAAATTATGAATATCAAGGGAAAAATATTCAACATCAAAGGCGGCGACTCGACCTAGGACGATTATAAGCATCAAGTGCTTGACGGGCGCCTGTGTGATACTCCAGGAATTTTAGCAATTTTCCCGTGCGCCTGTGCAAGTGACGGAAGTTGTCGGTCAGTTCGTGGTCTCAAGACGGTCGCGTAGGATTTTTTCGGGCTCGAATCGGTCACCAGATGCCCCAGAGGCCGAAAAGCGGTCAAAATTTGAAAGGGTGGCCACTTGAGGTATGAAGGGGTGCCCTTCAAAGGGGGCACCCCCCCAAAAAATCAACGAAAGGAGAGGAGGGCGGCTTGCAGGCAGCGCGCGATTAGGAAATCCCCCCCCCCCCCCCCCCCATGGATGAGATTTTTTGTTGAGAGTAAGCCATATCAATGAGAAGGCAAGGCTGCTCCACTCCTTCTCTGCTCCGTATCGCCGTCTCTCGCGCGTCCAATGGCGGGCTATAGGGAGAGAACAGAAATCAGTCTTTCTCTCTCCTCCCTCTCTCTCCTCTAAGGGCAGATTCATGCGGTGAAGAAGAAGAAGAAGAATGGATGACGGATGCTTGTCCAATGAAGATCGGATTGCTCTGTGGTTCAAGAGGAATGAAGATTGCTGATTGTGGACTGTCATGAGCATTAATGGCCACTAGAAATCAGTCCCGAGACATGGCAAATAAAAACCCGCAACCCGCAAAGAACGGTAATTTCATTTTTACAAAGGAAATTGATGTTTTATACAATTTGCTTCATGAATACTTGTTCCCATGGGATGATTATGCATTATGTTGTTGTTTACTATGTGTTTGATCAGTTTATGCTCAGAAAATCAGAAAATCATAAGTGTTGTGACTGAAATTAATGGTGTAAAACCCGTAAAATATGCAAAATAGGACAAAATTGGGTGTTTTTTATATATAAATGGAAAATATAATAAGACACACCAACTAAATTTGAACCTAAGGGCCACAACCCACAACTCATTTTGCATTTTCAGTTATTTAATATTGCAAAAAATACAAGAATAATAGGAAAAATGGGTAAAAATAAGGAAAAAATAGGATTTGAGTGTGCGAAAAATACTAAAAAATAAGATTCATATTTGTGTATGTATGGGGGGTCTGAAGTATGAGGTTTAGCCTCAGTTCAGCCCTACCTTTATGTTTTAGTAGCTGGACTTGGCAAAGGCTACTCAAAACTTGAAAATTTTGGCAAAGGAAGGGGGGATATTGATCCCCATTGGCTACACTGCAATGAGAAAATATAAGAATGGTCATAAAAGAATATTCCATTCTCTACAAGCTCTATCTTCTTTTTACCTTTGTAGATTTGTTCTCCAATCGAACCGTGCATAACATCAATAACATCAACAATAGACTCGACTGGTTGCCATTCCTCAAGATTAGAGGGGTAGACATCTACAAGATAAACAAATGTTATAATGGAAAACCTTAAACCAAGTTCAAGAAAAAAAGACTTTAAGAATCAAATTCTTACAATTTGGTCTATGCATTGGAAGATTTAAAGTTCCAAGTTCCAAATATATCTCTCTTTGCATAAACACATGTTAGATTAGTACCTCTTTTATGCTATTCTTATTTACTCCAAGCTTGAAATCTCAAATTCTACCCTTTTCAAGCAGAGATGAACGAGCTCTCATATCTTTGTCTTTTCCCACATTTTGCCTGTTGCATGGTGATCCAACTACCTTTGCTAATGATTGTAGGAATCCATCTTTCATCTATTTGGAATGAGTTAAACACTTGTATGGATGTGATTTGGAAGCTTGGACGCCTTGTTGAAGGTCGAATTTCTATATCCATAGTAAGACACACACACACACACACACACACACACACACACACACACACACACACACACACAGAGGACTAGGCTACCACAAAGAAGAGAAAAACACAAGAGGGATAAAAGAAAGGAGGAAAAAAATGAGTGTCAATCTTTTTATTAATTTAAATTTAGATTAAATCGGTCATTATCATTAATCTAGACATATCATTAAATAAAAGTGGTTGAGGCTATATGTCATTAATGTAAAGAATATTATAATCATGAATATAAGAGATTAAAAATAGATATTGATCATAAAAATTCATATATATATATATGTGTGTGTGTGTGTGTGTGTGTGTGTGTGTGTGTGTGTGTGTGTGTGTAGTAAAATGATTTTTTGCCTTTTTAAAAATAGTTATGTTACTACAGAGGCTTTGCTCCTATTAGTCTAGAGCATTCTCTCTCTATCTCCTAAAATGCATTTTCAAGACCTCAAAACTCCCCTAATGTACTCCTCTTCTTCACTTTGAGGGATCTGTAAAAGATGATTAGCTAGGACATGGAAACAACTAGGCTTGGTGACCACTTTAAAATCAAAATCTTGAAATAAAAGTAACCACCTTATCATTCTACCTTTTACATCTGCTTTATTCATCAGGAAAGTCCACATAAAACTTGAAATGCATTGACAGAAGGTAATTCCATAACTCCTCTAAGGCAAATACCATTGACAAGCACTTGAGTTTTGTCACTATATAGTTTCTCTCCCTATTAGTGACTTTTTGATTTGCATAATAAATGGGCTAGTCCACCTTTGAGGCACCTTTTTGGTATAGGACTACACCTAACTCTTTAACTAATGCATCAGTGTGCACATGAAACTCCTTTATCCAGTCAAGAGGTTGTAGGATGGGTGCTTTGATTAGGCACTACTTCAGGGTGTTGAAAGCTTCTTCCCAATCATCTATCCAATTGAACTCTACATCTTTTCTAAGGAGCTTGTGCAGTGGGATTGCCTTAGTTGCAAAATATGCAATGAATCTCCTATAGTAATGCACATGGCCAAGAAATCCTTTAAGCTATTTAAGATTAGTTGGTGTTGTCAGGGCTGCAATCTTCTCAATCTAGGTTGGTTCTATTACTATCACTTATACAGAGATGATATAACCTAACAAAAATCCTGAGGAGACTCTAAAGATACATTTGTTGGTATTGAAAAATTTTCCATGCTCTCGGTAAATTGATAAAAGCACTACTCCAAGTATCCCCAATGCTTACAGTCCAAACTAAAGACACAAGAATCATCTAGATAAACCACAATGAAATCATGCAAGTGGTTTTGGAATGGAGCCATCATCACTTCTTAGAAGATGGCAAGAGCATTACAAAGCCCAAATGGCATCACTCTATAGGCATAGATGTCCCATTCTATTGTAAAGGTTGTCTTTAACTAGTCTTCTTCTACAGTTTGCACTTAATTATGTCCATTGAATCCATCCCAAAAGAGAGTATTGTTCATGTCCTGCCACTATATCCAATAGTTGGTTGATAAAGGAAATAGAAAATGATATTTCTTAGTTCTGGAATTCAACTTACTGAAATCCACACATATGCAGAGCTTTTCATTCTTCTTAAGAACAACTACAATAGGTAAAACCCATTCACTATTGGCCATTTAGTAGATGAACTCAGCTTCTAAGAGCTTCAATAACTCTATCTTCACCAAGGTTGAGTTATTTGGATTCATTTTGCATTGGCGTTGCCTTAATGGCTTGGCATTTGGCTCCAAATCAATGTGGCGTTGGCATACAATAGAATCAATCCCCTTTAAGTCTTTATAAGACCATGCAAACACATCCAAATCAATGTGGTGTCGACATACAGTGGGATCAATCCCCTTTAAGTCTTTATACGACCATGCAAACAAATCCAAGTTCTCCTTTAGTAGGCCATGAAGGATTGATAGCTCCTCATTAGGTAGATTGTTGCCAATCTTCAAATGACATTCAGTGCCTTCTACATCAATAAATGTTAACTACTTTTTACCTTTTGCCTCATAGATAAAGGTCCCATAGATAGGTTCTAGGTATAGATATGACTCCTTCGTGGGAGTAGTGTCCTCTTCTAATGATCTACTAGAGCTATATTCTTTCTTGGCTACAACTATTTTGATCCTTCTAGATGTTGAAATGGTATAAGGGGTGTCTCTAATTTGGTTTGTCAGACATTCACTTTCTGACTTGAGGACTCATCTTTTGAGGAAGCATCCAAGAAGGTCACCTAGCAAGGACTCATTTGATTGCACTTTTGTTGCGACAATGTTCTTATTGGCATAGTGCATCATCATCATATTTTCATGAAAAGAGTTGATTAGGGTGATAATGGCCAGTGGTAAAGAAATTCTTATTTTTCTTTATCCCTTTTCTACACATCTTCCATATGCCTCATAGACCATCAATCAACCCAAAGGGTAACACTGTCATTCCATCCAACAGGATGGGATTTTCAACTTTTGAGGCCTCTAGAACTTGATATTCATTTGTATCCTCTTTTGATTGGATAGATTCTTTCTTGTCACTATCAAAATCTTGATCTTTACTTTCATCATCTTCCTCTTTTGATTCAATCTTTGCTTCAATAGGAACTATGTAGGAGAAGAACATGCTTTCTATTGCATCTTCTACTTCTATCTCTAGCTCTACTTTGGCCATGCAACATGGAAAACAATAAATCCATGCTTCTATCTTGTCATCCGATTTGATTTTAGAAGTCATTCTTGATTCAGGTAGGAGGTATCCACCCATTGATAATGACTTTACTTCTTTTATGAGTTGGCTTTCAGTGACCAATTTTAGGGACAATACTTGTGGTCTCTTTGAAAATATTTGATTGACAACATTTCTTTCTACCTCAATAGAGTCAAACAAAATTTATATTGAGGTGGATCCATGCCCTTTTTAAGCACCATATAGCTTCAATATAACATTATTTGGTCCCTTGCCTAGGATTTCCTTTGAACCAATCAATCCTTACTCATGCTTTAAACAACCACAGTCTTTCCAGCAATAGGGAATAAGATGTTCCATAAGAGTTTGGCTTTACCACTAAGTATATTAGCCAGTAATGTCATCCTGAAACTATGGTCTTGAATTATGGCAGGATGCCTAAAGGCTCAATTCTACTTTGAGCTGACAATCTGTGGAGTCAATGAGTCAACTACACGCCTTGCAGATCCACATCTTTCATCATCACATCTGTTATGATATTCACTAATAAAGAGCCTCCATCTATTGATGCACTTGCAATGAAGCAACCTTCTATCCATTTGCTAGTGTCTAGAGTGCTAGGATCCAGGAAGGTGTTAGCCATGTCTACTTCTTTCACAAGCTATGGGGCCTTATTGGTTTTGGTAGCAACTACAAGAAGGTGGTCAATCCTTAGGCCATGTCTTCACGTGAGAATGCTTTTGAACCTCATTCTGAATTTGGCATACAACATCAATAGTTGGTCAAATTGTCAAATTAAGATGGAAGGTATCCAGATCTTTCATAGAATCATACTCTTTTATGGGATCCATTAGCTTCTCCAACCTACTAGAAAATGGAGCAAGACTTTTCATCTTTCTTCAAATAACGTCTACATCACATCTTGTACTACATCCACCTCTTCCATCTCTTGGATCTTAGGTCCTTCATCCTACACTATCTTTGCATTGTTCTATGGCATTGGAGTACTCTGTACTATACTATCTGGTACTTCCTGCTTTGTGGCTCTGTTGATAGCTTAAACTTCATAGCTTCTGTAGGGAAAACATTTTCTTTGGGAATGATAGGTTCTCTTTACTTCAAATTCTAAAAATTTGGAGGCAAGTTCTTGATTCTTCTGTTGATTATCCATGCCATTAGCCTTGACAAGGGCTACTAGGATAGTCTTTAGTAATGTGACCTTCTCCTTTACATAATCTACTACAGAGGGGCTTGTAATCCATAGATCTTCTAGGGTTTAGACAATTTGGAAAGATGTGACCCTTCTCTTTGCATTTGTAGCATTCCACGTTGGATCTATGTCTACCACCTCACTATCTTCCTCTATAAATTTGGAGGGGAATCTTCTTGACCAAAATTAGGACCAAACTCTCTAGGTTTTGGGCTAATGTCTTGGGCTATTATCTTGGATTCCAATAGGTTAAACCTTGCTTGTTCATCTTTCTTCCTTCTATCATGCATCTCCTTTATAGAATATGTCCTCTATCAAGTTCTTTCTTAGGCAAGCAATAAGAATAGAAGGCTCTAGGCATGGTTGGCTTTTGGGTACATTTAGTGGCTGAATGCCCTGCTTGATGACACTTTCCACACCAAGCATTTGATCATATGACATATCTTCTTTCTCTTGCAGTATTTGATAGACTAGTAGTATTCAATTTTAATGTCTATAATTGTTTTGTGATTACATTCATCAACTCCTTCTTGATTTTTGCAATTAAATTGGACAAGTACTCCTTCAAAATTTCTCCTCCTAGAGTACTTACAGTGTGGTTTTAGGGAAACTTTATAATCACTACATAGATTGTTCCATTATTGTTGATGATTAGTCATTGGGGGCACTATTCAAGGCCATTGTTGTTATCGTTGAACCATCATTGGAGACACTATTTTTGGCCATTATGGATTTGGTGCACTATATTGTGGCACTATTGGCATTTGGTGGTGGGGGTAGGAATACTCCCTGGGACTACATTTGGTGGATACACCATTCTTGGAATTGGAGAGAATAGGACTCCTCTTCTTAAGGTCTTAGACAATCTTCTTTCAACTTCAGCATACAATCTTGCACCTTCCACAACAACTTGTAGATTAGCTAGTCTTCTCAATTCCATAAACTTGCAAACTTTTGGTTGTAGGCTTATAAGGAAGACTCCCTTCTAGATTCCTTGATCCAAGTTATGGTTGGTCTGTCTCTTTAGTATGGATTCTATTCTAGAGACATATGCTTCCATTCATTCTCCACAGGACTAGCTCAAATTCATGAACTCCTCTTGCATCCGCTCCTTCAAAACCTTCATGCCTAAATTTGGGTCCCATGTGTCAAAATTTCTTGTTGGTTGTCGCTCATACCACTAAAATGTCACACCTTTGAAAGTTATGAGAAATATCACCAATCAATGCTCTATGGTTCTGGCATTGTTAGCCACAAAGGCTACCATGAACTCATCTACATGAAAAGCAGGGTCATCATTGTATTCTCTCTTGAAAATTGGCTATGGAACTACATTTGTTGGCCTATCGTCAGCATTTCCAGGATGGATTTGTCTAAGAAGGGGACCTTGATTCACCATTGGAGTTCTGTGAAGAGTGTCATAGGAGCATATCTTCTCATTCTTAGCTTTGAGTTTTGCCTTCTATCTTCTCACATATCTTTAGATTCATTCTAGTGTTTGCATCTTTATGGCATCATTTATCAAGGATTTAGCTCCACCCAATTTTTTGATACTTCACAGAAGAAAAATAGAGGGGCTTTAGTCTCTAGAAGACTATCTTACTAACATTTATTTCACTTCTTTCTTTTCATAGTCTCTGAATTCTACTTCCATGCCACTATAGAGGGGAAGGTATTCTATTTTGAAAGTATCAGAATTCATTCTTCTGAGAATTGCCACTATGCCATCATCTTGGTAGTACAAGCTTTAGAGGCTTTAATGGCATAGGTTGTGAAGAATACTCTATCTACGAGCTTCCATTAGGTTACCAATTAGATGAAGAGAAGGTTGTTAGTTCATTAAGTGTCCCATGTTTTCTATGGTTGTGCATCCACGAACAAGTCCTAGCTCTTTTCCTTCTTATTCTTGTGGACTACCCCCACTGACCATGACTCTTGGAGCTTCTTCAAAATCTCCCACTTGATAATATCAAGAAACTCTTCAATGAAAGCCAAACCTTCCATTGATGTTCATTCTCTTTGTTTTTGTTTCTTTAGTTTTCTCCCAAATAGGGTTGACAAAAAAACACAAGTCTCTAATGCTTTTGTAGATATAGGGAGAATAGGTTGTCATACAAGGACTACATTAAGATAGCATTGTGCTCTTACCATTGGGAAAATGAATCTCTTAAAGAAAGTGGCTTTGCCTAAAAACTCTACTAATCTTTTTTAGTACTTTCTATCTTATAATATTACATGTTCCTCTTTCTCTTCAACAGTGCAGTTTCTTTCATTTTCAATCTTCTATAGGTACTTGTTCATGCTAGTTTCCCCCGACCGCATATCAAAATATGGAGCTCTCTCAAGAACATTGAGAAAATGGGAAAAATACTACAGCAAAGTCTATCTTATATCATCAACAAGTATGCTTTTCATTCTTCAAGATACCACAAGAAGAAAATAACACCAGGAACAACAAATCTTCACTCAGCATCATAAACAATTTCTCCCATAGATTTATCTTCATCAAATCTTCAATATATCTTCATTATTATGTATCAATGACCAATTAAACACAAATATCCACTCAATTTTGAATGGAATTGATCACATAGTCTTCATTCATTATGATTCATTGTTCTTCATCTCTCAATCTCACATAATCTCTCTCACAAATACATAATTTCAATCTTTGAAATGGCTATCTTTCTCTCTCAATCACTCATACATGATAGCCACTTGTAATATAATATAATGAATCACTAAACTCATCTTTTGGTTATGGATTTTTCCTCCAAAAGGTATATTTGATCTAAAAAGGCACCAAAGCCACTACAATGCCCTTCACAGCTCAACATTGTTATTATCACTTCAACTCTTTATTCCAATCTTCATCGGCTACTTCTTCACTTTCATTGAGCTATTTTGATACCTATATCCTTCCTTTCCAAAGGCAAGAACACATCCCCAAGCTAAACATTTATCCAAAAAATCACATACAAGAACAAAGAAAGGCTTATAGGGAAGACATATAGAAGCTCAATAGTACACCCTAAAACCTCATAGCTTCAACCAAAAGCATTTCCACTCATAAGAAATCTTCTAAAATACATTTGTTGAGTGTTGAAATGACTTGTTTTTTGGCTGATTTTTGTTGTTTTTGAGAGTTGAATGGTTGATTTTATGAGATGATTGATTGGTTTGGAAGTGTTTTGAGAGTGTTTTGGATGATATTGATTATGTTTTGGAATTTCATGATGATTTTTAGTGGAGATATGAGATTCTGTGATGTTCTGATAGGTTCTGATAGGTTCTGATCGGTTCTGTATAGCTTCTGTTTTGTTCTGATTGTCTTCTGTATGAGGGATGGATTGATGATTGATGAAGATTGAGATCTTGTGAAAGCTTATTGAATAGTTTTTGAGAGTTTGGAATGGTTTGAGTATGAGTTATGAGGTTTTGATGACCTTCTGTAGATCTTCTGTAGAGCTTCTGTCTCTGTATTGTAACTGTACGGTCTCTGTTCTGGTACTGTACTGTGATTGTTCTGTATGCTTCTGTATGTGTTCTGTTGGATAAGAGTAGCTTGGAAAATTTTTCTAGCCTTGGAAAGAGGTGAATACAAGTGCAAAAGAGCTAAAAGAAGTGAAAGAAGTAGCTGCTGGAGACTCAAATAAAGACTGAAGTGAAGTGACAGTGGTGAGCTATGAAAGGACACTGTAGTGGCTCTCGTGACTCTTCATATCAGACATATCTCTTGGGAGGGGTATCTATGACCTAAGGAGGATTATTGAGAGTTATTATGAGAGATTGTAGTGAGGAGATGATGTATTATTGATGGAGAGAGAGAGAGAGAGTTAGAGATAGCCAATTCTACTAAAACAGAGTGATTGTATATGAGAGATTGAGAGAGAAGACTATGAAGACATTGAAGATGAATACTATGTGATGTATTTCCATTCAAAGATGGTGTATTCCTTTGCTTTCTTTGTTATATTGATGGATTTTGTGAAGATATTGAAGAATATGGTTGATTCTATCAAATCCATGGGAGATCTACATGATGCTGCATGAAGATTTGTTGTGCCTGGTGTTCTTTTCTTCATTGTGATCATATAAAACCTAATAAAAAATCTTGTTGATGTTACAAGATAGATTTTTTTGCAAGTGAATTCCCTTTTCCTTGGTGTTTCTCTTGGGGCTCCATGTTTTTGGTGCGCAGCCGGGGAACCTTGCCATCAACAAGCACTAGAAGAGGCTGAAAATGAAGGAAATGGCATTGCCAAGAAGATGAGAATTCAATGGATGTTTGTAAAGTTCCTTCTTCCACTGAAGAGTTTGCATTTTTCATAATCAAATCCACTTTCCACAAGAAGTTCATCCCACAATGGCGGAAACACATCACCATCATGATGCATGCTCTATGTGGTGGACAGTTTCCTCTTCCTATTGAAGCAGCAAAAACTTGCATCTTGGTGGCAAAGTATTTGGGAACAAACTGAAGAGCAGAAACAGAGAGAATGACCATACATGGAAGATTTGTCATTCATTGAGAAGTTTCCAGACATCATCAAGTGGGAGATTGTGAAGAAGCTTCAGGAGTCTTGGTCTGTGGAGGTTCACAAAGATAAGAAGGAAAAGAGTTGGAATTTGTTCGTGGATGCTCAATAGCAAGATACGTGGGATGCTTGGTGTTCTGACAATCTTATGTTTGTTCAATTAGCAACCCACTGGAAGTTGGTAGACAGAGTGTTTTTCACAACATACACTATTGCAACCATCAGAAGCTGACATTACTATGATGATGGCACCACCACAATGCTCAAACGTATGCATTTTGATACCTTCAGAACCGAATACCTTCCTCTGTGCAGTGGCATGAAAGCACAATTCAAAGATGTTGAAAAGGAAGAAGTAGAAGAAATGTTGGCAAGAGAGTCCTCCAGATACTGAAGCCTTCTGTTAACCCTCTATGGAGCACTAACAACAGAGTGGAGCCAACCCCCTGATGAATGACGCAATAAAGAGGCAAGCGTTAGAACGAGTCCAGAGGTACGTGAGAAGAGAGAAAGAAAAAATCAAAGCTGAGAACGAGCTCGCAGTAGAGGCCACCTTTGACGCCCTTGCGGAACTCTTTACAGAAGTCCCAATAGCACATCAAGCCCTTCCTCCTCCTGCTAGAGGTCCACTTCCAAGCCAGATCCGTCCTGGAAATATTGATGACAGGCCAGCGAATGTAGTTCCATTGCCAGTTTTTAAGGGAGAGTACAATGAAGACCTCGGTCTTCATGTAGCAGAGTTTATGGTAGCATGTGTGGCTAATAATTCGAGAACCCCTGAGCATTGGTTAGCAATATTCCCCGCCACTTTCAAGGGCGTAGCGTTTCAGTGGTATGAGAGACAAGCAGTAGGAAATTTTGGCACATGGGACGACCTGAAGTTAGCCTTCCTCACTAAATTCAGGCGTGAAGGTTTTGAAGAGCGGATGCGAGAGGAATTTATGAATTTGAGTCAGTCCTCTGGAGAAAGAGTAGAAGCTTATGTCTCACGAATGGAATCCATCCTGAAGAGATGGACTAACCATAATCTAGATGATGGCATTCAGAAGGGGGTGTTTCTTAGAGGATTACAACCAGAAGTCCGTAAGTTTGTGGACCTGCAAAGACCAACCACACTGCAAGCTGCAACAGAAGGTGCAAGACTGTACGATGAAGTGGAAGCTAGATTGGTAATGAATCCAGGAAGAGGAGTCCTACCTCCTCTGATGCCAAGAATGATGTACCCACCAAATGCATTCCCAGGGACAGTCCCCTACCTCTACCAACAGATGCCCCAAGTATCACAGTACACTGCACCAAATCCACAGTGTCCACAATCAATGCCTCAAATGATGGTTCAACCACAACAACAATGGTCCCAACCAATTTCCCCAATGCCCAATCAGCAGCAACAATGGAACCCTACCAACTGGAGCCAATCGCCAACAGTTCAAACAGGAGCTCTGAATCAGAATCAGAACAGAGATCAGAACAGAGATCCCTCTGCACTAGCCCAACCTGTTTATGCAGTGATTACAGAGACTCCTCAAAATCCTACTACCAGTACCTCAGGAGGAGAAAGCTTGAAGGATTACTTATCCAGCTCAGTTGCAAATATCAAAAAGGAGTTTATGGATGTGATTACAGAGCAGCTCCAGACGCTGAAAGTGAATACCGCTAGCATATCCAATGTGCCAGGAGCAGGAAGAGATGTGATGCGGTCAAATACTTGGTGTGGTAAGCGTCATCAAGCAGGCCATTTAGCCACTGAATGTACACGAAAACCAACCATCCCTGGAGCCTTCTGTTCCTACTGTTTGCGGAAGAACCATACAGAGGATATTTGCTCTCTGAAGGAGATGCATGATAGGAGAAGGAAGGAAGAAGATGCAAGATTCAACTTGCTGGAATCCAAAATGATAACACAAGATATTGGACCCAAGCCTAAAGAGTTTGGTCCTAATTTCGGTCCAAGAAGGTTTCCCTCTCAAAGTTATAGAGGAAGACAGTCTGGCAGTGGTCAGAAATCAGAAGTGGAGTGTTACAAATGCAGAGAAAAGGGACACATTTCACCAAATTGTCCAAATCCTAGAAGGTCAGTGGATTACAAGCCCTTATGCAGTCGATGCAAAGGAGAAGGCCACACTGCAAAAGACTGTCCAAGCCCAGCCCCAGTGAAAAATAGTGCTACTGATAGTCCGGCCAAGGCCCAAGAGCCTACCTCCAATTTAGTGGAATTGGAAGTTGCTGCCATCACGCGTGCAAAGAAGAAGGAACCACCTATCCAGAAAGAAAATAATCCTCCTGCCAGAACAGTATAGTTCAATCTTCCACCAGAAGAATAGAACAGAACAGAGCCTGACAGTGCCGTACAGAGCACCATAGTGCCATAGAGAGTCACAGAGACAGTTCCAGAGACAGGACCAGAGGTCCAGGAGATAGAAGAGGAGGAAGTGCCACAAGTGGCAGAAGAAGTTCCCATGATGCCCCTGTTGGAAAAAACAAGGAAAATGAAAATGGGTGTTGCCCCATTTCCTAACCGGTTAGAGAAGCCAATGGATCCTATTAAGGAATACGATCTGGTCAGAGATCTAGATACCTTTAAACCAAACCTAACATTTCGACAATTATTGATGTTGTCTCCCAGTTGCCGAAAACGGTTCAAAAGTATACTGACACAAAGACGTGGATTAAGGATTGCTCCCTCAACAGCAACAAAGTCCAACAAAGCTCGAGAGCCTGTAAAAGAAGTGGATGTGGCTAACGCCTTCCTAGATCCGGGTACCCCAGAGACTGGCATGTGGATAGAAGGCTGCTTCATTGCAAATGCACTGATTGATGGTGGTTCATCAGTAAACATTATGACGGATGTGACAATGAAGGATCTAGGCCTACAAGGTGTGCAACCAACCCAATGGCTCATTAGACTGGCGGATCAGAGCAGAATTAAGCCTTTGGGCATTCTCCCATATGTGAAGACTACAGTGGCTGGAAAAGATTATTGGCTAACCTATCTGGTGGTGAAGCCAAACTCTTATGGTACATCCTACCCTTTGTTACTGGGCAGACCATGGCTTTTTGAAGACAGAGCAAGGACGGATTGGTTCAAAGGAACCTTGACCTTAGGTAGAGGACCCAATAAAGTGGTGCTAAAGCTCTATGGTGCTCAAAAAGGACATGGATCCACCTCCTTGGAATTATCTTCGGACTCCCCTAATGAAGCTACAGATGGAACATCAGCAGACGAAGATGCTGTCAAACAGATCCTTCCCAAGAAAACAGTGGCACGTTCCTTAACAGTGGATACTGTAAGCTAACTCTCAAAAGATGCAAAGCCATTATCAATGGGTGAATATTTCCTGCCTGAACCAGGAATGATTTCCGAAATCACTTCTGACAGTGAGATAGAAGCATGGATGTACTGCTCTCCCTGTTACATGGCCAGAGCAGAGCTAGAGACAGAGGCAGAATATGAAACAGAGAACCTGTTCTTCTCTTACAGAGCTCCTACAGAGACAGAGAGCGAAGAGGATGGAGATGATATGGAAGAAGATGATTATGACAGCGAGATGGAAGAATCTATCCCACCCGAAGAGGTTACATATGAAGAAGAAGTTCCAGAAGCATCAGAAGCAGACGAGCTCATGCTGTGGGACAGAATGGCGATGGTACCATTTGTTCTAGTAAATGGATATTCTCATACGCAAAATCTTTATAAGAAATGGTTAAAGAAGAATAAGCCGTCTTTTAGCAGTGGCTCTTGCCATCCGCAACCATCCTTGCCAAAGAAAGATGATGATGATGCACCGTGCCAACAAGCACCAGTCCCACGATTCCAACAGGCATCAGAGGGTCCCTGTTATGTGACATTCCTAGATGCGTCATCAGAAGATGAGTCTTCAAGCCAAGAGGTAACTAATCTTGAAACCAAACCCGAAATGGCTCTAATCCCATTTCAACATCTTAAGGAAAGGAGCAACCTAAGTCTCCACCAAAAGAAGAAGTTGGGTCTAGTGGGACATCAGATGAGGACGCCACCCCCTTGAAGAAGTCAGATCTGTATCCAGAAGCAGTCCGCGGGACCTCATCCGTGAAGTAGAAGGTGAAAGGCAGTTAACTTTTGTGGATGCAGATGGCACTAAACACCACTTGAAGATGGGTAGCAGCCTACCAAAAGAGGAGTTGTCAACTTTGTACAACTTGTTGAAAGAGAATTTGGACGTGTTTGCGTGGTCCTACAAAGACCTAAAGGGGATTGATCCCACAATATGTTAGTATCATATTGACTTGGAGCCTGATGCCAAGCCAGTACGGCAACGACAGAGGTGAATGAACCCGAATTATTCCACATTTGTGAAAGGAGAGCTGTTGAAGCTTCTGGAAGCCGAGTTCATCTATCCAGTGGCAAATAGTGAATGGGTCTCACCCATCGTGGTTGTACCCAAGAAGAATGGCAAATTGTGAATCTGTGTGGATTTCCACAAGTTGAATTCCAAGACGAAGAAGGATCACTTTCCTATCCCTTTCACAGACCAGCTGTTAGACACAGTGGCAGGACATGAGCTTTATTCCCTTTTGGATGGATTCAGCGGAAACAACCAAGTCCAGATAACAGAAGAAGACCAATCCAAAACAACCTTCACCACAGAGTGGGGGACCTACGCTTACAGAGTGATGCCATTTGGGCTCTTCAATGCCCCTGCTACTTTCCAGCGAGTCATGATGGCCGCATTCCAAAATCATCTACACGACTTTATTGAGGTATATTTGGATGACTTCTGTGTCTATAGTTTGATTCGGGAACACTGGGGACACCCGAAACAATGCTTTGACCGATGCCGGGAGTATGGGATTTCCCTCAACCCCAAAAAATGCATCTTTGGGGTCTCTTCTGGAGTTCTGTTGGGCCACATTGTCTCTGCACAAGGGATATCAACAGACCCTACAAAGATCGAAAAGATCGCAGCTCTGACGGCACCCACCAACCTCAAACAGTTGAGGGGATTCCTAGGCCATGTGGGTTACTACAGAAGGTTCATAGCTCATTTTGCAACAAAGGCAATCTCCTTGCACAAGCTTTTGAGGAAAGATGCAGAGTTTACTTGGACAGAAGAATGTGACAAAGCCTTCAACACTCTGAAGTAATGTCTGATTGAGGCACCCATTCTTCAACCTCCTGATTGGACGAAAGAGTTTCATGTACACACTGATGCATCTATTGAAGGCTTAGGCGCAGTCCTTTGCCAGAAGGGCTCCTCGAAGCTGGATCAACCCATCTATTATGCAAGTCAAAAAGTCACTGATAGGGAGAGGAACTATATAGTGACAGAGCTGGAGTGCTTGGCAATGGTGTTTGCCCTCAAGAAGTTTCGCCACTACCTCCTATCCACCCACTTTAAATTTTATGTGGATCATGAGGCCATGTACTTCCTGATGAACAAAGCAAACGTGAAAGGACGAATGATGAGATGGCTCCTTCTATTCCAGGAGTTTGACTTTGAGGTAATTACCAAACCTGGTCGTTCCCATGTTCTGGCTGATCATCTGTCGCGTATCCCACAAATTGTAGACGAGGAGCAGTGGTGCCCCAAGAGGAACACCAAGGAAAAGGGAATTCTCTTGCAAGAAAATCTATCTTGTAACATCAACAAGCTTGTTTATCATGTTTTATATGATCACAACGAAGAAAAGAACACCAGGCACAACAAATCTTCATACAGCATCATGTAGATCTCCCACGGTTTTGATAGAATCAACCATATTCTTCAACATCTTCACAAAATCCATCAATAGAACAAAGAAAGCAAAGAAGTACACCATCTTTGAATGAAAATACATCACATAGTATTCATCTTCAATATCTTCATAGTCTTCTCTCTCAATCTCTCATATACAATCACTCTGTTTGAGTAGAATTGGCTATCTCTGACTCTCTCTCTCTCTCTCCATCAATAATACATCATGTCCTCACTATAATCTCTCAAAATCACCCTCAATAATCACTCTTAGGTCGTGGATACCCCTCCCAAGAGGTATGTCTGATATGAAGAGTCACCAGAGCCACTACAGTGTCCTTTCATAGCTCACTACTATCACTTCACTCCAGTCTTCACTTGAGTCTTTGGCAGCTACTTCTTCCACTTCTTTCAGCTCTTTTGCACTTGTATTCACCTCTTTCCAAGGCTAGAAAAATTTCCCAATGTCACACATACATTCCACAGAACACTTACAGAAGCATACAGAACAGTCTACAGAACAGTACCAGAACAGCTACAGAACAGAACAGAACAGAGACAGAACAGAAACAGAAGCTCTACAGAAGACCTACAGAAGGTTATCAAAACCACATAACTCATTCTCAAATCATTCCAAACTCTCACAAACCATTCAATAAGCTTTCACAATATCTCATTCTTTATCAATCAATACTCCATCCCTCTTCACAGAAGACAATTAGAACAAAACAGACCAAAACAGACCAAAACAGAACAAAACAGAAGGTATACAGAACCTATCAGAACATCACAGAACCACCAACAAACATCATGATCTTCCAAAACACAATCAATATCATCCAAAACATTCTCAAACCACTTCTAAATCAATCAATCATCTCATAAAATCAACCATTCAGCTCTCAAAAACAACAAAAATCAGCCAAAAAACAAGTCATTTCAACACTCAACATATCCCCACACTTAATAAGGAAGCGTCCTCGCGACCCAGGAAAAAGGGAATACAAGTTCAGGTAAAAGCTCAACTTTAATCTTCAATATCTTCTCAAAAATAATCCATCCACCACGACCCCAACTTATAACCTGTTTCTGATATAAAAATACAAAGAAAGGAAAACTCTTTATACATTAACACTTCTTATCAAACAAGAAAATCACAACAAATTTGTAAAGGATATAAAAGTTTGCTTCTTCTTCATCAGCATCAGCTTCAACTCTCCAACCACGAACCCAGCACCACAATTCTCCAAAAGGTAGCTCGTACACGAAATCCAATAGGAAACCACCACATTTGTTTGACATAAATGAAGTCACAACACAAACACTAATACACAACACAACCATCTGAATGACTCCTCAAAAAGAGAGTTTTTCATTAGAAAGCTTCCACCATACATTGGAAAGGTATCAATGAAGATGATCCCTCTTAAAAGATTGATGTTGTCGGAATCGATCCATAGATAAGGATTCATCTACAAAGTTTTCAGGAGGATTTTGAAAAAATTGAAGACAACACATCCTTTCCAACAGGACCAAGTATCTGCTAGGCAAACAGAGGGCATGAAAATACAATATCTCCAACTGTTGGGAATCAATGCTAACATTGACATTCATGCACAACTTTGGAATAGGCTTTGAATCATTATGAGAGTGCCTATGCATATACGCCAAGTACGAAGCAAAGTGAGTAGTTAATCTCACTGAGGGATCGGCAGACTGTGAATACTGCAGGGCAAAATGAACATAGTTTTGATAAGCTTGACTGGAAGCTGTCCATTCTCCTGGAATTACTGGCCAATTAATCTGCGGTCCTGTAAGGCAGTCATCCGAACTCCATCCCCTTCTTCTGGAAATCTGATTATCAAACCCGTCACAGTCACTAACCAACTGAGGTGGTTGAGATATGGAAGTGTTAGGAGAGGGTAGTGGAATAAGGGAAAGTGGATGAAGGGAAGGATAGGAAAAATCATAAAAGGAAGAAAAGATTAAAGGAGTGGCAGAAATTTGTAAGGAATCACTAAGGAACGGTGTTAACTGATAAATAGGAAATGTGGAGGGTACATTAATGGAGGGAGAAGGACGGGGTGGAGAAGGGGAAAATACCCTATCCTCAATAAAGGAACAGTAAGTGAAAATAGGAATTTGAGGGAAAGATGAAGGTTGGAAAAGAAGAGGTAAAATAATGGTGGAATTAGATTGACAAAGGGAAAAATATATAGCATAGCGGTGAGCCATTTGTTGGTAATAGAGGAGGGTAGGAACAGAAGGTCCTAAAAGAGATCGTCTATGATAGGCATCAAAGAAGGTAGCATCAAATGGATTATGTTTGGAAAGATAGGTTAAGAGATCCATCCTCAGTTGGTTAGTACTCTGGGCAAAGGTAGGAGCTGTGTTTTGTCTTTGATTGAGGACCACCGAATCAATCATGGGATGCCATGAATTATCCTAACAATCAGCTACTTTGGAGGAATAACTTTGGAACATGTCAGCTATGCGCAACTCCAAATGATTGACATATAAAACAGTCTGTAAGACCACATCCCCCACATACCATGCCATATCTACCTCATCTGGAATTAACAAATCTCCTCGTAGATACATGTATGACATCAACATGGTATCTGGCGTGACAGAATCTTCAAAGACCATTCTGACTACCTCTGTCAACAACTCAACAGACCAAGCCCCACTCCAGCCATCCTCTGGAAAAGGTAAATCCATCGTGGAAAGCTTCATATAGAAGACCATCTTCTGTAAGTGGTAGTGGACAAAGAAAGAATGGTCTGGTAAGACATATTCCTGAAACTGCTCAAAGGTAGACCATAACAAGTCCATTCTGGACTGCAATCTTTCCACTTTATCTTGGAATAGAGGGCACAAAGTAGCCTGTCTCTGAAGAGCAGCCAAGTCCTGCTGTGAAAGAGAAGGAATGAATGGAACAGGAGAGCTTGGAGGAACAGAGCGGGACTTTGCAAGCTGATCTTGCAACTGCTGGATTTGGGAGGCTTGGTTGGCCACTGCGTCATTAGCCATCTGTAAAGCTGAAAGCTTGTCATCTAAGATAGCTTGGAATTCCTTCGCTTCTCTGGACATCCTCTCCTTCTCCGCTGAAAGGCTAGTAACCTGTGATTGAGCCTCTAGTAACTGGGTCTTCAAAGAAGAAATCTCATCGCTTTGGGTGGCAACCAGTTGGGTTTGCTGTTCCATTTGCTTAAATAAATCTGCTAGGGTATCCTTAGCAGAAGCTAACTCAGATGTTGCCTTATGCAACTGGTCCTTAGACTGCATGAGCTCTTCATAGAAAGATGCGTACAGCTGTTGAACACAGGCTGTCACTGACAACTCAATGGAACTTTGAATATCCTTACAGAGGAAAGGAATGGCATCTCCTGAGACAAGACTGTTCAGGGAAGGAACTGATATCTCTAATGATCCTTCGCGATGCGCTCTGAACAGGTTATTGCAAGTGAGATACCCAGGGAGTTCACTGCCAGAAGTAGCAGGGATAGGCACTGAGGGAAGTACAGAAGGGGCTTTATCTGCTACCCTCTTCAAGTGTTTGCGCTGTATGACCAGGGGAGGCGGAGAATCATCATCCTCTATGTCAATGGGTTCTGACTCTTCTGAAGGTGGAGGAGGAGGTACTGGATCTGATGGAGGAGGTGGAGGCACAGTCTTCTGTAAACCTAAATAGGTCAAGAAGGCAGACAAATATGATCCATATGTAACATTGGTAACATTACCCCTGGTGACTTTAACAAAATGCTGATCCATTTTAGTGAGGAGGTATGTGCTCCAATCAATAGCAACTCCTTTCAACACCATCTTGGAAGCTGTAAAAAGCTCTTTGGACAAATAGTGGGATGGCGTTTTGGCAGGCATAAACCGGTCCTGAAGGAACTGACACATCGTCTTCCATACGGGATCAGTGATCATAGAAAAGGAAACTCCTGAAGAGTTTATCACCTTCTTAACATCAAGGATTTCCCTTGTCTGCTTCTGCAACAGCTTGAGAATCTCTTCATTAGAGAAGAGCTGACGAGTGGTCACAAAAGGTTCTCCTTTGAAGGGAAGAGACAGAGCCTTCCCTAAGCCTCGAGGTGTCAAAGTCATAGACATTCCTTGGACTAATCCTGTCTTCTTGCTGTAAGAGGCCAGGAACTCATCACATAACGACGGATCCTCTGGAAGCAATGGAAAAGGAGTGGCCACAAAAGCAGCAAGTCCCGCCTTCGTGAGGGGCTCAAAAGTAAGTAGGGAAGAGTAATCCCTACTAACTAGTGGGACGTACTGGATAGGGGGAGGAGCATGAGAAGGCGCCATTCAGATGGTTACACACACACCACAAACACAGACAATCAAGGAGAATGCCTGCAAAGCAACAGACAAAAATCAAGGATAAGAGAATTACCAAATAAGAAAACGTGACTCGACCAACTAACCCCAAGCAAACCACATCCTAGAAAAAATTTGACATGACCTTGAGACAAATGCGACCGAAAGCTTCATGCGATGCATCAGACAAACACCCAGAACCCCGTATCAGGCAACAAAAGAAAAAAACTGCATACCGTACCCGTAATCGTAACTAAGACAGTAAACCAAAATAAGACCACATCCGACACATATCAAAACTATATCTGTGATAAACTAAGACTGGACCATGGAAAACAACACTAAGAACTGCGCATACCCATCCCTCGAAACGGTTCATTAAAAAGGGGAAGTAAGTGCAGTGAGGGGGGAATTAATTTAATGAAGGGGTGATTTTAATCAATTAGTAAAAATGGGTGAATTTTTATTAGGTGATAAACCTTAACAAGAAAACGGCGGTTCCTTATTATAAATTAAATTACCAATTATTAGGTGAAGCGGTGCGTTTATTCGATTCCCGGACTTCGATTCCCGACTGGGTCTCTAAATGCAATTCATTGATTACAAATTAAGGTGATGTGGAACGCTTTTTTGCCAGCGCGTGCTCATGTGACAGCTGGTTCTTTTTAATAAAAAATTAAAGTGCCTCTTTAGCGCACGTAGCGCGTGCTAAGTGAACGGCGGGTTTATTTCAATTAAAAAGTATGTGTGTTGAGCACGAATGCACGTGGAAACTGTGGGTGAATTAAAGGGTTCATATTAACAATTAATTTGTGATTAAGGGGAAAATAAAAATAAAGAAAATACATAAAATAAATACCTGGAAGGGGTGTGTATGTAATGCAGAAATGCGCATGGAAGAGTCCCCCAAAAGAAGTGAATCCAGTAAAGGAAAAGTAAAGATCACTGATGAAACAACAACGACAACACCTTAGCAGATGTGTGGATTTGATTTGTGTTGGATTGTTATTATTATTTTTTTTAAAAGTTCGGATTATGTATGGTTGGTTATGTTGTTTGTGTGGTGATTATGAGTTGTGGATGTGTTTGGTTGTTGTTGTTATTATTATTATTATTATTATTATTATTATTTTGGTTTTATTATTTGTGTAGGTTTGGTTGGTGGTGTTTGTTTTTGTTTTTTTTAAATAAGAATAAAAATAATAATAGGGAAATTAATATAAACAACACATGAATATGGAGGAAATATCCACAATGGAGTGTATGCAAATAAAATAGAGAGTGTTAAGGTTAATTTCCATTTGTTGGATGGTTGGTTTGTTTTTGTTTTTTTTTGTTTTTTTTTATAAATTTATTTTAAACAATAGGGGTACCAGGTATGATAATTGTTGAAAGTGAAAAATAAATGGAAAATGGGCAAGGGGGTTAGGGGAATTTTTTTAGAATTTTTGTAGCATTTTTTACGATTTTTAAATGAACTTGCTACATTTATTGGGAATGTGGGGGTAAAATTAGGAAATGTGTAATTTTCAGAAATTTTAGGGTGGGTAATTTCCAGCGGACAAACTCCCAAAAATTGGCAAAAAGCAAAAGGAAATTTGAGAATTTTTCTGAATTTTTTAAATGAAAAAATTAAGTGAGAAATTAATTAAATCACATAAATCATGTTAATCAGATAAGTCAAGTAGAAATAAGTCAGTTAAGTCTGGTTAGTGTGGGTAAGTCATGGTAGTCACAGGAAGTCAAGTCAGGTTAGGTTAGTCAGGTTAGATAAGTCAGTGAAGTCCAATTAGTAGAAACTAACCTAAAGAGGGTGAAGTAACCTAAGGTGGGTTAGGGTTAGGACTAGGGTTAGGTTAGGGCTAGGGTTAGGGTTAGGGTTAGGGTTAGGGTTAGGGTAGGTGGGATGGGAACTAGGGTTAGTGGCCAACTAACTAGGGTGAGGTTAGGTTAGTCAACTAGGGTTAGTTTAGGGTAGGTTAGTTAACTAGGGTTCTAGTTAATCCTAGTTAGTCCTAGGTAGGGTTAGTTTAACCTAGTCAGGGTTAGGTAATTAGGGGCAATGGTTAGGTTAGTTGAAACTGGTTAGGGTAGTTAACACTAATTAGGTTAGTGAAGACTAATTAGGTTAGTTAACACTAATTAGGTTAGTCACTAACCTGAGGGAGGAGGTGGAAGAGGAAGAGGAGGAGGAAGGGGAGGTGGATGGCGGCGACGGGCGAGGAGGAGGCGGTGGCACCGGCGGGTGTGTCGGCGGCCGCGTTGTGGTGGGGAAGGCACTGGCGACGGGGGCCACGGCGGGCAGGCGTCGACGTGGGCGGGCGCCGCGGTGGGGAGGCAGGAGAGGAGGCAGCCACAGTGGCCGTGGACGGAGCTGCAGGCGATGGCGACTGGAGCACGAGGCGGGCAGGGGCGACGTGGGCGGGCGCCGCGGGCGCGTAGGCGGCACTGCGACGGAGGCGGCTTGCACCAGCGACCAGGCGGCGTCCACAGGCGTCCAGGCGGCGGTTACCAGCGACCAGGCGGCGTTTACATGCGTCCAGGCGGCGGTTACCAGCGACCAGGCGGCATCCACAGGCGTCGTGGCGTGCAGAGCGGCAACGGGGGACGGGGGAGGGAGGAAAGAAGGAGAGGTGGAGGAGGCGTGGGGAACAAGGAGTAGAAAGGAGGAGGGGGGAAGAGGGAAGGGATGTAGGAGGAGGAGGGTAGGAGGAGGAAAGAAGGAGGAAGAAAGGGAGGGAGGGAATGGAGGAGGAGGGGAGGGGATGGAGGAGGAAAGAAGGAGGAGTACGCAGGAAGAAGAGGGAGAGGGAAGGGGTTGGAGGGAAGGGGTGGGCGGTTGGGGGGAAGGGGTGGGCGGTTGGGTGGAAGGGGTGGGCAGGGGCAATGGGCGGACGGGGTGGTTGGGTAGGGACAAGGGTAGGGTAGGGTAGGGGGTGGGCAGGGTAGGGTAGGGACCAAGGGGGGGTAGAGGGTGGGCCAAGGGGGTTAGGCAGGGCCCAAGGGCGCATACCCCCGTCCCGCGCACGTGCGCGGGACGGGGTAAAAAAATTTGCCGTGACAGGATTGAAATGAAGCTGGGATGACGGGACGGGTCATGCGAACACGACCGGGCGCGTGGAGATACGTAAAATCGAAAAAGGGCGCGTTCACGCGCAAAACGGGCGCGCGAATACACGTAAAAATAAAGAAAAATTAATAACACCAAATCCGGACGTCAAAACAAAATAGCGTAAAAACAAAAAGTGGGCAGGACGACAGGGAGAAAACAAGAAAAATATATGACGAAAGTTCCAGGAGGGGTAAAGGGCGGTCACGTACAAAAAACACAAAAAACGAACAAAAAAACGCAATTAAAAATTAATATCGAAAAATTCGTGCAGCGGAATGAGGTGCAGAAAAAAGGAAAACTGTGCAGAAAGATGTGCCCGACAATCCTATCACCTCAAAACATAATTCCGACGGAGAGAAGACGCGTTCACATGGGAAAAACCCAAAAAACAAACCCGAAAATGGAATCGAAAATTAATATCGGACGAAGCGTTCACCGGAATGACATGCAATAAGAAGAAAAAATGTCTGCAAAAAGGAGTGGCATAGGGGTATCATGTTAAACCGCAGTTCCGGTGCAAGTAGGAGGGGTTCATATGCGAAAAACTCCAAAAATACGCCCGAAAACTCATTGAAAAATGAATTTAAAAAAAATCCAAAAGTCAAAAAAGGGAGGAGGAAAAAGGAAAAAGATGGAGGAAGGCACAGGGGACACGGCTGCCAAATCAAATTGGAAGTCTGATGCAAATAGGGGCAGGTTCACATGGAAAAACGTCAAAAATACACACGAAAAAGGTCGTAAAAAACCCGAAAAATTAATAACGGACAAACCGTGGATCGGAACGATGCGCAGTAAGAAGGAAAAATATCAGGGGAAAAATAGTTGGCCGGGCTATGACATCAGATCATGGTTCCGAAGCAAGAAAAGCGCGTTCACATGGAAAACCGGCTAAATTGCGCAAAATGCTTCAAAAATTAATAACGCAAAAACCGTGCACCGGAACAAGGGTAGGTAAAAAGGAAAAATGGTCAGTTCAACGGGGGGAACAGGGCTATAAGGTTGGATTAGGACTTTGGTGAACGTAGGATGCATTCATATAGTAGGACCTCAAAATTAAGGAATGAAGGAAAACTGCAGGGGAACAGCCCCAAGGGTGGGTGGAACATAGCCGGGTGGATGGAAGGGATCCCCAGTAGGGTAAAAGTAAGGCATGGCCTACATGCATGAATAGGGTAAGGCATATGCAGAGGATATGCAATGTAGACGCGCAGGGACGCATCCCCACACTTAAGACCTCAATGGATAGGGTTAACCGAGCAACAGGGACCTAGGACCATGCCACAGACCATCCACTAATGTCCCCACACTTAAAGCATGACCGTCACGAAGAAACCAAAGTGGGAGGGTTAGAAAAACTTGGCCCATTTCGTCAAGAAGCAAGGTTGAGTGTCGATGGCACATCCAGTGTTGTTGTCGGCGCTGGAGGGACCAAGGCATCTTTACAGCGCACGTCCTTCATGGCAGGGACCACGCGGCAGTACCCAGGGAGGTAGCTGGTCGAAGGAATCGTATGAAATTTATCGATGATGAGGGATATTGCACTCAACTCACAGTCACTCAATTGGAATGAAAGAACAGTCACTCGCCCCATGACTAATATCACTCGAGGAATAAGGATTAAAACCCATATCTCATACCCGGTTGAGGAATCGACAAGGGGGAATGGTGCAGAAGGAGTATGCCAGGGTGTACAGTTGATGGTGCAGTAGTGCGTCCAACCTGTCTGGCATAGGTGCAAGAAGGAAGGCAAGGGAGCCTTACAGTGCAGTGTACAGAACAGGGTGATGTGTCTTGTGATGACGGTAAAGACCCATCCCGTGGGTGCACAGGGAAAGTGGAACATACCTGACTCCAAGTGTCGTAACGTCCCTCAAACGCACCTCTCGGTAAGTGATTGAAGAAACTCCAGTCACACTCAACCCACCCTCTGTCTCACTCTCTGTTGATAAATATAGGAGGGCAGCCTTTTCCTGAAACCCATTGATGTAATCCTCACAGTCACTTGTGCAAAGATTGTATGCCTTGTGCGCATTTGATGGTGCAACTGTGCATCCTGCCCTGTGCCAGCATACGGTGCGAGAAGGAAGGCCAGGGAGCCTTATGGTGCAGTGCACAGAAACAAATTGTGCTTTGTGCTTTGAGAGGCCCATCCCGTGCGTGCAACACTTCATTCACACTTCTCACCTCGCATTTGATTTGAAGGGAAAAGACTGGTCTCTCAACCCACCCTCTGTCTCACTCTCTGTTGATAGTTACAGAGGGCAACCCATACTCACTTCCCCATCCGGTTAGGATGAAAGCTCACATCACTCGATTGGTTGTCGATGAAGATCGTGTCATCAATTGTTAAAGAGGCGTACCCAGGGAGGTAGCCATCACATCGAATATTGTATTGGACAGGAACATGGCGTCTGCTAGAGGACAGGTAGTCACTTTGCAGAGAGACCCAGGACACAGCGTACCAAGGGAGGCAGCTTCGGAATTGGATCCTAGGGATATCAATTAATGAATCCACTTTCTGGACTGCTGGGTGTTACCACCTTTTCCACAGCCAGCTTCTCGCCCAAGGGTGTTTATCACCTTTTCTTGGAACGAGGCCTGCTATGACAGGGAATTGCTTCCTTTTCTCTCATAACAGATTTGTTTTGTTTTTTTTTCTCTTTTTCTTTTTCTTGTTTTCCCCTATTTCCGAGGGTGTTTCCACCTTTTCTCGAAGAATAGATCGGCATGACAGGGACCTAAGTCCTTTTCTCCCATGACCGATATGTTTTGTTTTGTTTTTTTTTTCGCTTTTTTTTTTCCTGCAAATTGAGCAAGGGAATGGTAGAAAAACCATGTATCAAGACCAACCTCGCCACTGTCGCTGGTGGAAAATAGAGGATAAGAGATCAAGGCTGGAAGGGGGGTTTAAGGGGATAGAGGTTGCGTCCACTTCATTAGAAGTGGCTGAAGAACGGCTATTAGAAGTAGCATCATAAGAAGTACAGTGCCGCGCCAACGAGGGAAAGGATCAAGTGTCCGTAATTGTCAAGACCCCCAAGGAGGGAAGTACTTCTTTAGGTGATATCCATTGATCAGAAAGGGATCATCAGAGGCATCAACGGTCTGCACTTGGACAGAACCATTAGGGTTGACTGCAAGTACCTTATAGGGGCCCATCCACCGCTGTTGGAGCTTGCCAGGAAACTTGCCAAAGCGTGAATCATAGGCTAGGACCAAATCACCTTCTTTGAACTCCTTATGCTTGATGAAACTGTCATGGTAAGCCTTGCGTCGAGCTTGCGTGGCTTCCATGCATTGTAGAGCCATCCTACGAATTTCGTCCAAACACTCCAGGTGCAAGAGATGGCGTTGCAGTGAATCATCCTCCCCCAAATGCTCTTTGATAGCCACTCTCAAAGAGGGTAGTTCCAATTCAACAGGAAAAACAGCTTCTGTTCCATACACCAGCTGGAAGGGTGTCTGTCCTGTTGTGGCTTTATGGGAGGTTCTGTATGCCCAGAGGGCCTCTGTAAGTCGATCATCCCAATCACGACGATGTGCGGCAATTGTTCTTTTCAGAATCGAGCAGAGGATGCGATTGGTGACTTCGACTTGGCCGTTGGCTCTAGGGTAATAAGGAGTGGACTTGCGATGGCGGATCTTATACAACTCTGTCAACTTTTCCATGACTTTGTTGAGGAAATGCGTGCCTCTGTCACTTACCAGCTCTAAGGGACTACCAAAACGGGTGATGATATTCTCGTACATGAACAGGGCCATGCTGTTACCATCGTCCCGCTTTAGGGCTTTAGCTTCACACCACTTTGTAACATAATCCGTACATACGAGGATGTATCGGTTCTGTTTCCTTCTAGTGGGAGGGTCGATCGGACCGACGAAGTCAATACCCCACTTCTCAAACGGCTTCAAAGGAAGGATAGGTTGCAGTGGCATGGCACTTGTCTTCGTGGGTTTCCCCATTCTTTGACAAGCATCACATCTTTTATAGTAATCATAGACATCCTTATGAATGGTAGGCCACCAGTAACCTGCTAGTAGAGCCTTCCTGGCTGTAGCTTCTCCTGCAAAATGACCTCCGCATGGCTCGTCATGGCAAGCCTTCATAACAATCCCAATCTCATCTCCTGCAACACATCTTCTGAGCACTTCATCTTTGCCTTTCTTGTACAGTGCGCCACCTAGCAGGGTGTAGGGGGCTGATTCTAGCATAAGCTTCTGCCTTTCCCGACTAGAAATGCCAGGAGGGTACTGTTGGGTTGCTAGCAGATTGGCAATGTCTGCATACCAGGGAGTTACAGTTTCTACCAAGAATAGGGAAGCATCAGGGAGGTCTGGATCATCCTGCTCCTCGTCTGCAGTTTGTGGGATACGCGACAGATGATCAGCCAGAACATGGGAACGACCGGGCTTAGTAATCACCTCAAAGTCGAACTCCTGGAATAGGAGGAGCCATCTCATCATTCGTCCTTTCACATCTGCTTTGTTCATCAAGAAGGACAGGGCCTCATGATCCACATAAAATTTAAAGTGGGTGGATAGGAGATAGTGGCGAAACTTCTCCAGGGCAAACACCATTGCCAAGCACTCCAGCTCTGTCACTGTATAGTTCCGTTCCCTATCAGTGACTTTTCGGCTTGCGTAATAGATCGGTTGATCCAACTTCGAGGAGCCCTTTTTGGCAGAGGACAGCACCTAACCCTTCAATAGATGCATCCGTGTGTACATGGAACTCTTTCGTCCAATCAGGAGGTTGCAGAATGGGTGCTTTTATCAAACACTGCTTCAGAGTGTGAAAGGCTTTGTCACATTCTTCCATCCAAGTAAACTTTGCATCTTTTCTCAGGAGCTTGTGCAAGGAGGTTGCCTTTGTTGCAAAGTGGGCTATGAACCTTCTGTAGTAACCCACATGGCCTAAGAATCCCCTCAACTGTTTGAGGTTGTTGGGTGCTGTCAGAGCTGTGATCTTTTCAATCTTTGCAGGGTCTGTTGATATCCCTTGTGCAGAGACAATGTGGCCCAATAGAACTCTAGAAGAGACCCCAAAGATGCATTTGTCGGGGTTGAGGGAAATCCCATACTCCCGGCATCGGTCAAAGCATTGTTCCAGGTGTTCCCAGTGTTCACGGATCAAACTATAGACACAGAAGTCATCCAAATATACTTCAATGAAGTCGTGCAGATGATTCTGAAATGCAGGCATCATGACTCGTTGGAAAGTAGTAGGGGCATTGCAGAGCCCAAATGGCATCACTCGGTAAGCGTAGGTCCCCCATTATGTGGTGAAGGTTGTTTTAGATTGGTCTTCTTCGGCGATTTGGACTTGGTTGTATCCGCTGAATCCATCCAGAAGGGAATAAAGCTCATGTCCTGCTACTGTGTCCAACAGTTGGTCTGTGAAAGGGATAGGAAAGTGATCCTTCTTCATCTTGGAATTGAGCTTTCGGAAATCCACACATATACGAAGCATGCCATTCTTCTTGGGTACAACCACGATGGGTGAAACCCATTCACTATTTGCCACTGGATAAATGAACTCGGCTTCTAGAAGCTTCAGCAGCTCCGCTTTCACCAATGTGGAATAATTCGGGTTCATTCGCCTCTGTCGTTGCCGTACTGGCTTGGCATCAGGCTCCAAGTCAATATGATGTTGACATATTGTGGGATCAATCCCCTTTAGGTCTTTGTAGGACCATGCAAACACGTCCAAATTCTCTTTCAACAAGTTGTACAAGGTTGACAACTCCTCTTCTGGGAGGCTACTACCCACCTTCAAGTGGCGTTCAGTGCCTTCTGCATCCACAAAGGTTAACTGCCTTTCACCTTCTACTTCACGGATGAAGGTCCCACGGATTGCTTCTGGATACAGATCCGACTCCTTCAAGGGAGTGGTGTCCTCTTCTGATGTCCCACTAGAACCAATTTCTTCTTTTGGTGGAGACTTACGTTGCTCCTTAAGATATTGGAATGGGATTAGAGCCGTTTCGAGTTTGATGTCAAAATTAATTACCTCTTGGCTTGAAGACTCATCTTCTGATGATGACACATCCAGGAACGTCACATAACAGGGACCCTCTGATACCTGTTGGGTTTGTGGGACTGGTGCTTGTTGGCACGGTGCATCATCATCATCTTTCTTTGGCAAGGATGGATTAGGACGGCAGGAGCCACTCTTGAAAGACGGATTGTTCTTCTTAATCCATTTCTTATAAAGGTTTTGCATATGAGAAGATCCATTTACCAGACCAAATGGTACCATCACCATTCTGTCCCATAGCATGAGCTCGTCTGCTTCTGATGCTTCTGGAACTTCTTCTTCAAATATATCCTCTTTAGGTGGGATAGATTCTTCTGGCTCACTTTCATCACCTTCTTCGTCCATATCATATCCATCCTCTTCTGTCTCTGTCTCTGTCTCTGCGTCTGCGTCTGCTTCTGCTTCTGCTTCTGCTTCTGCTTCTGCTTCTGCTTCTGCTTCTGCTTTTGCTTCTGCTTCTATCTCTGTAGGAGCTCTGTAACAGAAGAACAGATTCTCTGTTTCCTCTCCTGCCTCTGCCTCTGTTTCTGCTATGGCCATGTAACAGGGAGAGCAGTACATCCATGCTTCGATCTCACTGTCAGAAGTGATTTCAAAAGTCATTCCTAGTTCAGGCAGGAAGTATTCACCCATTGATAATGGCTTGGCATCTTTTGGAAGTCGGCTTACAGTATCCACTGTTAAGGAATGTGCCACTGTTTTCTTGGGAAGGATCTGTTTGACAGCATCTTCGTCTGTTGATGTTCCATCTGTAGCCTCATTAGGGGAGTCTGAAGATAATTCCAAGGAGGTGGATCCATGTCCTTTTTGAGAACCATACAGTTTCAGCACCACTTTGTTGGGTCCTCTACCCAAGGTCAAGGTTCCTTTGAACCAATCCGTCCTTGCTCTAGCTTCAAAAAGCCATGGTCTGCCCAATAATAGAGGGTAGGATGTACCATAAGAGTTTGGCTTCACCACCAGATAGGTTAGCCAATAATCTTTTCCAGCCACTGTAGTCTTCACATATGGGAGAATGCCCAAAGGCTTGATTCTACTCTGATCCGCCAGTCTGATGAGCCATTGGGTGGGTTGCACACCTTGTAGGCCTAGATCCTTCATTGTAACATCCGTCATAATGTTCACTAATGAACCACCATCAATCAGTGCATTTGCAATGAAACAGCCTTCTATCCACACGCTAGTCTCTGGAGTACCCGGATCTAGGAAAGCATTAGCCACATCCACTTCTTTTACAGGCTCTGGAGCCTTGTTTGACTGTGTTGCTATTGAGGGAGAAATCCTTAAACCACGTCGTCTTGTCAGTATACTTTTGAATCTTTTCCGGCAACTGGGAGACAACATCAATAATTGTCAGAATGTGAGGTTTAGTTTAAAGGTATCTAGATCTCTAACTAGATCGTATTCCTTAATAGGATCCACTGGCTTCTCTAACCGATTAGGGAATGGGGCAACACCCATTTTCATTTTCCCTCTTTCTTCCAACAGAGGAATCATGGGAACTTCTTCTGCTACTTGTGGCGCTTCCTCCTCTTCTGTATCCTGGACCTCTGGTCCTGTCTCTGTAACTGTCTCTATAACTCTCTGTGGCACTGTAGTGCTCTGTACGGCACTGTTAGGCTCTGTTCTGTTCTGTTCTTTTGGTGGAAGATTAAACTTCATTGTTCTGGCAGGAGGGTTATTTTCTTTCTGGGTAGGTGATTCCTTCTGCTTTGCACGCGTGATGGCAGCAACTTCCAATTCCACTAAATTGGAGGTAGGCTCTTGGGCCTTGGCTGGACTATCAGTAGCATTGTTTTTCACTGGGGCTGGGCTTGGACAATCTTTTGCAGTGTGGCCTTCTCCTTTGCATCGACTGCATAAGGGCTTGTAATTCACTGACCTTCAAGGATTTGGACAATTTGGTGAGATGTGTCCCTTTTCTCCGCATCTGGAACATTCCACTTCTGATCTCTGACCACCGCCAGACTGTCTTCCTCTGTAACTTTGAGAGGGAAATCTTCTAGGTCCGAAATTAGGATCAAACTCTCTAGGCTTGGGTCCAATATCCTGTGTTGTCATTTTGGATTCCAGCAGGTTGAATCTTGCGTCTTCTTCCTTCCTTCTCCTATCATGCATCTCCTTCAGAGAGCAAATGTCCTCTGTATGGTTCTTCCGCAAACAGTAGGAACAGAAGGCTCCAGGGATGGTTGGTTTTCGTGTACATTCAGTGGCTAAATGGCCTGCTTGATGACACTTACCACACCAAGTATTTGACCGCATCACATCTCTTCCTGCTCCTGCAACATTGGATATGCTTGCGGTATTCACTTTTAGCGTCTGTAGTTGTTCTGTAATCACATCCATCAACTCCTTTTTTATGTTTGCAACTGAGTTAGATAAATAATCCTTCAAGCTTTCTCCTCCTGACGTACTGGCAGGAGGGTTTTGAGGAGTCTCTGTAATCACTGCATAAACAGGTTGGGCTGGTACAGAGGGGTCTCTGTTCTGGTTCTAATTCAGAGCTCCTGTTTGAACTGTTGGCTGTTGGCTCCAGTTGGTAGGATTCCACTGTTGCTGCTGATTTGGCATTGAGGAAATTGGTTGGGACCATTGTTGTTGTGGTTAAACCATCATTTGAGGCATGGATTGTGGCCACTGTGGATTTGGTGCACTGTACTGTGATACTGGGGGCATCTGTTGGTAGGGGTAGGGAACAGTCCCTAGAACTGCATTTGGTGGGTACATCATTCCTGGCATCAGAGGAGGTAGGACTCCTCTTCCTGTATTCATTGCTAATCGAGCTTCCACTTCATCGTACAGTCTTGCACCTTCTGTTGCAGCTTGCAGTGTGGCTGGTCTTTGCAGTTCCACAAACTTACGGACTTCTGGTTGTAATCCTCTGAGAAACACCCCCTTTTGAATGCTATCATCTAGATTATGGTTAGTCCATCTCTTCAGGATGGATTCCATTCGTGAGACATAAGCTTCCACTCTTTCTCCAGAGGACTGACTTAGGTTCATGAATTCCTCTCGCATCCGCTCTTCAAAACCTTCACGCTTGAATTTAGTGAGGAAGGCCAACTTCAGGTCGTCCCATGTGCCAAAAGTTCCTGCTGCTTGTCTCTCATACCACTGAAACACCGCGCCCTTGAAAGTGGCGGGGAATATCGCTAACCAATGCTTAGGGGTTCTGGCATTGTTAGCCACACACGCTACCATAAACTCTGCTACATGAAGATCGGGGTCTTCATTGTACTCTCCCTTAAAAACTGGCAATGGAACTACATTCGCTGGCCTGTCATCAATATTTCCAGGACGGATCTGGCTTGGAAGTGGACCTCCAGCAGGAGGAGGAAGGGCTTGATGTGCCATTGGGACTTCTGTAAAGAGTTCCGCAAGGGCATCAAAGGCGGCTTCTGCTGCGAGCTTGCCCTCGGCTCTGATTCTTGCTTTTTCTCTTCTCACGTACCTCTAGACTCGTTCTAATGCTTGCCTCTTTATTGCGTCATTCATCAGGGGGTTGGCTCCACTATGTTGTTAGTGCTTCACAGAGGGTTAATAGAAGACTTCAGTCTCTGGAGGACTCTCTTTCCAACATTTCTTCTACTTCTTTCTTTTCAACGTCCCTGAATTCTGCTTTCATGCCACTGCACAGAGGAAGGTATTCGGTTCTGAAGGTGTCAAAATGCATACGTCTGAGCATTGTGGTGGTGCCATCATCATAGTAATGCCAACTTCTGATGGTTTCAATAGTGTATGTTGTGAAAAACACTCTGTCTACCAACTTCCAGTGGGTTGCTAATTGAACAAACAGAAGATTATCAGTACACCAAGTATCCCATGTATCTTGCTGTTGAGCATCCACGAACAAATTCCAACTCTTTTCCTTCTTATCTTTGTGAACCTCTACAGACCAAGACTCCTGAAGCTTCTTCACAATCTCCCACTTGATGTTGTCTGGAAACTTCTCAATGAATGCCAAATCTTCCATGGATGGTCATTCTCTCTGTTTCTGCTCTTCAGTTCATTTCCAAACAGTTTGCCACCAAGATGCAAGTTTGTGCTGCTTCAACAGGAAGAGGAAACTGTCCACCACATAGAGCATGCATCATGATGGTGATGTGTTTCCCCCATTGTGGGATGAACTTCTTATGGAAAGTGGCTTTGATTATGAGGAATTCCAACTCTTCAGTGGAAGAAGGAACTTTACAAACATCCATTGAATTCTTCTCTTCTTGGCAATGCCATTTCCTTCATTTTCAGCCTCTTTTGGTGCTTGTTGATGGCAAGTTTCCCCGGCTGCGCACCAAAAACATGGAGCCCCAAGAGGAACACCAAGGAAAAGGGAATTCTCTTTCAAGAAAATATATCTTGTAACATCAACAAGCTTGTTTATCATGTTTTATATGATCACAACGAAGAAAAGAACACCATGCACAACAAATCTTCATACAACATCATGTAGATCTCCCACGGTTTTGATAGAATCAACCATATTCTTCAACATCTTCACAAAATCCATCAATAGAACAAAGAAAGCAAAGAAGTACACCATCTTTGAATGAAAATACATCACATAGTATTCATCTTCAATATCTTCATAGTCTTCTCTCTCAATCTCTCATATACAATCACTCTGTTTGAGTAGAATTGGCTATCTCTGACTCTCTCTCTCTCTCCATCAATAATACATCATGTCCTCACTACAATCTCTCAAAATCACCCTCAATAATCACTCTTAGGTCGTGGATACCCCTCCCAAGAGGTATGTCTGATATGAAGAGTCACCAGAGCCACTACAGTGTCCTTTCATAGCTCACTACTGTCACTTCACTCCAGTCTTCACTTGAGTCTTTGGCAGCTACTTCTTCCACTTCTTTAAGCTCTTTTGCACTTGTATTCACCTCTTTCCAAGGCTAGAAAACTTTCCCAATGTCACACATACATTCCACAGAACACTTACAGAAGCATACAGAACAGTACCAGAACAGCTACAGAACAGAGACAGAACAGAAACAGAAGCTCTACAGAAGACCTACAGAAGGTTATCAAAACCACATAACTCATTCTCAAATCATTCCAAACTCTCACAAACCATTCAATAAGCTTTCACAATATCTCATTCTTCATAAATCAATACTCCATCCCTCTTCACAGAAGACAATCAGAACAAAACAGACCAAAACAGACCAAAACAGAACAAAACAGAAGGTATACAGAACCTATCAGAACATCACAGAACCACCAACAAACATCATGATCTTCCAAAACACAATCAATATCATCCAAAACATTCTCAAACCACTTCTAAATCAATCAATCATCTCATAAAATCAACCATTCAGCTCTCAAAAACAACAAAAATCAGCCAAAAAACAAGTCATTTCAACACTCAACAAGCAGGATGATCCAGACCTCCCTGATGATTCCCTATTCTTGGTAGAAACTGTAACCCCTTGGTATGCAGACATTGCCAATCTGATGGCAACCCAACAGTACCCTCCTGGCATTTCCAGTCGGGAAAGGAAGAAGCTTCTGTTGGAATCAGCCCCCTACACCCTGTTAGGCGGCGCACTATACAAGAAAGGCAAAGATGAAGTGCTCAGAAGATGTGTTGCAGGAGATGAGATTGGGATTATTCTGAAGGCTTGCCATGACGAGCCATGTTGAAGCCACTTTGCAGGAGAAGCCATAGCCAGGAAGGCTCTGCTCACAGGATACTGGTGGCCTACCCTCCACAAGGATGCCTATGATTACTGTAAGCGATGTGATGCTTGTCAGAGAATGGGGAAACCCAGAAAACAAGTGCCATGCCACTGCAACCTATCCTTCCTTTGAAGCCTTTTGAGAAGTGGGGCATCGACTTCATAGGCCCGATCGATCCTCCTACCAAACAGAAGCAGAACATATACATCCTCGTATGTACGGATTATGTCACAAAGTGGTGTGAAGCTAAAGCCCTAAAGCGGGACGATGGTAACAGCGTGGCCCTCTTCATGTACGAGAATATCATCACCCGTTTTGGCAGTCCCGTAGAGCTGGTAAGTGACAGAGGCACTCATTTCATTAATAAAGTCATGGAAGAGTTGACAGAGCTGTATAAGTTCCGCCATCGCAAGTCCACTCCTTACTACCCCAGAGCCAACAGCCAAGTCGAAGTCACCAATCGCATCCTCTGCTCGATCCTGACAAGAACAATCCCCGCAAATCGTCGTGACTGGGATGATCGACTTACAGAGGCCCTCTGGGCGTATAGAACCTCCCATAAAGCAGCAACATGATAGACACCCTTCTAGCTGGTGTATGGTACAGAAGCTGTTTTCCCTATTGAACTGGAATTACCCTCTTTGAGAGTGGCTATCAAAGAGCGTTTGGGGGACGATGATTCACTGCAACGCCATCTCCTGCACCTGGAATGTTTGGACAAAACTCGTAGGATGGCTCTACAGTGCATGGAAGCCACGCAAGCTCGACACAAGGCTTACCATGACAGCTTCATCAAGCACGGGGAGTTCAAAGAAGGTGATTTGGTCCTAGCCTATGATTCACGATTTGGCAAGTTTCTTGGCAAGCTTCAATAGCGGTGGATGGGCCCATATAAGGTACTTGCTGTCAACCCTAATGGCTCTGTCCAAGTGCAGACCGTTGATGCCTCTGATGATCCCTTCCTGATCAATGGATATCACCTGTATAAGTACTTCCCTTCTTGGGGATCTTGACAATCATGGTCACCTGATCCTTTCCCCCGTTGGCGTGGCACTATCACTCTTATGATGCTACTTTTGATAGCCGTTTTTCAGCCACTCCTGATGAGGTGGACGCAACCCTCTGTCCCCTCAACCCCACCGTCCAGCCTTGATCTCTTATCCTCTATTTTCCACCAGCGATAGTGGCGAGGTGGGTTCTGACAAATGGTATTTCTACCATTCCCTTGCTTAATTCGAAAGAAAAAAAAAGAAAAAAAAAGAAAAAAAATATACATATCGGTCATGGGAGAAAAGGACTTAGGTCCCTGTCATGCCGACCTATTCTTCGAGAAAAGGTGGAAACACCCTCGGGAATAGGGGAAAACAAGAAAAAAAAAAAGAAAAGAAGAAAAAAAATAAGATAAGAAAAACGAAACAAAACTGTTATGGGAGAAAATGAAGAAATTCCCTGTCATAGTAGGCCTCGCTCCAAGAAAAGGTGGCAAACACCCTTGGGCGAGAAGCTGGCTGTGGAAAAGGTGGCAACACCCAGCAGTCCAGAAAGTGGATTCATCAATTGAAATTTCCAGGATCCAGTTCCGAAGCTGCCTCCCTTGGTACGTTGTGTCCTGGGTCTCTCTGCAGAGTGTCTAACTGTCCTCTAGTAGACGACATGTCCTATCCGACACAATGTTCGATTTGATGGCTACCTCCCTGGGTACGCCTCTTCAACAACTGACGACGCGATCTTCATTGACAAACAATTGAGTAATGTGAGCTTTCATCCTAACCGGATGGGGAAGTGAGTATGGTTGCCCTCTGTAACTTTCAACAGAGAGTGAGACAGAGGGTGGGCCGAGTGACCAATCTTTCCCTTGAAATCAAATGAGAGGTGAGCAGTGTGAATGAAGTGTTGCACGCACGGGATGGGTCTCTCAATGCACAAAGCACGATCTGTTTCTGTGCACTACACTATAAGGCTCCCTTGCCTTCCTTCTCACACCGTATGCCGGCACAGGACGGGATGCACAGTTGCACCATCAAATGCACACAAGGCATACAACCTTTGCACAAGTGACTATGAGGATTACATCAATGGGTTTCAAGAAAGGGCTGCCCTCCTGTATCTATCAATAGAGCGTGAGACAGAGGGTGGGCTGAGTGTGACTAGAGTTTCTTCAATCAATTACCGAGAGGTGAGATTGAGGGACGTTACGACACTTGGAGTTAGGTATGTTCCCATTTCCTTATGCATCCACGGGGTGGGTCTCTACCATCAACACAAGACACATCACCCCGTTCTGTACACTGGACTGTAAGGCTCCCTTGCCTTCCTCCTTGCACTTATGCCAGACAGGTTGGATGCACTAATGCACCATCAACTGTGCACCTTGGCATACTCCCTCTGCACCATTCCCCTGTCGATTTCTAAACCGGGTACGAGATATGGATTTCAATCATTCTTCCTCGAGTGCTATTAGTCATGGGGCGAGTGACAGCTCTTTCATTCCATTTGAGTGACTGTGAGTTAAGTGCAATATTCCTCATCATCAACCAATTTCTTGTGATTCCTTCAACCAGCTACCTCCCTGGGTGCTGCCACGTGGTCCCTGCCATGACCGATGTGTGCTGTGAAGATGCCTTGGTACCTCCTGCAGCCGACAATGACACAGGACATGCCATCGACAATCAACCTTAATTCTCAACAAAATGGGCCAAGTTTTTCTAACCCTACCCCTTATGTTTCTCAGTGACGTTCATATTTTAAGTGTGGGGACGTTAGTGGTTGGTCTGTTGTGTGGACCTCGATCCCTGTTGCTCGGTTAACCCTATCTGTTAAGGTTTTAAGTATGGGGACGCGTCCCTGCGCGTCTACATTGCATACCCTTCTGCATATGCCTCAACCTGCTAATGCCTCTATGCCATGACTTGCTTTTACCCTGATGGGGTCCCTTCCCACCCACCCGTTTATGTTCCACCCACCCTCGGGGCTATTCCCTTGTAGTTTTCCTTCATTCCTTGATTTTGTTGTGTTTTTATGTGAACGCACCCTACATTCAGTAGACTTTCAATCTGACTTTACAAACCTCTTCCTCCCTTTTCCCTTACCATTTTTCCTTTTTACCTACCCCTGTTCCGGTGCACGGTTTTCGAGTTATTAATTTTTGAAGCATTTTGCGCAAATTAACCGATTTTCCATGTGAACGCGCTTTGCTTGTTTCTGAACCCTGATCTGACGTCATAGCCCTGACAAAAACTTTTCCTTTGACATTTTTCCTTTTTACTCCGTGACATTTCGATGCACGGTTTGTTCCATATTAATTTTTACGGTTTTTCAAGACTTTCTCGTGCGTCTTTTTAACATTTTTCCATGTGAACCTGCCTTGTTTCCATCGAAATTCCAGTTTGATTTGACAACCGTGTCCTCCGTGCCTTCCCCCACCTTTTTCCTTTTTCCTCCACCCACTTTCGACTTTTGGATTTTTAATTATTAATTTTTAAATGTGTTTTCGGACGTATTTTTGGTGTTTTTTGCATGTGCACCCCTCCTACTTCCGTCCGAACTACATTTTGACATGACAACCTTGTACCCCCCCTTCCTGTGGACATTTTTCCTTTTTACTGCATGTCATTCCGGTAAGCAGTTCGTCCAATATTAATTTCGGATTCCATTTTCGGGCCTATTTTTTGGGTTTTTCCCACGTGAACGTGTCTTATCTCAGTCGGAACGATGTTTTGCTATGATAGGATTGTCGGGCACATATTTCTGCACATTTTTCCTTTTTCTTGACCCTCGTTCTGATGCACAGATCTTCCGATAATAATTTTTAATTACATTTTTGGATCCATTTTTTGCATTTTTTGCATGTGAACGCCCTGTTTTTCCCCCGAAACTCCCGTTGTGTTTTTTCCCTGTCTTCCCCCTACCGTCCTTCCGAGTTTTTGTTTTATAGCATTTCGTTTTGATGACCAGATTGGGAGTTATTAATTTTTCTTTATTTTTACGTGTTTTCACGTGACTCGTCCCGCGCGTGAACGCGTCTGTTTTCAATTTCCCGCGCCTCCAGGCGCCCCGGTCGTGTCCGCCCATTCTTTTATGCGGCCCCCTGCCCATTCTTTCCCATGGGCACTCCCATGGACAACCCCCCACCCCTTTTCCCCTATCCTTCCCCCCGGGCACCCCCCCACATCCTTTCCACCACGCCCCCTCCCCCCCCCACACACACACACCCTTCCCTATCCCCCCCACCCTTCTCTCTCCCCGACCCTTCCCCCCCAACTGCCTCCCTACCTCTCTCCTTCTCCCCTCCCTGCGTGTCTCTCCCCTCCCTCCATCTCCATCTCCACCTCCCTTTCCTTCTTCTTCACCCTTCCCTCCTCCTCCATTTCCTTCTTCTCCTCTTCTCCTCCTCCTCTCCTCCACGCCTTGTCGCCCCTCCCTCTTCTCTTCATCACGTCGTGCACCCCTCCTCTGACGCCGACGGCCGCTGCCCCGCCCTGTGTCGCCCTGTAGCCGCCGTGCATTGCGCCCCGTGGTCGCTGCCCCGCCCTGTCACCCACAGGCACCCTGTGCCGTCCCCGCCTGTGCGCCTGCCTTCGCCACGTGGACGCCGCCACTACGCCTCCTGTGGCGCCTCTGACGCTGAACGCCCGTGTAGCCTCCCCGCCGCTGAACGCCCGCCGTCGAGCCCCGCTGTGACGCCTGTGGCCCCGCCGCGTGACGTGGCCGCTGTGCCCTGCCTCTGGTGCCGCCGTGTAGCCGCGTGGCATGTTGCCGTTGACCCCGCCTTCACTCTGCCACGTGCCCAACCCATTCCCACCCTCCAAGCCCCCTTTCCCCCCACAAACATACCAACCCCTCCCACCTCCCTGTAAGCCCCCCTTTGCCCCCCCCCCCTCCCCACACACACACACCAAACCCCACCCTACCCCCACCCAAGCCCCCAGTCCCACACACCCAACCCACCAAACCCTCCTCCCTCTAAGCCCCCCTCCCCCCCCCCCCCCCCCCCCACAAACATCACCAACCCCATACCCCACCACACCCCTCCATAAGCCCCCCATCCCGCCGAACCGCAAAACCCCCACCGTCCCCCTTCCATAAGCACTGTTCCCCCGCAGATAACACACCGAACCCCTCCATAAGCACTGTTCACACCTGCAGAACCCCACACCCGTAGAACCGCAGAAAACCTCCCTCCAAGCCCTTGTTCCTACCCGCAGGAATCCAACAATAGAATACCCCCCATACGCCCCTTTTCTTAGCCTTTGACACACATGGGTGTGGTTGATTGAGATTGTTCGTGATCGTGTGCGGGAGACTGTTAGTGGATGTTCATGCGCGGGGACGCGCGTTAGCTGGTCCGTGAGGTGGTGTGCAGTCGGCTGTTCACACGCAGCTGACACGCAGCCTATTTCTGGGTATATTCCTGGATTTTTAATTCCAAAACCCGAAAACCTTTAAAATACATTGAAAAATGTAAAAAAAAACATTAAAAAACACTTAAAATTCACAAAAAAAATACCGAAAAATCTTGAAAAATTCCCAATCTTTCTGCACTAAATTGCCACATTTTTCTGCACTGAAAATTTTAGAAAAAAACTATTCAGACCATTTTAAAATTCAAAATTCTTTTCAAAATACTAAAAAAAAGAAAAAAAAATCATTAAAAATGGTTAAAAATTCCAAACTACTTGCAGAAAAATTCTTTAAAATCCCATTAATATTTTTCCTTATTTTTGGCATATTTTCTAAGCTGTAAAAATACTTCATTAAATCCTAAATTCATTAAAAAATCCTCTTTAATTCAAACCACCAACTGAAAATTCTAAAAACATCCAAATACCTTTTTGGATTGAGGAGAGCGCATTCATTGCATTCACATACACCCACTACCAGGTATTTTTCCCTTTTATATTTTTTTTTTCGCTCTTCCAAAACTCACGATTAATTTTTTAAAATGAACCCTAAACACCACCATGGCACGCACGCTCATGTTAAACACACAATTTTTTAATAAAAATTAACCCACCGTTCACTTAGCACGTGCTAAGTGCGCTTAAGAGGTACTTTAATATTTTTAATTAAAATGAACCAGCCGTCACAAGAGCACGTGCTGGCAAAAAAGCGCTCCACATCAACTTAATTTTTAATAAATGAATTTGCATTTAGAGACTCAGTCTGGGTATCGAAGTCCGGGATTCGGATTAAAGCACTGCTCTAACCTAATAATTTGTAATTAAAATTTTAAAAAAAGAACCGTCGTTTTCTTGATAAGGTTTATCACTTAATAAAAATTCACCCATTTCTTAATAATTTATTAAAATGAACATTTCATTTAAATTAATTCCCCCTCACTACACTTATTTCCCTTTTTTAATGAACTCGTTTCGTGGGATGGGTACGCGAAGTCTTCGGAGTTGTCTCCATGGTCAAACCTGTTTATCAAAGTTGTGGTCTTGATATATGTGGGTTGTTGTTGTGTTTTGGTTCAGTTTCTTTGTTACGGTGAAGGGTACAGTGTGTAGTTTTTTTCTTTATTGCCTGATATGGGGATTTGGGTGTTTGCATGTTGCATAGCATGAAGCTTTCGGTCGCATAAGTGTAGAGGTCACGTCGAATTTTTTCTAGGCTATGGTTTGCTTGGGGATAGTTGGTCGAGTCACGTTTTATCGTTTTGGTTGCTATCTTATCCTTGGTTTTTGTCTGTTGCTTTGCAGGCATTCTCCTTGTTTATTTGTGTTTGTGGTGTGTATGTAACCATCTGAATGGCGCCTTCTCACGCTCCTCCCCCTATCCAGTATGTCCCACTAGTCAGTAGGGATTACTCTTCCCTACTCACTTTTGAGCCTCTCACGAAGGCGGGACTCGCGACTTTTGTGGCTACCTCTTTTCCATTGCTTCCAGAGGATCCATCGATGTGTGACGAGTTTCTGGCCTCCTACAACAAGAAGTCGGGACTGGTCCAGGGTACTTCCATGACTTTGACACCTCGAGGCCTAGGGAAGGCTCTGTCTCTTCCCTCCAAAGGTGAACCCTTTGTTACAACTCGCTAGCTTTTCTCTAACGAAGAGATTTTGAAGCTGTTACAAAAACAGACCAGGGAAATTCTAGATGTTAAGAAGGTGATCAACTCTTCAGGAGTTTCCTTTTCCATGATCACTGATCCTATGTGGAAGTTGGTCTGTCAGTTTCTCCAAGACAGGTTTATGCCTACAAAAACGCCATCCCATTACTTGTCCAAAGAGCTCTTTACAGCTTCAAGGATGGTGTTCGAAGGAGTAGCTATTGATTGGAGCACTTACCTACTCACTAATATGGATCAACATTTCGTCAAAGTCACCAGGGGCAATGTTACCAATGTCACCTATGGATCGTACTTGTATGCCTTCTTGACCTACTCAGGTTTACAGAAGAGTGTGCCTCCACCTCCTCCATCTGATCCAGTACCTCCTCCTCCACCTTCAGATGAGTCAGAACCAATTGATATAGAGGATTTGGATTCTCCGCCTCCCCTGGTCATACAGTGCAAATGCTTGAAGCGGGTAGCAGATAAAGCTCCTTCATTTCTTCCTTCAGTGCCCATTCTTGCTACCTTTGGCAGTGATCTCCCTGGTTATCTCACATGTAATAACCTGTTTAGAGCACATCGAGAAGGTTCGTTGGACATATCAGTCCCCTCACTGAACAGTCTAGTCTCGGGAGATGCCATTCCTTTCCTATGTGAAGACATTCAGAGTTCCATTGAACTGTCAGACAGCCTCCGTTCAACAGCTGTATGCTTCCTTTTATGAAGAACTGATGCAGTCTAAGGACCAGTTGCATAAGACAACATCTGAGTTAGCCTCTGCTAAGGATACCCTAGCAGATTTGTTTAAGCAGATGGAGCAACAAACCCACCTCATTCAAACCCAAAGAGATGAGATATCTTCTTTGAAGATTCAGTTAATAGAGGTTCAATCAGAGGTTACTAGCCTCTCAGAGGAGAAGAAGAGGATGTCCATAGAAGCGCACGAGTTCCAAACTCTTTTAGATGTCAAACTTTCAGCCTTACAGACTGCTAATGACACAGTGGAATCACAAGCTTCCCAAATCAAGCACTTGCAAGATCAATTGGCAAAGTCACGGTCTGTTCCTCCAAGCCCTCATGTTCCCTTGATCCCTTCTCTCTCACAGCAGGACTTGGCAACTCTTCAGAGACAGGCTACCTTGTGTCCTCTATTCCAAGATAAAGTGGAAAAATTGCAGTCCAGGATGGATTTGCTATGGTCTACATTTGAGCAATTCCAGGAATATGTTCCTCCGGACCTTTTTTTTTTGTCCATTATCAATTACAAAATTTGGCCTTCTACATGAAGCTTTCCACGATGGATCTTCCTCTTCCAGAGGATGGTTGGAGTGGGGCTTGGTCTCCTGAGTTGCTGACAGAGGTGGTCCGTATGGTGTTTGAAGATTCTGTCACGACTGATACCATGTTGATGTCCTATATGTATCTATGAGGAGACTTGTTGATTCCAGATGAAGTGGATATGGCCTGGTATGTGGGAGATGTGGTTTTACAAGTTGTTTTGTATATCAACCATGTGGAGTTGTGAATAGATGACATGTTTCAGAGTTACTCCTCCAAAGTGGCTACTTGCCCTGATAATTCCTGGCATACCATGATTGATTCTGTGGTCCTGAATCAAAGACAGAACACAGCCCCTACCTATGTCTAGAGCACTAATCAACTGAGGGTGGATCTCTTAGCTTATCTTTCCAAACATAATCCATTTGATTCTACCTTTTTTGATGCCTATCAGAGAATATCTATCTTAGGTCCTTCTGTTCCTACCCTACTGTATTACCAACAAATGGCTCACCATTATGATATATATCTTTTCCTCTATCAAACCAATTCCACAACCATCTTACCCCTTCTTTTCCAACCTCAATCTTTTCCTCAAATTCCCATATTTACATACTATTCTTTTATCGAGGATAGAGTATTTTCCCCTTCTCCACCATGTCCTTCTTCATCCATTCATGTACCTTCTACCTTTCCTATTTATCAGTTAACACCCTTCCTAAGTGATTCCCTACAATTTTCAGCCACTCCTTCTTTAAATTATTCCTCCTTTTATGATTTTGCCTACCCATCTCTTCATCCACTTTTCCTTATTCCACTTCCCTCTCCTGCCACTTCTATATCTCAACCACCTCAGTTGGTTAGTGACTATGACGGGTTTGATCATCAGATTTCCAGAAGAAGGGGATGGAGCTCAAATGATTCTCTTACAGGATCTCAGATAAACTGGCCAATAATTCCAGGAGAATGGATAACTGCCAGTCAAGCATACCAGAACTATATTCATTTTGCTCACCAATATTCACAGTCTCTGGATCCTTCGGTGAGATTGACAGCTCATTTTGCTTGGTATCTGGCGTATATGCATAGGCATTCTCATAATGATCAAAAGGCCATTCCAAAACTTTGTATGAATGTCAATGTGAATATTGACTCCCACCAGTTGGATGTCCTGTATTTTCATGCCCTGTGTCTCCCTAGCAGATACCTTGTCTTGTTGGAAAGGATGTGCTGCCTTCAGTTTTTTCAGAATCCTCCCAAGACATTTGTAGATGAATCCTTATCTATGGATCGTTTTCAAAATCACCAATCTTTCAAGAGGGATCATCTTCATTGATACCTTTGCCATGTATGGTGGATGATTTTAATGATAAAATCTCTCTTTTTGAAGGAGTCATTCAGATGGTTGTGTTGTGTGTAGTGTTTGTGTTGTGGGTTAATTTATATAATACAATCGTCATGGTTGCCTATTCGATTGGCTTTCATGCGAGCTACATTTTGGAGAATTGTGGTGATGGGGTCGTGGTTGGATAGTTGAAGATGATGATGATGAAGAAGAAGAAACCTTTTATATCCTTTATAAGTTTGTTGTGATTTCCAGTTTGATAAGAAGTGTTAATGTATAAAGGGTTTTCCTTTCATTGTATTTTTATATCAGATATAGGTTATAAGTTGGGGTCGTGGTTGGATGGATTGTTTTTGAAGAGATATTGAAGATCAAAGTTGAGATTTTGAATGAACTTGTATTTCCTTTTTCCTGGTTCACGAGGACGCTTCCTTATTAAGTGTGGGGATATGTTGAGTGTTGAAATGACTTGTTTTTTGGCTGATTTTTGTTGTTTTTGAGAGCTGAATGGTTGATTTTATGAGATGATTGATTGGTTTGGAAGTGGTTTGAGAGTGTTTTGGATGATATTGATTATGTTTTGGAAGTTCATGATGATTTTCAGTGGAGATATGAGGTTCTGTGATGTTCTAATAGGTTCTGATTGGTTCTGTATACCTTCTGTATAGCTTCTGTTTTGTTCTGATTGTCTTTTATATGAGGGATGGATTGATGATTGATGAAGATTGAGATCTTGTGAAAGCTTATTGAATAGTTTTTGAGAGTTTGGAATGGTTTGAGTATGAGTTATGAGGTTTTGATGACCTTCTGTAACCTTCTGTAGATCTTCTGTAGAGCTTTTGTCTCTGTATTGTAACTGTACTGTCTCTATTCTGGTACTGTACTGTGACTGTTCTATATGCTTCTGTATGTGTTTTGTTGGATGAGAGTGTAGCTTGGGAAAGTTTTTTAGACTTGGAAAGAGGTGAATAAAAGTGCAAAAGAGCTAAAAGAAGTGAAAGAAGTAGCTGCTGAAGACTCAAATAAAGATTGAAGTGAAGTGACAGTGGTGAGCTATGAAAGGACACTGTAGTGGCTCTGGTGACTCTCCATATCAGACATACCTCTTAGGAGGGGTATCCATGACCTAAGGAGGATTATTGAGAGTGATTATGAGAGATTGTAGTGAGGAGATGATGTATTATTGATGGAGAGAGAGAGAGAGAGTTAGAGATAGCCAATTCTACTAAAACAGAGTGATTGTATATGAGAGATTGAGATAGAAGACTATGAAGACATTGAAGATGAATACTATGTGATGTATTTCCATTCAAAGATGGTGTATTCCTTTGCTTTCTTTGTTATATTGATGGATTTTGTGAAGATATTGAAGAATATGGTTGATTCTATCAAATTCGTGGGAGATCTACATGATGCTGCATGAAGATTTGTTGTGCCTGGTGTTCTTTTCTTCATTGTGATCATATAAAACCTAATAAAAAAGCTTGTTGATGTTACAAGATAGATTTTCTTGCAAGAGAATTCCATTTTCCTTGGTGTTCCTCTTGGTGCTCCAACCTTCAACATACTCAAACCCATTCATTCACAATCTTAACCTCTCAAACAGAAAGAAAGTAGACTCAAACAGAGGCAAATCAGTCCTTAGAACCAATCAAACATACATCAGAACCTATCAGAACATCATAACTCAACCAAAAATCATCATGAGCTTCTCAAACATATTTAACCCAACCCAAAACATTACAAAAACCTTTTAAAACTACTCAAGCCTAACAATTCAACCATAAAACAAACCATTTAGCACCTAAAAGATAGCTAAAAATCAATCACATTCAACCCTCAATAGTACTAAAATTATTGCTACTAAGGTTATCTATAAAAGTGTTAGTGTATGTGGCCCTTCAAAAATTGATATTTTCATCACTTTTCATGTTGCTAAATTATCAATGTTTATACAAATGCATATATCAATTATCTTACCAATGAATATAGTAGTGAACTTAGTGATGGTTGGAAAATTTTCCCTTTTTGCATTGGAAGTTTCCATTGGTAAACCCTTCACTTGTTGTAGTGCTTTGGTCTTACAAATCCACTACACTTTTTAGCATATGGGCAATAACATATTTTAAGATATTTTGATCCACACTAAAACTTGAAAGTACATTTGCAAGTTCTCAAAATCACATCAACACAATTGTAGAAACATGATCTTAATATTCAACTCAAAAATTATAATGGGGAGTTACAAACTCAAGTATTTGCAATACATAGTCTCCAACTCTAGAATCCAAATAGATTTATCAAATGTGGTAGTAGTACAAGATTGCTCGATGTCCACCAAGGTTAGACAATTACAAAGGCTCCTTGGTTTAATTGTGGGACCTAGAGGTTCATTCCAAGTGTGGCATCCATGCCATATTCTTTGATAAATCTACTTAAGAAATGAGAGAAATTTTAGTGGTCACCACAATGTGAATCATTATTTCACAAATTGAAAAAAATCTTAACATCAACATCAATACTACAATATTTAGATTTCACCAAACATTTTTTGTTGCACATAGATGCTTCAAATTCAAGCCACCGTGGGGAAATTTTGTTATAGGAAAATGATCATAAGTAATGGCAACCCATATGTTTCATAAGTTTGAGCTTGATAAAAGTAAAAGAAAATTATTTAGTGAGAGAAAAAAGTAACCATGGACCTCAAGTAATCATAAAACAAATCATGATCCTTACAAAATTAGCTACTCTATTTCTCTTAAAAGGACAATTAGCCAAACTTTACATCCCTCAAAAATTACAATTTTTTTCCTAGGTAACCACCACAATCAAAATCCTATTTTCGGTCATCTTAGTGTCCACAAAATGTCTAGTCTTATGCACCTTAAATATTATTGGCCTCATATATGCAAAATAACATACTTGGACACCTTAAATAGTGTTGTATATGTCAATCACATAGGACACCTCAAGTCAAACCAACCACACTCTTGTAGCCCATACAAGTCACACATGACACATCCATTTTAATTAGTTGCATGGGACTTGGTTGGTCCTCTACCTAAATTGAGGAATGGAAATGGTACCTCATTGTTCTATCATGTCAATCCCTCTCTATCCTCCCTATCTTTTAGTTATGTTGTTAGTATATGAGTTGGTATAGTTCTGTAAGGTCAAGTCTATGTTTGATGATGTGTGCTTGACCTTATTTTTCCTTTTTTAGGCTTGATTACAAGGTTCAAGGTACCTATATGTCTGCATTACATGAAGCTTTCAGTCCTTACTTCTCAATTGTACTATTGTGGATTTTGTAGGAATTGCCCTTTTCTCTTTTAGCGTGTATGTGGGTTTCTTCGTGTGCAGATTTCATGGCACCCATTAGAGAAAAGTATGACTCATTTTTTGGCCTTATAAGATTGCCATTTCATCATCCTATTAAAAAAAGCGAGTCCACAGATAACTATATCCATTGTACCTCAAAACTATATCATGTAACATATAATTAGAAAGGTCTTGATGAGAGGATTCTAAACTAGAAGTAATACAGGCATAAGCAAAGCACATAGGATTGACCAAGGCTTATACCATAGGTGGATTGGCCCCTACACAACGCTACAACCTTTCAATAACCCTCTATGTGTATTGTCCACAAATCACCATGGAAACAAAACAATAGCACTTTTATGTCAAATCAAGCCATATTTTGTATCTTCACAACAAGAGAAACACAATACAAGCCACAACTCCATACAAATAGCATTGGATGCAACTCACACTCAACAATGTGCAAAACATGGAGACAAACAACATGGAGCAGCATGATACAAATAAAAAACATATCTAGAACATAGATAAATGATACAAAGATGAAGAGAAGCATGACTAGTTAATCAAGTCAACTATAAAAGCTACTTAGAATCTTCTTGTACAACCTCAAATGAATGGGCACCATGAATTTCCCCTTGGATAGCTAAGAAATACCTATGGTAAACAAAAAAAATGGTGTAGACTGAGTCACCAATCTATGAGAACCATCATGAGAAAGAAGAGCTCTATAGATAGTAACTGTAATAAAAGAACAACCACACATAGGGCCACAAGATCATACTGTGGAAGCACATCACAAGATCAACCACACAGTTCCAAAGATATTGTGACTAGAAGATATGTTGCCAACTAGAGAAGAAATTCACTACAAATGAAAACACACTTTGTATGGGAAGGTCTAATCAAGGCCATTAAATTACTTTTTTCTTTCCCAATTTTGTGGGGAAAATGTAAGGGAGCCCATGTGGCAAGATGCCATATGGACACTTGTAACAAATTGGATGAAGATGTAATAAAGGAGAAGAGTACACTACATGAGGGGAAACTTTTTTTGTGAGCTTACATGGGGAGCTTTGTTGGAAAAATAAAAAATTTAGCAAGCTTCTGTACCAATGTCCTAGTTAAACATCATGACATGACTATGTAACACTTTTTTGGGGGGTTGTTTTACTTTTATTACTTTGTTCAAAAAAAGAAATTACATATTACTATTTCATAATCTTATATTTCGAATACAAAAAGTGGAGTGGGGGATCACAAAATTTCCAACATAGAAGCCCAACTATGGTGAAGCTATGCCTAGAACATAGAAGGTGGATTTAGAAATGTCACCCTAAGGTGTGCATAGTCTAGGTCAAGAGAGAATTGTTGACACATCCTTGCCAGAAAGCCTAGTTTGATAGCATGCCTTCCTTTTCATGCAGACCCAAAACCCTGATGTATACAAAAAGTATAGATGTTTGTAGGCTAGATAAGGCTTGGCAGCACTCTCTCTTTTCTGAAAATCAAGACATGTACATGAAGGCTCAAGTTTTATATGAACTTCATATAGCCCACCACTATCTGTGGCTACATGAAAAACAACATGCTTGAGATCCTCAATGGTGACTTCATTCAGGAGGTTTTCCACCATACTTTGTGTGTGTGCAACTTTTTGGTTGCCTCTCATGAAACCCCATGGCTCCACGCTATAAACTTCTTTGACACTAGGTTTTGAGGAATTGATGGGCTTGGTGGTACTGTAGGTGTGGCCGCACCTACTTCACTTATCACATGGCCGACTCTCCTTGTGTTTATTTCTAGCCTAAACTGTGCATTCATCAAGTTGCATATCTCTTCATGTGTGATATTTGTACCTATATCCACCTTCCAGATTAAGAGGAATACCCGGTGTGTATATTATACTTTTATCAACATATTGAGTATATGTAACATCATTTGGGCAAAACCACATCATCTAAGCCTTTGTGCCACCCTTCCTTGGATGTTTTCTTTCAGAAAAGAAGCATGTAGCCACAATACCTTGTGAAAAATTTTGTAGTATCTTACTACATTTAGTCTTTAATCCAATTAGTCCCATACACTTTACTCTGTAACCTAGTGGAGTGCTGCATATTTCCCACAACGCTAGACTGATGCTATGCTCCACAATTGTGATTTTTTTTATTACTAGAGTTGGCATGCCTTGTTCCAATATTGTTGTGTGATGTAGAGTTCCCCCATCGTTTGAGCCACCTCATGCAGTGTTACCCATTAAGCAAGTGCTATCTCCTTGTAAGATATGATCAATGCCCCACCCTCATAAGGTGCTACCAATGATCCATGGTGCTCAAAGTTGTAAGGCCCCCATTATGAGGAGAAACCAAGTGTGAGCTCGGACAATGGTTGAGTCCTGACTTGTATATCAGATGAGGTCTATGTGACCGGATGGCAAAAAGGTGACTGTTGTGGGTCTAATCTTTGGGTTAGACGGAGTGGTTAAGCTGGTAGCAACTCGAGGCATATTGCATTGAGTTGCGTGGTAAGGGAGTTAAAAGGGGCCCCTGGCCCGATGGTAAAGAGAATATTCCATGGAATATTCCCTGTCCGACTAGTGGAGGCTCATATGGTAGGTCGGTCAGCAGGCCGACCTAACGACCTTCACGGGCTATAAAAGCTAAACCCCTTCGCAGCCATCTCTCACTCATCTTTCACCCAGTCAGAGTTGTTGTTCCAGCTAGCCTTAAGCTCTTCACCTATCTTCTGTCTAGATTGGCATCTAAGCTTCACATAGTGGAAGTGCACGGGTGGACAGAGCCATCTTTGTATCAGTTGTTTGAAGTTAAAGAATTTACTGATTCTCCTCTTATCTGTTGTGTACTCTCTATCTCTTTCTCAGATTCTGTTCGCTGCGCCGTGTAATATTTTACATGGTATCAGAGCCTAGGGGGCTCTAGAGATCGAAGAGTGTGCAAGAGGCAAAGGCTTCAACAGCAAAGAGAAACTATGTCGACTTCCGGAAGCGGTGCAGGAGGTGGTGTTGCTGTACCGGCTATTCAAACACTGAGGATTTGTCCACCAACCTTCAGCGAAGGCAAGTTAGATGGTACAAACTACACCTTGTGGAAGTTCAAAATTACAACTATCCTTGATTCTTATGAGCTTCTGGAGACTGTGTTGGGGACTGACGCAGAACCACAGCCTACCCCCGACCCATCAAATCCTAGTGTGATGATTCCTTCGAATACAGATCTTCTACGAGCTTGGAAACGAAGGAATGCAGATGCATTGTGTGCCTTAGTTACAAGCTGTTCTGACAGTGTTTTGACTTTGATTCAACATATAACCAAAGCGTCAGAGGCTTGGAATGTACTAAGGAGTCAGTATGAAACACGAAACCAAACAAGGATTCAAAACTTAGAGAATCAACTAGCAGCGGAGAAGTTTGCTGAAGGAGAGACGGTTGAAGCATTCATCACTCGGATTAAGAATCTGAGCGACCAGATGACTGGCACTGGGATACAAAAGACTAGCGAAGAGCTAGCTCGGAGGTGTCTTCGGATTTGTCCACAAAAGTTTGATGGACTAGTAATTGCCCTTAATACTCAGGTGAGACCTCAAGCTTTGACTTTTGAGGAGTTTTGTGCATTATTAATGGAGGAGGAGTTGAGGCTGAAAGCCCGAGAAGGAAGCAACAATGGAGATGCTGCATTCTCTACCAATGCAAAAGGCAAAGGTGTTTTCTCCACCAAAAATGATGGTGACAAAAAGAAGAAGGGCGGCAAGAAGAAGTTTCAAGGAGAGTGCTTCTACTGCAAGAAGAAAGGACATGCAATTGCAGATTGTCGTGTCAAGAAGGCAGATGAAAAGAATGGTACCCTTAAAAGCAAAGGGAAAGAGACAGCCAATATGGCTGAAGTAGAGTTGGAATTATTCATGGCGACCATTGAGGAAGTGTGCTCCTCGGCGCAAGAAGAATCTACCACTGACTCATGGGTGTTGGATAGTGGGGCCTCTCGTCACATGACCAATAAGAAAGGTCTATACAGTTCTATGCAGCCTCTACAAGAATCCATCACTGTGACGGTTGGAAATGATGCTAAATGCCCTGCTGCGGGCACAGGTACTATTTCTTTTGTTGTTGCAAATGGTGAAGTCAAAAAGCTTTCAAATGTGTTGTTTGTTCCCGAAATCAGGAGAAATCTCTTATCAGTTCCTGCCATAACTGATCTTGGTCATGAAGTGAGGTTCAAGAAGACAGGTGCATAAATTATTGATAGTGCTGGCACAATTGTTGGCAAAGGAGAAAGAAGGAACAACCTGTATGAGCTAAGTGCTCTTACAGCCACCGCTGGAGTGGGCACAAGTAAGCTTTGGCATGAAAGGTTTGGACACATCGGATTTGCAGTATTGAAGGAGATGCAAAAGCAAGGTATGGTTGCTCACCTACCTACAATAACTGAATTGAAGGAACCATGTGAAGCTTATATGATGGGCAAGCAACAGAGAAAGGCATTTCCACAAGAAAGCAAGAATAGAGCACAGGCTCCTCTAGAGTTGGTGCATGCTAACTTGTGTGGTAAGATGCCTACACAGGCCTTGGGGGGATCTTCTTATTTTATGTTGATTGTCGACGGCTACAGTAGGAAGATGTGGGTGTACTTCCTTCGTGATAAGGCTCAAGCTTTCGGTAAGTTTAAAGAATGGCTAATACTTGTTGAGAATGAAACAGGGAAAAGTGTGAAGAAATTTAGAACAGATGGTGGTGGTGAGTTCAACTCAAAGGAGTTTGAAGGCTTTTGCAAGAGCAAAGGGATCAAGCGTCAATTGATGACACCTCACACACCTCAGCAGAATGGTGTTGTGGAACGCAGGAATCACACCATTGTGGAGATGGCAAGATGCATGCTAAAGGGTAAGGGATTGCCTAACCATTTTTGGGCTGAAGCTATTAATACTGCAGTCTACATTCTAAATCGGAGCTATACAAAGGCTCTCAAGGGAAAAACACCTCATGAGGCTTACACTGGTAAGAAACCATCTGTCTCACATTTCAGAATTTTTGGATGTGAATGTTATGCACATGTTCCAGATGAGAAGAGAAACAAGTTACAACCAAAAAGCAGAAAATGTATCTTCTTCGGTTATAGTGATGAGCAGAAGGCTTACAAATTATATGACCAAGAGGCAAAGAAGATCATCGCGAGTCGTGATGTGGTGTTCAAGGAGGAGCCGCATACAATGGAGGAGGAGAAGGCAAGTTCTTCCACTTTATCATCAAGCGAAGAAGTAGTCCATTATGAACCTGTCCCGAGAGCTATCCCTATCCTTAAGGAGGAGGAAGCATCATCTTCAAATGATGAGGAAAAAGTTTACCAACCTGACATCAACCCACCGGAAAAGCCATTGCTGCCCTGGGTGAAGCAGCTCTATGACCACAATAATCCTATGCCTGCATCTGTTGAGGAGAAGGCAGACGGACCAAGGAGGTCTCAGAGAATAGAGGAACAAAGGAGGGCTTCTGCTCACATAGTCAATATGGCCTTGATGGTTGAGATTATGAGAGAAGTAAAGGAGCCAACTGACTTAGAAGAAGCACTTGCAGATCCATCATGGAAGGTTGCTATGCAGGCGGAGTATGACAGCATAATGAAGAATGACACTTGGGAGCTAGTGGATCGACCAACAAAGCGGAAGGTTATTGGCACCAAGTGGATCTAGAAGGTAAAGTACAAGGCTGATGGTACCTTAGAAAAGTACAAAGCTAGACTGGTTGCCCAAGGATTTTCACAAGTTGAAGGGTTTGATTTTCAAGAGTCATTTGCCCCAACTGCCAGAATGACCACTATTCGCACGGTACTTGCAGTGGCTACCCACAAGAAGTGGCCAGTGTACCAAATGGATGTTAAGTCAGCGTTCTTAAATGGTGACCTCAAGGAGGAGGTGTAGTGGCTTAGCCACCAGGGTTTGAGGCCCCCCATTCTGAGAACAAAGTGTCTAAACTAAAGAAGGCATTGTATGGGCTGAAACAAGCCCCCAGAGCATGGTACCAGCGGATAGATAAGTTCTTTTTAAACCTAAACTTCAAAAGATGTGCCTCAAATGCTAACTTGTATGTTTACAGGGATGGTAAAAAGTCTGTAGTGATTGTCCTATATGTGGACGACCTTCTTATTATAGGTGACTATGAAGATATGATCAACCAAACTCGAAAGGCTTTGAGTTCTGAGTTTGAAATGACAGACTTGGGCTTGCTGCACTATTGTTTGGGGATTGAAGTCTGGCAAGAGCCAGGAAAGATCTTCATCTCTCAGAAGAAGTATGCATGGGAGATCTTGAAGGCATTTGGAATGATCGAGTGCAAGGAGATAGCTACACCTATGGAGGTGAATGCAAAGTTATCCGTCGAGGATACATCAGCACTAGCAGACATTGGGAGGTATAGGAGGTTGGTCGGCAGTCTGATCTACTTGTGTAACACCAGACCAGATATCAGTTTTGCTGTTGGTGTTTTGAGCAGGTTCTCAAACAAACCTCATGAGAGTCATTAGAAGGCTGGGATGCGGGTGCTCAGATACTTGAAGAAAACTCTTGACTATGGTATCACATACAGTTTCGGAACTTCTCTTGTGGGGAACTGTGACTCAGATTGGGCAGGAGACATTGATTCCAAGAAGTCAGTTTCTGGTTATTGTTTCTCTTTGGGTTCAGGAATTTTCTCTTGAATTAGTAAGAAGCAACCAACAGTGGCATTGTTTTCTACCAAAGCAGAGTACAAGGCAGCTTGTTTTGCTGCATGTGAGGCTGTATGGTTGAGAAGGATTCTATGGCATATGGGAGTGCAGGATGAAGAACCAACTGTGCTGAGATGTGACAATCAGAGTTGCATCGCCATTGCCAAAAATCCAGTGTTTCATGCACGCACCAAACATATAGAGATCCAGTATCACTATGTGCGTGATTTGATGGAGGATGGATAGTGGAATTGGTCTATTGTCCAACAGAGGAGAATGGAGCAGATATCTTCACCAAAGCACTTACGAAGGATTTGCTTCAAGTTCATCTTCAGAGACTCGAAATTGGGCCGAGGAGATAGTTCACCTATGGGTGGACATTGAGGGGGGGTGTTAGATATGATCAATGCCCCACCCTCATAAGGTGCTACCAATGATCCATGGTGCTCAAAGTTGTAAGGCCCCCATTATGAGGAGAAGCCAAGCGTGAGCCTAGACATTGATTGAGTCCTAACTTGTATATCAGATGAGGTCTATGTGACCGGATGGCAAAAAGGTGACTGTTGTGGGTCTAATCTTTGGGTTAGACGGAGTGGTTAAGCTGGTAGCAACTCGAGTCACATTGCATTGAGTTGCGTGGTAAGGGAGTTAAAAGGGGCCCCTATTGTGGGGTCCGGGGGCCACGGAAGCGGCCCTTGGCGTTGGCCCCCCTGGTGGGGGTCCGGGGGCAGCGCCCCCGGCCCGATGGTAAAGAGAATATTCCCTGGAATATTCCCTGTCCGACTAGTGGAGGCTCATAGGGTAGGTCGGTGACCTAACGACCTTCGCGGGCTATAAAAGCTAAACCCATTCGTAGCCATCTCTCACTCATCTTTCACCCAGTCAGAGTTGTTGTTCCAGCTAGCCTTAAGCTCTTCACCTATCTTCTGTCTAGATCGCCATCTAAGCTTCACATAGTGGAAGCGCATGGGTGGACAGAGCCATCTTTGTATCAGTTGTTTGAAGTTAAAGAATTTACTGATTCTCCTCTTATCTGTTATGTACTCTCTATCTCTTTCTCAGATTCTGTTCGTTGCGCCGTGTAATATTTTACACTCCTTCCACCCCATGAAATGAAATCTTTCAAGGGAAGCTTTATTGTCATTGCTCCCAAGCTTGTGAGAACTATTGCCTACTATTTTTGTTGTTTTTCTCCTCTTGCTCTACATAGTTTCCTTATTCCCTTCCAAAATTTTTGGCTTCTACAACATTGGAGTCCCTACCATTGCTTCATCTACCATATGTAAAACTTGTGGTGGGCTTGGTATGTTTCTAGCTGCAAAAGTGCTTCCATACTCGAGCCATCACCAAGATTCTTGCCGAGGGTATAGGCATGTTGTCTTGCACTCTGAAGCATGGCAATAGCCATGTCTAATAAGCATGCATCGTACAATGAGATCCTTTCCTTGAATGCTTCCCCAACAAGCAATGAACCATGCATGTTCTCTGAGAGGTTTGTACTTGGTGTCTGGGCAACCTCCACATCACTCCTTAAACCATGATGTTGTCAAGGATTATAGTGAATGAATAATTATTACTTTTTTGAAATACAAAAAAAAATTCACATGTATTAAGGGTGCCTATAGCAAACATGATGTTTCCCCCAATGCACAATTTGGTTATCCCACCAACTAAGCCAAATATCCATGGTCGGAATGTCACTCTCTTGCACATTGCCTTTTCTCCATCACTTTCTTATCAATGTAGCTTGTGTCATCACATCAGCACCAACCCCCATTGCTCGCATAAGAAGAGGTGCTCCTATTGCTTCTCTTTCCTCACAAACTTTGTAATATGTTGTTGCAAGCTTTGCTTCCAATGAACAAAGATTGACCTCTTTGTCCAGTCCATCACATTTTTTGGGCCCTTATTGAAGATAGTTCTAATGACTAACCAATTAGCTCTTGCCTCATATTTCATGAATTCGTAAAAATTGGCACACAGATTTCCGCATTGCTACATCATGGAGTTCAATCACTTCCAAAACAGGAGCTAGCTAGTGATGTCCTCCTCTTTCATCTTAGATGTGGCTATTGTCATTAGTTCTTGCATGCTTCAATAGATTTCAATTTAAAAATGAGCCTTAGGACCTTGAATCATATGGCATTATGTAACACTTCCTCTTATCTTGGAACATACACATGGTAGGCCATTATAACCAAGCCATTTACTCTATAAGTATGACCAAACTGTACCCATGCATTGCAAAGGTCTCCACACTGTGACTTTCTCATGCGATTCACCAAGTCTACACTCGAGGCAGGTCTTTTGTAGACATCTAGAAAACATAACATTTCTTTCTAAGACCACCTCTGTGGAAAAAGTATACATTGATCTTTTCTTCAAAAGCAATAATGCATCATAGCACTCCCCTACTAGCATTGTACTTTTTTTCTCTTATTGCACAACCTATCAAAATCTATAAAGCTCTCAAAATGTTAGTAATAAGTAATTGATGTGGGTAACAAAAGCAACAGGTTTGTATACCTATGATTCTCAATAAGAGGTAGTACCTCATCCAAGAAATTTGCAAATCACAATCCCCCATAGCATTGGTACTTGGAACTTGGCCTTATTCCATCAGTGACTTCATGAGAAGGTCTCTCACTATCATTAGATGTACCTTTCATGGCCTTGTACTTCTATCCATTCTTAAAACCTCTGATACCTTATTCTTTGGTTTTGTGATCATTGACTTGGACATGCCAAACTATACTAAATGAGAGTGTTGACTGGTATGAAGCATTAGTCTTGTCATGTTGTTATCACACGGCATGACATAGTACACTACACATTTACAAGTGTCCACACAAATAGCCGGCTTTCTATAGTAATGACACAACACATCGTTGTTACCATTGTTAACATAATGTTTTGGTTCCACCTTCCTTATTAGTAAACCCTCAAAGAAGATATTATTAAATTTGTGATTGGTAGTATACTAGGGACACTTTATCATGTGGCACTCTAGTGCGTCCACACAATAGCTAACTCACATAGTGCATGGGATTGACATGTTAGACGTTATAGGTTTGGTCCAATGGTGAGCATCATGCTTCTATTCCATACCATCCATTGCTGAGACCTTTCCATATGTGGCTGGTAGCTCAAATATTTTGTTGCCGCCATATATTCTAGGAATCTCTTTCACTATGACCCTATCCTTCATTGAATGTATCTTTGCCTAGTACATTACTAGTCTTGCTTCTAAGTATCATATTGATAGCACTTACAACAATGACACAATCCTCATTTGATGGTTCAAGTTCTTGAACGTCCACTCTTCCTAGCATCCCCTCCAAGTCAATAACATTAGCCCGAAGAGCTAGTACCCTGAACAAAAAAGGGTTCCTCATCACTAGTTATGTCTTATCCTTGACTAAAGTTTCCATTTTTGTAAGGTAGTGGCTCGTGCACAGTGATGAAGCTTAGCAAGGTTTTCTGGTGAATATTTCTAGTGGTGGTAACCATTTGGATGATTTAGAAGATGGATTATGATGGCTTACTCTTTACTCCACAAATGGATCACCTAACACCATTGTCCCAACCAATGATCATGGATATTCAAGTCTAGATGGCTCCAATGGCACAAACCTAGATGTATCTTTTGTAGGAATGATTATAATGCTAGTAAGATTACAACCTTGATTATCCTAATCATGGTGAGGATATGGCAAAAAACCATGTACAAGATTATGGCCTTTGCCACTATTTTCTTACATATGTCTATATATTGAGGTGAAGGGTAGTGGAGTTGTTTATTTCTCATGTATGTAGAAGGAAAGGGAATTGCGCTCATGAAAACTCAAGCATCCTAGGAGCTGCATTGTCATGTGCATTAGGTTGACTTGGTGAACACAATAGTTTGCAATTACATGTTATTGTTGATTGTGAGCCATGTTATTGTTTGGTAGAGTTAATGAGGTCAAATATTTATAGATTTTAGATAGTGCTGCAAGTATCATTGTGTTGTAATCTATTTTTGTAGGTTCAATATGATTATATGAATCCATATTGATCAAGCTTTAGCATCGAGATTATTTAGTTTGACTTCCTCTTGTCTTGTACCATCAAAATCTTCATTTTTTCTATTTTGATTTTGATTTTCAATGAATGTGGCATGTGTACATTAGTGTTGGAATTGTATGCATCATGTTATTTGTGCTCATGAAATGAATGTAAATCTTAAGATTTCTATGTGTCCCCATAAACATGTGCCAAAGAAGTCCACACCTCCTCTATGAGATCATGGGTTGTGGTCCAAGACTATCTAAAGCACAATAGGTGAGGAGGCTACTTCCAAAAAATAGGGGATCAAAATACACATGAGTCTTGCTTGGTATTAGAGAATCCTATCAACCATGTAGAACCCATTGCACACCAATAGTGAGGTTCACCACAAGTGAGTAGTATTGGTACCAATGCTCACTAGCAGGTTGCAGACCCCTCCCACACCAGAGGTTGTAACCTAGGAAAATGATTGTGATGTGGACATAGGCAATGCCATTGCTAACACACACTTCAATGATGGACTACTTGGTAAGGAATTGGAGATTGATATTTTACAAAATGTAGTTGATACCTTCATCATCAGGAGGGGATCAAAACCTCCACTTGTGCCTTTATGCATATTGATCCCCAATGAGGCAATAAGGATCGTGGGTGCACAAGTGGAGAAGTTCAAAGATGTCTTTGATAGATATGCCTATAGGGCTACTAGTTCTCCTTTTCTCTTGTCTTCGTCATGCAACCCTATTTTGACATGGCCATGGAGGTGACAGATCTTGACTTACATGAGCTAGTACCAATTTGGGCAACTAAGAATCAAGAGTTTGAAAATGACCTTCATTGCACTAGTTGGGAGGATCTCATCAACAATAAATTCATTATTTGGGATGGGAACCATTGATTCAAGGCGTAGTACAATTGGATTCTTTTTTGTAAAAAATCATCATGTTTTTAAAGAAACCATTGTATGAAACTCTATGATCAGAGTCATAGGCTCCCTCCCATCCAATTTGCACTTTTGATTAAGGGGTGCCAAAGGCTGTGCATGCACAACTCATTTGTAATTAATTGGTCTAAGTGCATACAAGAAAAATGACTAGTCGCAAGGCCCAAAAGAGAGGCTAGATGCCCAAGGGGGATGGAGAGACCCTAACCCAAAAAAAAATGTATTTAAAGGGCGAGTTTGAGTAGGACAAGCTATTCATCTTTGTGAAAACTTCTTGTGAGAAAGTGTGTGACGAAGAGGGTGAGATTGAGAGTAAGGGAGTGAGAGTGTGAGTATGAGGGACCAAGTGGGGAAGCCTCATTTATTCTCTCTAGTGCTCTCTCATGCCTATGCCCATGCTTCTCTCTTGTATGCAAAGGTTGTAGAGGGTTTGAGGATCAAGGGAGTGTATCATAGATCCTTGGATCTTGCAACATGCATCTTTCATGCTTAAAGGAAGGCGTACATGCTCACTACAAATGGATCATAGCATTTGTGACATGCAAGAGGCTAGATGAGATAGCTGTTGTGATTTGTGATTGAAGCTCTTGAAGCAATAGGAGTGTGCCCAAAGTCCTACTATTGAGCATGTGTGACCCAACATTTTGGCTCCATTTTTGTGACCAAGGGTACATCAGTCATTTCACAAAGTCACTCACGCATGGTGTGTTGTGAAATAGGAGAGGTGTGGAAGCATCAACTCCAAAATGCACACATAATAATTAATAACTTCATTGTATGCTTCATAGAAATTATTTATATTTAGATTGGATGAATTAATATGATGTTTATATTGACTAAAATTTAGAAAAGGGATAGCATAAAACAAAGAAAACACACTTCTTACGAGTAGATCAATGAATATCACACACAAAGATTGTTTTGCTCTTCTTGTTGTGAATCATGAGGTAAAGTTATTACCATTTATTGCATGACAAAGAAGAATAGAACCCTCAACCTACTTCTTGTCAACATCATCTTCATTATCATCATCTTCAGTGCAATTTATTGGCCTATGCTTGTTGCCATCATCATCTTCGCCATCATCCTCTTCATGGCCAATAGGTCACCTACAACCATTTCCATCACCTAGAGCCTATGTCATCATTACTAGCCTATGCCTCCACCATCATTTTCATCACCTTCATCATCATGAGTAGCAATACGATGCAATAAATTGGCACTTAGGCATCATGAGCATCACAAGAAGCAGCAAAGACACAACAAATTGACACCATCATTGTTAGCTTATCCTTGCACCATCATCATCATCATCATAGTCATAGCCTTAGGCATCACAAGCACTAGCACGACCATAGAACAAAGAAACCACACCAAAGGAGCACTATGATCAACGAATCGATGTCATCATCACCACATGGGGTGGAATGATAACACCACCTGCCATCATCCCTCCATCCTCTCTCTCCCTATCCTTTCTCCTCTATGCATATGCCATAGCCAAAGTATCACTATTGGGTAGAAGAAATTGTCGGTGAGAGAGAAGGAGCTAAGAACCATTAGACACAAAGAAAATACTGCCATCATAGAAGGAGAAACCGCTAGAACAGCCTAAGGAGCCATGGCCATGCAACATCAAGAGAGGAAGAAGGTATGATCTAACACATGGCATGGCAATATTTAATAAATATTTAGGGGTTGGATAGTTACTACACTGATGGGAAATGAAGGACTCCCTCTAGTCCCCACAAGTGACATTCACCCTATGGAAAGGGAGAGTGTGCACTCCAAGATGAGAGAGAGATGGCTAGGCTATCAATATGTGCACTGACTACCTAACTAAGGGTAATCTTCAATTCATGCAATTTGGAAGTTTTAAGTTTGGAGATGTGTGGTTGATTGCAGTGCAAGAGTGAGTTGAATTTTGTGAAATTGGTACACAAATGGTTGCATTTAAAAGGCTTGTGGAAAAAGCAAGTAATGATAGATAATTTTTCTTTTTTGAATAAGAATTGCATGCATTATATCATCATCGTGGTATGCACAATACATTGATGAGTTGTGTGTACAATAATCCTTGAATGTAAGCCCATTCACATATGCACACACTTGGCACACATCACCATAGTGCATCAATACACCAATTGCATAATTGAACCTTGTGCACCGATTTGCACCCTAACATGGTAGTATGTGTACATGACCCTTAAACCTTGGTGAAATTGTACATCCATCCTATTGGGAAGGGAGGATTGGAACAGGTAGTAGGGAAGGAAGAAGATGCATGCCACACCCTTGCCACACACTGGTGCATGTGCACACTAGTGCACCACATTAGTACACTCTATCCCCCATCTAGTGCACCCCATAGTGCACTTTCTCATCTGGCACTCATCTTATGAAAGCATCTAATTGGAAAATTACCTCAAGCATATCAAACACATTTGTGATCACCTTGGTTAAAACCCCCTACTTTGGTAGAAGCATCCACAGTATACAAATTCAATGTGTACATGTGAAGCAATACACCTATGTGTACTCATGTGTATCCTAGTTCTTTGTTTCTCTTGCACCCATCTTATGGAAGGGGAGGGCCAAGCAGAGCAAGAAAAAATAAGGGTAATGCCCATGAGACACCTATCGCACTCCTAAAATCCACTTGGGACCCATTGCACAAGTGAAGTCATATATGCCCAATAGCATGGCACACAAGTTAATACTTATGAGTGCTCGTGCATCCGCATGTGCACCTAGGTGCACTAGTATACACTTGTATGAATTAGCATGCACCTAGCATAGGAGGCTCATATCTATCTTAGTGCACTCACATGTAGGAGAAAAAAAAATCATCATTAGCACCACCACAAGCATAAGATGCCTCACCCACATATAACCCAATATCCACATTATGCACATACACTTGCACACTCATCGTTATACATGTTTGTGTGCATATGCACTCGAACCTCTTCACTATACATTTAACCCATTTCCTATCATGCCTAGTGTATGACAAGCCTCGCACACTACCCCAATGCACTAGTGCACATACACTAGTGCATTGCATAGTGGACTATACTCACATGTGTACTAGTGCACCACACCTAGGCATTGCACTTACCTCCATCCATCCACTGCACTACCCTTCTACACTTTCTTGACTAGGTCACACCCTTATATTCACACATTTACACCTACATCGAAATCAACCATCCTTAGAGTTTCACTATATCATCTCGAGCACTATGTCACATTCAACACTACACCATCCACACCCATTCAAACTATTCTATGGCAACAAATATGAGGATGTCATCTAGTTTATTAAAGACTTCAAGATGGCATATATGGTGGGAGATATAAAGGAAAAAAGCGATTAACATATTTGATAATAAGGTGCAAGGATTAGCTAAAGAACGTCTCATCAAGTATATGGCCCAACAAGCTAGAAAGATGCTCAAGGAGCTAGTTGATTACAGAGCTATGAAGTTAGCACTAATTTAGAAGTTCACAAAGGTAGATAATTATAGTATGGTTTGAAGAAAGCTACTTTTCTATGTGCAAAGATAGAATCAAAGTATGGAACATTTTATTCACTTTGGACCTAGAAAGCTAGCTTTCGTACTAAATAAAAGACTAAGTATACAAGACAAGGGAGGTAACAAGTAGCATGAGAAGGATAGAAATCTTGTTACCATTCTAAGGAGCTAGTCATGTAAACCCCAATTGTCTTTATGTACCACAAAGAAAAGGGCACATGTGCCCTATGCCAAGGAATCCTTCCACTACAAGTAATTACTATGAAATCAAAATCAAGGAGGAAGCAGGACCTTGTGGAACAAAATGGAAAGACAACGGGACAATTGCACTAATATAATAGGCATGGAAGAAGTCATAGTGGCCCTAGGAAAGTGGTTAAGAAGAGAATAAGAGGATCTAGTTAAAAATTCAAAGAGGAAATAGGTTGCTAAAGGAAAATCTCATGGAAAGAAGAAGAGGAGACCTAAAAGAAAGTTTAAGGTTAGACATATGCCTGTAGGAGTGGATCAAAAGAGTTGCCATCTAAAAGAGGATCTATTGAACACGAAATGTTGAGAATTTAAACTTCCATGGGTTGTCATTCACAATAGCCTTAGTGATATGGCAATATTTTACTCATTGATACATTAAGTTATTGACATGGAGGATATGCTAGTGATTATGTAACTGATATTAAGAATATGCTTATATGCAGTTAACTATCTACTATTTTTATGCCTATTTCTTGCCACCTTTATGTTTGCCCCTTATCACTTGTCAACTTCAAGGGGCCTAGAAGAACTAATAGTTTGGGCTAAAGGAACATTAACTTCTTTCTTCCCATGACGAGTGCCATCTCAAGAGGTAGCATTAGTGTGATTCATCCCATCTCATTGTATGAAGATAATATTTTTATAATGCTCAACTACTTGCAATTTTTACATTGGGCCATTTTCTACATTGCCATAATAGAATCCATCACTAAATATGGATTGTTGATGGTGTCACAAAGCCTATATAAGACTTCGCATGTGACAAGATCAATGAGGACATGTAGAGCTAGATGATGCTCTTTGATGGTGTACTAGAGGCTACCATTGAGAGGTTGTATGGCTTGATGTTTCCACCCCATCTAGGAGCGAGCACCTAGACAAATCCCCCCCCCCCCCTCCCCCCAATCTACGAGGTAAGATTTTTTTTTCCTTTTTGTAAAGTAACATTGGAAATGGGTTTAAGAATATGTTGTATTCACTTTCTTGATTCTTATTTGCGGTAGGACACCCACATCCATTAACTCGAATACCACATAAGATTTGGATAATGGGACATGGACCAAGGTATGGATTCTTAAAATATGTTAGACTTTGTTTTGTGCAAGTTGAATTGTATGTTATACTTAAAGGTTTGCTTTACATTTATTTTTATCTTCTCTTGTTTATGTATAATGGTGAGCATCCAACATGTAGATAGAGGAATGGCGATTCTCACTCTTCAAGACCACAAGTTATTGTGGAGACTTCATCTCCTCAATCTATTGTAGCAATGCCTCCTATGCCAATACGTCACGGAATAGGAGTCTATGCCCTTCCAAGTGTATTCTTCTAGCTTATTGAGTATGTGTTATTTTAAATATGTATGTATTTTAGAAATTTCCCTTATAATTATTTGCATATTATGTTTCATGTGTTCTCCATGTTACACCACTTGCACAGGGACATATGGTGTCATCTGTGATATTGATCGTGATGGCTACATCATCTCACTTAGAGAAGGATTGGTGTTTTCTTGACAGATGCGTAACATTGTTCATTTAGCATGGACATAAGTATAAATCCAAGCTTATTTCTATGAGATTAATCTAAATCTTGTGCTAACTCTATTTGTCTAATTACAATGAAATATAGAGATCGTGATTCAATGTCAAAAAAGTTTATCCTTGCATAGTTGGAGCAAGAGTAGCTTAGGATTTATTGGAGCCATATGTGAGTCCTGAGTTACATGGCTCTCCTACTACAACTCAAACAAGATAATGCACAATATGTTCATTTTCATTAAATTTTAGTTTCTTGAGTTGAATTGATCAATGAAAGTCAAGGGAGAGGAATTTTGAGAGAAAATGTAGAATTTATGAAAATAACTAAAATATAATAACTCAGAAAAGAATGCAATAAGCACAAAAACAAGTTGTAGAAATAATGAACAAAGATAGCTCTAAAATGAATCAATGTCATTAATGAACAAAAGTGGGTATAGTATGTTCAAAGATAGAGCAATAAAAGTAGTTGAAGTGTGATGACCATGGGAGATGGATCTTGAAACCAGACTATGAATTTAATCTATAGGGTAGTGAACATAAACTTACAATACACAAACTATTCAATTTAGTAAAGAAAATAAATGACAGAAAGAACTTGAGAACTAGAGTGCTCTTGCATAGCAAATGACACTAGATTGTCCTTGAAGGTCCATACTCCTTGTGTTGTTTCTTGGATATTTTAGGAGAGTCTTTACACAAACCACTTGTGACCTACATGTGCAATCATCATGATTATCATGGACCAATGCTCTTTGCTAATGATTTCTCACCCACCTTACTCTTCAATGGACCAAATTTGCTTCAATTGTTATGTCCTTAGTTTCTCTCACTAACCTTGACTAGCAAGCTTTGAATCCATCTTGGTTACACACTCAAATTAGTGTGTGCTCTAGCATATAGAGATGCAATCACTCCAATGTTGACCAACATGACATCAAGAACCAAGAGAATTTAACCTCTATTAACCTTTAAATATTGTCATAATAGGCTCCATATCATTCTCCTCATTTGTTAGCAAGTGTACACAAAAAAAAAAGTATGCATAGAAATTGATTGAAACAAGTTACTTACCTTTTTGAAGGCATAGGGACCTGCATGTATCTCTCAATGTACACTATTGATCAAATCATTATTCATCAATTCAATGTCTTCTTTCCCTAATGAGTTCTTGAAGCTCATGAGTTGAAATCTTGTCATCTATTGCTTGTGCCATATGGAAAATTATTTCTAACTCACTCTGGGAGGTCATCTTCTTAAGTATTCTATGTATCTCTCTCATTATCATCTATTGATAGGATTGATACTTGTGGCTCCAATGTTGCTCTTGCCTTGACTTCTAATGTCGTGTTTTCTCACACCTCATTGTCAATAATTTCAAGATTTGTGTTGTCAAAAGTTTTTCATCCTCTAGGATTCATTGGTATGACTTGTATCCATGGCATAGTAGAAGGCTAATGATAGCTTGTCTTCTTAATTAGACTTGGACACTACAGCTTCTACTTATTTCTCTTCTATCATTTGCAATGATAGAGGTTGAAAAACACCAATAGATAAAGTAGCAAATCTAATTCAATAGTGAAAATGAACAGAGGATCCAACATACAATTGTTGATTCTACTAACACAATTCCATGTAGATTCAAGTGCATCTTCACTTTAAACTTAGCCTTTTCTATTTTTGTAGCCTTGAAAGGTCCAACTTGCATAGAGGAAAAAAGAGATGTTTCAACCTTACTGAATAGCCAAACCAAAAAATTCATATCTCCCTATGTCAACCACTTCCCAGTAAAGGTAAACCAAAAAGACCAAAAAAAAAGTCCAATAGAATCTTGGTGTCAAGATAGTTTCTCTCTCACTTTTTGCATGGTCACCATCTTCAATAGTAGATGTCATTAGATATTACTAGCAATTCAAAAGAAACGAACCCTCAAGCTACAAACCAGCCCTAAACCAAATATATATCCTATTCAGAAAGGACAAAAAAGATAGCATTTCCTAGTTTAAGAGATCTCTATGTTTTTAATATAAGTTTTACTACAGTTTAATTAAAAGTTATCAGGACATGACACAATACATACACTACTTGCATCTTTCCTACTTATCCCTCCCGTCCTTAAAGAAACAAGGGTGCACTATCGTGCGCAAAAGCATTGCCCTTTTTTCTACACTATGCAATCACAAGACTAGTCTAGAGTTTTTCTAATCCATGAGTAATTTAAAAGTAACTCACTATTCACAAATCAAGACACTTAGCACAAGTACATGTCACTTAAATAAAGTGTGTCCTTTTTGGCTCACTATCATCCCACATGCACACACATAGATCATGTGTGTATCTAGCTATATAGGTGAGTCATCATAATGGATGCCTCAACAAAAACATCTTTGTATTACACCATATATATTATCATAGCATGACAAAAACCCATGCCCATTGGCTAAATGACAAAATGCCATTGCTAGACACAAGGTGGCGTGCTGAATGTCCTCCATAAAAGCCTTTTTGTTCCCATGTATGTTCCACTTATTTCCATTTGTAGACACTTAGTAGTGGACTACCATCATCCAAAAGAAGATGGACTTCATGAATTAAGAATATGCCTCCAAGAGACCTAGTATGTGTAAACCTTACAAATGTACTCTCTCATCTTTCAAGAGCATTTATTGAGCTCCTTAGCTTAAATTTTTGAAGTAATAGAAAAAGCACCACAATGGCACTAGAGCAAGGCAATTATGACATTGATGTCTCCCTTAATGTGTCTCAAGTTCCTCCTGCACAACCAACTGTAGTCCCTCTACTTTCTCAGCTTCATCCATCCAACTTATTGCTTTTACAAAGCGCTCTAGGTTTGAAAATTTTAAGGAGATAGGTGAAGTCTTCTCATCTGAGAGGAAATTTCGATTTATCACATACCTTTAATTTGGATAGAATCAAAGTGTCTAAGCAAGCAGATTACTTTCTTACGTCCAATGACAGCCAAGTTGCAAATGCTACAAGACCTTGCCTTCTAAAGTCTTGGGGCAAAAACAACATTGTCATCACCATGTATAGTGTGGACCATTGCAATTTAAGGAAGAGGAGGAGACCAAATATGGCATCAAAATGTAGTGAAGATTTCAAGAAGACATCACAAGCTTTCACAAAGTCTACAGCAAAGGTAGGCACAACTACTCATAGCTCTGCAATAAGGAATTTCCATAAAGTGTGCTGCTCATAGCAATCCTGGCACTTAAGTGAGCTTTCTAACGACACAGAAATTTGACCAAAGATTGAAAACTCATTGAGACTCAATTTACATTCAAATTTGAACAACTCTAGTAGAAAATAGATACTAGCAATTTAAGCATTTGTTCTCTCCCTTTGGACAACTCTCGGAGGTGACTAAAGGCAATAGGAAGCACTCCTAAAAGCCTATTAACCTTCCAAGCTAGGCATGATTCTGAGTCCTTTAGTAGCACCATAACCAGCTCATTTTCACTTTCAACTTTGGCTACCAAATGTAGAGTTCCATTGCTTTGGTTGCATTCTCTAGAACTCCTAGCTTCAGTGCAATTAATACACTCATGATGCAACGATATTTTTGAAACACACTTAAGATAACCCTTGTAAGCTTTGAAAAAACCTCTTAGAGTTGACTGGTAATGAGCTTGGATATTAGCCTTTAGATAGGAGTTGATCGCAATTGTTTTTCTTGATTTTTCATTGGATACCTCCTCAAGGCCTAAATGCTAGGACAAAGCATATGCTGCAATCCCTTCATGTAGAAATGCATGTGATCAACTACTCAGATACACAATCATCCCTAACTTGACTGTTGCATGTGTATCCTCCTAGCTAGTGCAACTTGGAAGCGCTAAGGCTATCAAAACATTTGAGTCCACCAAAAGCACTAAACAAATAACAAAGAATATGAGCACCAACTGACAACCCCTTTTTGTCCTAGAATGAGAGTATTTTCAGCAGTAACGAATGCTATGACTATAGGTACATTCTAAGGACAATGAATGTCAATGAATTTTCTTGATCAGCTTTAAGGAAATGTGTTGAAAATCCAGACGGTGACATAAATAAACCATATCCACTTTCTTTCAAAATATCAGATAGTTGGCAAATAAAGTCCATGATTTTTCCCTCATCACATTTAGCTAGAATAGTAGAACCAATTTCATTTGAAGTTGAAGATTTGCTATACATCTTGATGATATTGATTTCAATAGATTTTCTAACACATTGATAGCCTCATGTTGAGACTTGGTCAATACTCTCAAAAGGTCCTCAACTATTACCACCTTAATATACCTTTGCTTGAAAGATGGTGGTTGGACTGAAATATTGTAATCAAATTGGTTTGCAAATTTTAAACCTACTATTTACTACTTTTGCTTAGCTATAACAATCTCATTTGGACCTTGGATGTCATTAGTTTTGGTCAAAAATTCTTTCTCAAATTTGAACGAACTATCTTTGTGATTACAAATGGAGCATGCTTTGCAGCCTTGAAAGTGTGTGCTTTTTAATATGTTGAAAAATAGTTGGCAATCTTGTGCCTTAGCCAAGAGGCAACATATGTGCTAGATGAAAGAGGTTCCAAGGACCATACAACTCATTTGCATACCAAATGCTATCACACCATGCAAAATCATGTCCTTTCTAAAAAGATCATAGTTGTCGATGTAGAGAAACATAAATTGTAATAGAGTGTGCACAATATCCATATACTTTGGAATTGAGTACGCCATGAACAGTAAGTAAGCTCAATATTGATTATGTTATCTATCTTAGTTCCGAAGAATAGCTAGTCGTAAAACAATGCTAGCTTTGCATTTGCCTCAGCATGATGTCTTTTACAACACTGTAGCAACCACCCTACTATTTCCTACGATGTCAGATTGAAAGATTGAGTTAGATGGATGATGGGAACAACATATGTAGCGGATGAAATCACACACCAAAGTCTTACTACTTGGCATTGATAAGAACCATTGGGCAAACCATGAGACTAATAACACCTTTGATTCCCCATGTAGACAAATGTGGGTAGAAACCTGATCTGTGCCTCCATCTCAGGGGTTAAGCGAGAAGTTATATACCAATTGGATGTGCGAACAGTGTATACTTGTTTTAGGTTTGCAAATTTTGGCACATTGAAAGCAGAAGGATTTAATAGCAAATCTTTCCAGATGTACTTGAACTGTAGGATGAAAGCTACACCTTGCGAGAGACCATAACCTATTAGAGGCAGTCCTGGAAACGTTCTTTAAGGATTTTTCAATAAAAAGACAACTCTTCCTACCTCAACCCATGTAGCACAAGGTCCTTTGGCATGAAATGGTATGGTAAGAGCTATATGTAGGTGAAAAGTGGGATCGTTAAAAGACTGAAATTGCTCGCCATCTAGCTGAAATTGCTTCATAGTATATCCAACATTTGAATGATAAGAAAGCCACAAATTCAACTGGCTCAGGTTACCTCTCACGATGCACCATAGCAAACAAAGGCACAAATTGTCCACGTTAGTAATAGAGAAACTGATCGGATGTCTAACAAGCCATGACAGTTGGATGCGAGAGTGGTCGTACAACTGGGACCTTTGACGATGGCACAACCTGCGGTTCCTTTCTTTCTTTCTTTCTTTCTTTCTTTCTCATCCTCCTCAGATGCTGGTAGTTAGCTATGTAATCAAAAGCGGCCTTTTTGAAAGCATTGATCCATCTTCTCAAGAGGAATAAGGGCTTCCAAATTACATACTTTACTCTTAAAATATTATTTAATTTCCTACATGGTTTTCTTTTGCTTTATGGTTGAAATAATCCCCTTGTAGCTTTGATTCCACTAGTAGATGGCTTAATATGTTGAGCATACATTTCAATATTTTTAGGTCACCAAAATCGAAGTTTTACTTAACATGAAGATGCCCTCCCTACACTTAACTTTTGACAATAGTTGGTATTACTTTGCAGAGTGCAATCATCCCATTAAGAGTTTGATGGTCTATTGCATTAACATGTCATTGAGAAATGTAAGCCCCTAGTAGTGTTTGATGCATTGCAATATAATGAGAAATCATTTGAGATGCAAGTACATACATACCTCCAATGAGCCTAGGTACCAAATATGCTCAACATTTTCGTATTTGTTCATCCTAATAATAAATTAAATATGTAATATGCTCAATATTTTCATATTTTTTCGTTTTAATAATAAATTAAATGTGTTCTTAGCACTTCTCAATCTGAATCCATAAAGTCCAACTAGTTTCCTTTATATGTGAGAAAGTCAACAAAAGTGTGTTCGAAGGTTATAGAAAATACTTTTTTTCACTTTCATATTCTTGCTAGCATAGGTAAGAGGTGATTCTTATAATTGATAGGATTACTCTTTCCAATTGATTGTGGTCATTGTATTGCAAATTGAGTAGGCATCTACCTTTCCGTACTCTTACGAGCATAAGTAAGAGTTGATTTCACCAAGTGCCTCTTAGATAATATTTACACCAACTTTGTTTCTACTTACATATTTTTGCACAAATTTGTATTAACTGTTGTAAAATTTTTCTCCTCAATAACACTTTTGAAAACATGCCTCACAGTAAGCCTTTCCTATGTTTTACAAGAAGGATGTTAAGACCAATGTTCTTCTTTTAAGGTGTTAAGAATTTTTTGCAAGATGCACACATAAAATAAGGCTTTGCCATCCTTGCATGGTACTTACTTGCATATCCATTTTTCAATATTGCATAGGCATGCACTGTAGGGAGGATTTTGAACTAACATGTTATTACTTATTGTAACTGTGTTGATCTTATGGGGGGTCCCAAGAGGCAAGACATATCTGTGTTCAATACACCAATAATGAAGGTACTGTCCCTATAGAAAGTCAACATCTTAGTATTGGGCACGGGATTGCCCTTTGGGAAGATAATACTATGAATCTCTATTGTTGCTGCTCACTCTTCATATTCTGGAGTTGGCTATAGTCTACCTACCAAGAGCTACCTCGCAGCCCTTTTTCCCAAGATAAGAAGTATTTCACATGTAGACTGCGTCAAACCGTATCAAATTGGTAAATTAGAGCCATCGACTCCGCCCACATGTTCACCCCCAATAAACCATGCTAGTTATTCTAGTCTATCAACTTACACTTTTTGCAATAGATAGGTCAATGGAAGGCAAGTCCCCTTCCAATATTAGCCAAGAGAAGTTGACATCTATCTATATTGTTATATTATAGTGCAAGAATCTCTCGAACCTGAGATTATGCCTACATGTTTGACATACATTTTTCATATGTTTCTCTCAAAAAACCTAAAAACAAGTCTCTCTCAAAATTTCACTTCTCTCTATATAACTACAAGGAAAATATCACTTACAAGCTCCAAGTGGTCCCCCTATATACCACTTTCCAAATATAGAGCACGTGCACACACACACACACACACACACACACACACACTCTCTCTCTCTCTCTCTCTCTCTCTCTCTCTCTCTCTCTCTCTCTCTCTCTCTCTCTCTCTCTCTCTCTCATATGGCCAAGACCCCACTCTCACGTGGGGTGTATTGAAGTGCCCAAAGCTATATTTAATAGCTTGGGAAAGGAAATGGAAATGTTTTTAGTATGGTGAGTTGAAACAACTACAAAAAGCACTAATTTTATATTGTGGAGAGAGGATGATTGAATGGATTACTAATGAAGCTACCATTGATTTTGATTGCTACTTATGCTTATGTAAATTTCACTCCTTCAATCTCTCTCTCTCTCTCTCTCTCTCTCTCTCTCTCTCTCTCTCTCTCTCTCTCTCTCTCTCTCTCTCTCTCTCTCTCTCTCTCTCTCTCTCTCTCTCTCTCTCTCTCTCTCTCTCAATGTGGCCCTTTTTGTGTGTCTTCTTACATGGGATTGATGTAGCCCAACAATCCCATACTGATGACAATGGCACATCTTGCTTTGTAATTCGTCAACCCCCTCTCATCATGGGCCTCTCTTATAAAACTACCTAATCACTTAGAGAGATACAAGGCATGGAAACTACCTAAGTATGGCATGTTATAGCTGAAGGGCATCCCCCCACCCATCCTCATCCCATACCCCTCTCTATAGCCCCCTTGAGTGCCCCCACCCCAAAAGTGTGGTTCTGAAAAATTTTGGATTAAAAAATCCCTTATGTAATTTTTGCATGAGATACATTTATAAACCCCTTCTATTTTTGGAAGACTATAAGTGAACATAATAAAAATACATTTTCTTTTGAACTCACATGGTACATTGCATGTTCTATAAGGTGACCCTTCCCCTTTCCCTCCCCCCCCCCCCAAGGCTTTTTCTTGGTCTTTTAGTATTGCATTGAATCCTATTTGTTGAATAACCAATTGATTAGTTGAGTTATTCACTCTAATCCAATGTCTTGATGATGATTGATTGATTCATGGCAAAAATATATCAAAATTCATTGTAAAGGATAATTCAGCAGTGAGTCACTACATGGTAAGATCATCTCCCTATTCATTTTGCCAATTCTAATCCTATTGATCACATGGAATGAGATGGATGGATATTTTCATTTATACATATCATGTTGATTGATTAAAGTAGCATGTCTCTGCTATGTTGAGATTTCCACCAAGGAAAAAGGTGGATGTCGGGGGAGATAATGGAACAATAGAGAGGCGACCCTTCCCCATTATTAAAGATCCCGAAGAGATGCAACCAAGTAACTTGGGAAAAACTTTGCTTACCTTCCGATGAGTTGGAGCCCATGTAGGAAACTTAACATGTCATTTTATGTCTCACACAGGTACCGTGTATGGAGGATTGAATATTCAAGTACTAATGAAGATCCAAATCTCTTGAAGATCAAAATAAGGTAAAATAAGGTCATTACAAGACACTACAAGGTATAAACAAGTCATTAGAAGTACCATTCTTATCATTGGGATACGAGTGCTAGCTTTAGTATAGGTTTCCCACATGTTCTATCCAGCTTTCCATGAGGTTTGGTATCCTTTAGGTACAACTGTTTTATTTTCACAGGTGGAAACATGGCACTTACACATTGAGACAAGGTGCAAGACTAGACAATTCAGTCAGAGATTGAATTATAGATTTTCCTATTTTAAATTTTCTATAACATGATAGTAATTACCTCAAAGATGGTATCATTGGCTTTAAATTGAACCAAAAATTTTGGTAATCAAAGTCTCCTAGCTCAAGGTATAGCCAATTTACTGATAGGGGGTCTTATAGAACCGCATTATCATGGCAGGTAACAAAGGGAAGAATAAGACTCAGTATGAATATGCCCAACAAATTAGAGATACCTTGCTAGAAAAAGCACCTCAAGATAGCTCTAAAGAGCCTCAAGTGTAAGGAAAACTTAGCACTCTTAATTATATCATGTGTAAACATGAGAATAGACATGCTCATAGGCATGCAAAGCTACTATCAAGAGTCAAGCAAATGGTCTTGTCAAGCCATCAAACGAAGTCATCTATTAAAAGTTGGTGGATTCCATAACCCAAACAAAGTCTTCAATTGAAAAATTGATAGATTCGAATGCATAAATTATGGCACAATTCTCTCAATGGATGCAAATGCAAATGGGAACCAAGGATGTTAGGAAAAGAGCACAATCAAACAGTGATCCATCAATTCCGCTTCCACCACCCAATCTTAATGGCCAAAGTCAAGGTATTGTTGGACAAAGAGACATTTCAAATAGTCAATATGAAGTAGGAGAGACTTCACAAAGGAATAATGATTATTTGGGTAGTGGTGCTAATCCACAAGCTTATGGGCTAAATCCTCAAGTTTTTAGGAGTTATTTTACCATCATGAAGGTTTCAAACTAATTCTTAGCCACCTTATGGAAGAGTACCATCACATCTTGGAAGTCTAATGCCTACCAATCATGATTGGCCTATTTTGGGACACTAATATTTTCATGAGAGGAAGTTGAAATATAAAATAGTTTTAGCAAAGTACAATGAGTAGTCATCTTCACCATCTGACTTAAAGGAATGGATTTCAAAGTTGGAATCCTATTTTAATATGTTTCATTGGACTGATGATATGAAAATCCACTTTGTCTCATTATATTTGGAAGGGTTTATGCATACTAGGTGGAGGTATATTAGGAAGGAGAATATACTAGTGGAAAATTAGGAAGCATTTAAGACACTTATGGCTGAGGTATTTGTTTCCCCTCTTGAAAAAGAGAAGTTGGCACGAAGATGGCATAGACTAGAGCAAAGAGGCCTAAGTGCATGAGATTATACAAAGTAATTTCTCAACCTCACTATGTATGTAGAAAGTATAAATAATTAATCTAACATCCACAAGTATATGTATGCCTAGAACCTTTATTATCAGCTAATGTTATGGCGCAAAATGCCACCACTCTTTTCAAAGCCATTGAGTTTGCATAACGGTATGAAAGAAAGTATAGAACAAAATCTATATTTCAGCCTAGTTTTAGATAGCCAAGGAGTACTTTAAAATAGGGATAGGTTGGCAATATTTATGGCAACAATTATGCACCAAGTGGGGGCTCTAGAGTGCCAACTTATCTATTATTTAATACTTTAAGACCTTAATGTAATTTCAAGACAGCAAATAGTCTAATAATGGATTTTAAATAAGGGGACAACAATTTAGAAATATTTCAGACAATGGTAATCCAAACTCTATTCTTATGAACCTATACAAAGAAAAGAAGAAAAAATGCATGTGTTTCAAATGTGGTGAGAAGAATACAGTCACCCATGCAACAAAGTGTGTGTATAAGATTGCAAAAGCGAAGGTCCATAGTATGTTAGTCTTTGATGATTCAGTGGATGATAATGATGATACAAATGCATTTATGAGTGCCATTGAAAATGAGGATGTTGAGGAGGAAGTTGGACAAGAACAGTTTTATGACCCTACTTATACCTTTCCTTTTGATCCTGGTGGTAGTATTCCTTATGATCCAGGAGGGATCCATGATGAGACACATGCTGCCACCATTTGTCTCATCTCAATGGATGCTTGGATAGGTTCTAAGAGCCCTAATATCATTCTTATGAAGGGTACCATTCATGGGAAGGACATGTTTATCTTGATAGATAGTGGTAGTACGCATAGTTTTATGAATAAGTCAGTTGTAGACAAATTGCATTATCTTCCCACTGATTTAGAGCAACCCATATTAAGAATTCAAGTAACAAAGAGTGAAGAGGAGATCAACACTCAAATATATCCATAGGTTTCCTTACATTTTGCTAAAAATTATGAAGAAAATGTGAACTTGATTACTTTTAATATGGGGCCCATAGATGTTTTATTTGGGTTTGATTGGCTGATGACCTTAGGGAAGATTACTATGGATTTCTCGCAGTTGTATATGGAATTTTCATCGATGGGCAGTTTATTGATCTACAAGGAATCCCTAGTAGATCTAAATTCCAACTTATTACCAAAAAGGAACTCAAGAAGGAGTATTAGAGGCACTCTTAGATTTTTGTTTTACACCTAAATAGAGATGTTGAAGATCAATCCAAGAATTTAGTTGAGCATCTAGCTTTGAAAGCTCTCCTTATAGAGTATAGGGATTTATTTGAAGTGTCTACTTCATTACCTTCTAAGAGAGAAAGGGATCATTCTATAGATTTGGAGCCACATTCAAAGCCACTCAATAAGGCACCCTATCGATTGTCTTGGGGGGTTCACTATATATATATTCTCTATATAACATGCGTTCATGGCCTATTTATAAATATCCTAATCTGTGAATTTTTCTTGAATAAAACACAACCCTTTTCTATTCAATCTGTAAGTAACCCCTTTATATCACACCCTTCTGTATGTAAAAAATGTATTAAATTGGTGTTTTAAAAACCCCTTATTTTGAACTCACGTTATATATACATATATTCATGAGCCCTCCCCCGAGTCGATTGTCTAAATGTGAGCACAAAGAAGTATCCAAGTAAGAGATGGGGTTCATTGAGCCTAGTTCTTCACTGTATGCTTCTCTATTCTTGTTAGTGAAGAAGAAATATGGATCCTTTAGGATGTGTATTGACTACATGGATCTAAACAAGATCACAATGAAGAATATGTATCCAATTCTTAGAGTAGATGATTTGCATGATGAGCTTAAGGAGGCTAGGTTCTTTACCAAAATTGACTTGAGATCAAGATATCATCAAATCCATATGTGAGAGGGTGATGAAGCTAAAATGGCCTTTTGGATTGACCGTAGGTTATACCATTTCTTGGTGATGCCATTTGGGCTTATAATGCTCCAGCTACCTTCCAAACTAGTCTGATGAATAAGATTTTACAGCCTTTCCTCCTTCATTTTGTCTTGGTTTTCTTCGGTAACATATTGATTTACAAAAAGATACTACTAGATCATTTGTCACATATAAAAATATTTTTTATGTACTGAGGCATCAAAATCTTTGCTAAGGAGAAGAAGTGTTTTTTTATGTAGACTAAGGTGGAGTACTTGGGCCATATTGCCAGTGAAAAATGGATACAACTGATCCTAAGAAGGTGCAATGTGTTAGAGATTGGATAACACCTACCACCACTACTTCACTTACAAGATTTCTTGTTTATCATCATTCTATCGTGGATTCATTAAGCATTATGCGACTGTCAGCTCCTTTGACTGGGAGGTTGAAGAAGGAAGCCTTCTTTTGGGATACACTTGCAGATAACAACTTCAACCAATTAAAGAAACTCCTTACTTCTTATATTTTAGTATGCTTGGATTTCTCTAGAGAGTTTACCATATAGTGTGATGCCCGTGGTTGTGGCATGAGGGATGTATTGCTACAGGAGCATGGATTTATTGCTTTTAAGAGTTGCAACCTTACAAGTAAGGAGATGGCTATGAATGTCTATGATTAAGAGATTATGGTTATTCTTCATATGTGATAAAGAAGTGCTACCATTATTTGTGTAACAACCAACTTAGAGTTTAGAGTGATCATAGGTTCCTAAAGTATTTCCTTACTCAATCAAATCTCACTCATGAGCAACATAGATGGGTAGCTACTTTGCAAAATTATGGTTTTGACATCACTCATACAAGGGCCAATGGCAATATAGTAGCTGATACTCTTTCTAGAATGTGGGCATGTAAATTTTCAGCTATGACTGAGCTACATAGTGATTAGATTGAGGAAGCTTCTTGGAGGCCAAAAACTATATTAGATGTGTTTTCAAAAGTGCAGGATGAGGCATAGTTGTAGTGGAACTAATTATGGTGCAGACAGGGTTTAGACAATATTCGGTTTTGGAACAATTTCCATTCTATCTAATTTTTAGAAATATACTACCTACATAAGATCAAAGTACTCTTCAATAGCTACATTTTGATATAAGGCACACTTTATTTGGATACTTCTATCAAAAGTTATGGTAGATTTTATTCAGTAGGGTTTGTTTTTATAGCAAGTTGTCTATTCATCCTTGAACTTCTTTTTTGAAGATCTAAAGGCTCCAATTTCTTTTTAAAGACATATGGATCATATATATAGCCAAGGATTTCCTTAATATCTTCATTTTAATTAATGTATCTTAACTTCTTCATTCATTTTCCATATTTTGTATGGTTGAAATCAGAGTAGTACTTTGTTTCATCCATCCTTCTTAGTTGTTATAAGTTTTTTTTGTGGACAAAAACCTTTGGAAAGGGATGGATTGTAAGAAGCAGGGAAGATATATTTTAGTGAGATATTGTTAATAATACCTAGTCACATTGACATATGTATAAAATGTGAGACATGTAATTTTTCATTTTTTTGGTAATAATACAATTACTCTCTCTCATCTCACCTCCCTGTTCATAGCTTCCATAGCTTCTCTCTCTTCTTTTCTAACTTTCTAGTCTTTCTCTCTCCTTGTCACTCATTATCTCTCCTCTTTTTTATCTCCTTTGCTATTTTTTCTCTCACATCTCAACTCTCTCCTTGACGGACTACTAGTTGATCATGGTACAAGAAAGAGCCAACAAGCTATGGCAAGTGAAGATGGCAGAAGACCTCGACACAAAGCCGCAATGAGAAATCATGTTGAGATGGGGCTGGGAGATCTATACCTCTATAACTTTCTATGGTGGGCATAATGGGGTTCTCCAAAAAGCTTAGCTAGCTATTTCTAGGTCCTTATATCATTATAAGCTAGTTTTTAATCAAGGACTTGATAATGTGAACATATGAGATTGTTATTAGCGTACATTATCAACATAAAAAACCTTATAATTAGATAATTTTAGAATATATGTACACAAGTGAGATAGTGACTTTAAATAAGTTTAAATGTATAGATTAATCGATCCTTACATCATAAAATTTTCAGTAATGATAATCAACTACTAACCATGATTTTGATGAACACTAGTGCATAGAGTTAAGGTGGTATACCAATGTATCTTGAAGAAAGTTAAAGACAAATAAACAATATCATTATATTACATATCAAGTGATAAGATTCCGAGTTGATATGCCAAAATGGTGGCCTGCAAGCTAAAGGGTAAAGTTGGTGGATTAGGATAAGATTTTGAGATGATATGTCAAAATGGTGAGTTGCAAGCTAAATGTGAAGTTAGTGGATTAGGTGGACTAAGCTAAAATAGTTTGTGATAGTCTAGGGTCATGATGAAGGCATAATAAACACATGTGATATGTGTCTCCCATTCCTACTTCATGCTTGAAGTTTTTTGGTGGTGTAATGTGCTTTGGGCTAGTTTCATCTCGTCTATAACCCACTAACTATCACTATATGGACCAAAAAGAAGGAGGTGAATCCCATAGGAGAGGGAAAAATACCCAAACCTATGTACATAGTTGAGGACCTCACTACCAAAGACAAAGGAAGCTCCTTGACTAACAATAGGTTCCAAGATGTATTCACCTAGAGTGACACTAAGTTGATAGATGTTTCACCACATGTACCCAATGAGATCTAGCATCAAGCCTGTGAGACAAAGGCCTTAAGAAAAATGATAAGTTAGAGTATGGATGACTTAGGATATTTGAATGCAACAACTAAAAGAGATCATTAGCCATTGCTCAACATGAAACACATCGTTGCACATGGTATGCAAGGAAACTTATAGCTTCTTGGATGGATTTTGAGGTAATAATCACATGTAAGTCTACCTAGGTGATAGGCACAAAACAACCTTTTCCACAAAATGGGGAGGCCACATTCATCAATACACACATTAGAGGAGCAAACACAAAACCCATACAATAATGATTTTGCGGGTTTTGGTTCTACTTGACTATATCTAAGGTTTGGCTTCTACAACCATAGATCCACATCTTACTCCCTTGCCCCTGACCAAATTCTCACTCTCCTAGCCATTGACACCATGAATTATGAGCAAGAAGCATATAGTTTCTTAGAGAGTCTAGCCGCTAATGATTGCCTCTCCTAGTCCAAAAATTCTATACCACAAAGGCTTTGGACCCTAATGACTTTGCTCGACTCATCATACTCAATTGACAAATCATACACATAATCTAAGCATGAACAAGGAAGAGAAGAGAGTCATTGCCTATATATCATAAGGACTCTTCGTGATTGAGAGGAGTTTCCATAGCCATCTATTTTGATAGATTTTTTGATAATTACATGTAGACACCTCTCCCACCTTCTCTTTGAGCTACAAAGTAAGGCACCTACAACTATATTCATGTCAACACAACAATATTTGGTTCCAAGATAGCAAATAATTGGGCATTGCTTTTTCTTTTGAACAATAATGACTCCTATATGGAAGATCCAACAGTGAATGCTCATACATGTAGAGGTCTTATAAGGGTCTTACTTTGTCTTCTTGGGAATCTCCTTAAATACATAGAAAGATCTAAATTATGACCTCTCCTTAAATGATTTCAAGATATTGATGACATGATACAATGGAGAACATTGGGGGGGGGGGGGGGGGGGGGGGAGAGGAAGAATAAATATGCTATCCTCAACTTGTAACATTTTATCTTTATGGCAAATAGAGAGGAAGCATCCAGTTATGGCCTCTCATTAAGTTGCAAGTGATAGCACGATTTAGTAAAAAGTGTAAGAGAAGAAAACTTAGAGCTAAATATGTCAATCTATCATGTGGCTTTGACAAAAGGATTTTTAAACCACCTTTATAGACATTTTTTCATATACAGAAGGGTGTCATTAATGGGGTGAATTTTAGTAATTTTATGGTCATAGTCCTAACTGAAAATTGCTAGTGACCTACATTTGGTGGATCTTCCTTTGTTACACTTTTTCCCTTTTGTTGGCTATGATAGAGTCTTAACTTCACGACGGTGTTGTCTAGCAATGCATGGACAACTCAGCTACAATGAGAGTGGTGCCATGCGCAACTCAAATGTTGACATGGGAGTCTTAGAAGTAAAAGAAACCTAGTTTGGCATGTTCCTTTGACTTCTCACTTATTAAAAATGTGACTACTTTGAAAGTGTAGTCTAAGACTTTTGTTTTGGGAAAAACATATGTGGCTAATTATGTTGCTTAGAGAATTCTACAATATGCTCAACAATCTAGTTGGCCATACAAACCTCTCAGGTGGGCTTGGGTGGTTAGCAAGGCCCACACGGGGGAAGGGGATGAATGTATCACCACCTAGGGAAGCTCGCTTTCATGGTGAAAGTCAAGGCTATAGCCTATAAGTGTGGCACAATTTTGAAGCTAGTTAGTAGGTGTGGGGTGTCTGGGTGTGAGTGAGAGTGAGAGTGAGAGTGAGAAAGGACTCTAGAGTCTAAGAATCTTTACTATTAGTTAAGGGGAGGTTGGGGGCGGGTGCCACGTGGCAGCCCCAGCCTCCCCACGAAGAATGGCGGGGGCGGGTGCCACGCGTCCGACACCCGCCCTCCCCGCGAAAAGGGTGCACCGCCTCGACCTGCGCACCGCCTTGATTTTCCCTCCTCGACCTCCTGCGCCAGCCCCGGCGCGAAGCGCCGAGGCGAGTCTAGGCGCGGAGCGCCTAGTAGTCCTTAGTTTTAGGCCCAAAATAGTTCTACCCTAGGAATTCAAACACATAACGATGAAGAACAAGTGGGAATCCGTGAAGCAACTAGTGGTCACATAAGATCATTTTTGTACCCACATGATATTGGTGGTGGCATAAAGCACAACGACAATGATCGATACTGGATTTAGCCATGAGTAGTAGCCTTAAATGGCGGGTGTGGGCCTTCTAGATTTTTGATCGATTTCTCGACAATCTTGTGGCAAAGGGACGAGGTCTTGTAGGGCACGTTACGCGCACACAGCCAGCTCAACACCCACCCAGCCATCATTGAGCTGGCATCCTGATGATTCTCGCGTGAGAAAGGGAGTGTGCGGAAAGGTCTAGAGAGAGAAAATTTCAAGAGAAAAGAAAAGAAATTAGAATTACGGGTCGCGTTGTAATGCCACACAACAGAACCGGCCATATTTGGCAGCGTTCGTGGTATGCGTGGCTCCTTCTGATTTTCTGGGAATGTGTTTACGAGAAAGTATTGGAAAATACATATAATAATGTATTGCCATGATAACAACAGGCCATAGAACAAGAGGCATCTGTCAATGATTGCGACAGTATCAAGTGCTGACGCGGCAGATTCGCCATTCTCTTTCTGTCCAGGGAGGGTCAATGGCCGCCGGTTACCATGAATCTGCGATATCGCGAGCTACGTTCGCGAGCCACTGATATTTTTGACGCGTGTCAGTGGGAATTTCTTGCGTCTTACGTGGCGCGGGATAAGCCCATCGGCTGTCTGCGACGAACGTCCTATTTATACCCTTGTTGTAATAGTGTGTTCAACAAGTCTTGCTTAGGAGCATCGGGCGACTCGCTGTTGATAGCCTCTCACTCAAACTCTGCGCTTACTTGCATCAAACGTTGCTACAAGTACACTGCTTTCTATCAAACGTCGACCCAGACTTCCTCCTTCCTGCATTGCCCCTCTCTCCCTGTGATCGCCGATCGCCATGCCTCGACACACTCTTATGCTCGCCATAGCCTCCTTGCTCCTCATGAGCTGTCCGCTCCCTTCTCTCTCCGTCAATTTCCAGCAAAGTTTCATCGTCAATTGGGCCCCGTCTAATGTGAGATTCGTCGGTTCACAATCGGAAGAGCTGCAACTCGTCCTCGATCAAAACACAGGTGAGTCTTGTGCATCGCTGTCGCACTACAGCTCTGGCTTAACAGCGGCCCGCGTCAAGTTGCTAGCCACAGTTAGCAATGTGAGCATTTAGTGAGAGGAATAACAAATGGTTTGCTAAGCCACCCTATGATCATACTTCAGGCTCTGGATTCGCGTCCAAAGATAGTTATCTATATGGCCAAATCGACATGCAGATCAAACTCATTCCAGGAAACTCAGCCGGCACAGTGACTGCCTACTATGTAAGTGCCCCGGGGAGTGGAGCAGCTGCGTGCATTACCTCAACCTCGAGCTCCTGTACTTGACTTAATTGTTGATTGGTGCAATGTATCTCAGCTCTCTTCGGAAACTTCAAACCATGATGAGCTCGACTTCGAATTCTTGGGCAATACGACGGGCGAGCCATACATACTGCAGACCAACGTGTTCTCAAACGGAGTAGGAGGCCGGGAGCAAAGAATCTACTTATGGTTCGATCCCAGCGCAGATTTCCACACATACTCCGTTTCCTGGAGCAAGCAAAGAATAATGTAAGCATGATTGCGAGCTGCAGTCATTATAATTAGTTAGACCTCACTAAGCCTAGCGCAAGCATGCCTGCAGCCGCAGTAGTTATGACAAATAAGAACTCATTAACCTAATGAAAGGCCATAACTTCACAGGTTCTTGGTAGACGGCACGCCGATCCGCGTTTTCTCCAACAACGAGGCGGTGGGAGTGCCGTACCTGAGCAAACAGCCAATGACGGTGTTCTCTAGCATCTGGAACGGCGACAGTTGGGCGACGCGTGGCGGGCTGGTGAAGATCGACTGGGCGCACGCGCCGTTCGTGGCGTCGTACAGGAACTTCGCAGCGGCGGCGTGCGTGGCTAAGACGGCGGCGGAGGCGGCGAGGTGCGGCAGCAGCGCCGCCTCCTCCGTCAGCCACGTCACCGCCGACGGGGCTCTGGACGCCGCCAAGCTCGGCAAGCTCCAGTGGGTTCATAAGAACTTCATGGTGTACGACTACTGCTCCGACCGCGTCCGTTACGCCACCCCTCCCCCCGAATGTACCCGCATTGTCTAGCTCTCTCTCTCTCTATCTATCTATCTCTGCCTCTCTCACGTCATCATCATCATTCATCATTGTCTGTTTCATTGTTACTAGAGCGTGTATACCAACTTTTTGTTATATCTCCTTGGCACCACCTCCTCTTTTCTAGCCCTCCCGCGTGGTAATTCCCATTGATGTATATCAGAGTGTTCTTCTGTACATTACACACAATTCGTCTTCCAATAAATGTTGGGCTTACTTACCTCGAACGTTCAATAAAAGTTGGGCTTGCTTGCGGCAAATTTCTTGCTTTTTTTTGTTTGCAATAGTAAATTGCTCATGGTAATCTTATTCACACTTGAGGAAGTTTTTGCATAGTAATAGTATATTCGCCTTGCATAACCTTGCCATGCATGATTACTTTGTAAAAAAAAGGCACATATAAGAGAAGTTTTGAAGTTTCGAAACTGCCTTGTAAGCAATTTTAGAATCAATAAAATATTTTATTGATTTTTAGATTTTGATAATTGAATATATAAAAAATTATTAATAAGTCATTGTCGTGAGATTCTGTTGGTCATATCAAACTTAGAAATCCAAGTTGTCATAAAGGTGGATAAGTCATTTAGATATATCATCTTCATATAGAGTTACATAGTGAGTATGTACCAATAAGAAAGAGAACAAACCCATCACTATTACATAGTTTACAAAACATATACTCAGGTTTGAAAGAAAGAAAAATCTTGATCTTTAGTTAGATGGTAGGCCGAAAAAAACTAGCAAAAATAGCACTTTGCAGTTCTATAATAACACTTAATTTATAATATTCATTGGTGATGGTTATAATGGGTCTCTAGGTTATGTACTTAACTCAATTGCAGAAAAAGATGTCCTCAGATTGAAGAACAATCTTTTATCAAACATAACAAGAGTTATTACAAAAGGTAGAGAGCAACAGAGTAATCGTTCGGTGGAGCAACGCATCAAATACTGTCAATGAAAGTAAACTATTTTAAGATTTCGCAATTGACAAAACATTCGTAAAAGATTTAAGAGTCTCAAAAAAAGGTCGTTGTAGTAAAAGAATCTAAGTAACATGATATAAAATTTTCACTTTAAAATATAAAATATAGCTTTGTTTATAATTATTTGTATTATTTGTATTGATTTGTAATATTAATTTTATTTAGGTATCTTCTTTAATTAAATACAAGTGAAAGAGATTCTTTAAAAAAATCTTGCTTGTATTATCATCTTCTTCCTTCAGAAGTTTCAAAATATATATTGTATAAGAATTTTGAAAAGGCAAAGAAATAATACTTGGAGTCATTTATAAAGGATCATTCTTTGGATACTGAGTTGGTACTGAAGACACTAGATAATATTGACATCACAATTAATATGCTTATATGTAACTTTTTCAACATTTACAATAAATAATGAAGCAAAGATAGGTACACAATTTGCACACTTCCAAGAACATTTGTGGTGGTTAGAACTATTAAACAGAGAGTGAATCACAAGGTCACAAAGATTCTAGGTGAGTCTTTCCATATTAAGGCTTCAAGGGTAGGAAAAAGGAAGTTACATTTAATGAATTTAACAATATTTTCCTTGACTTATCTAACCTACAATGTGTAATGATCAGATTCTATAACTTGTCACTAGAAGAGGCACAAGGAGTAGCTAGATTTGTGGTTAAACTTGGCAAAAGTAAGATTTTGAAGTGCACAAAATTAGAGAGGATCTCTATTACCTTAATGAATTCATTTCATCAGGTCATTGCAATTACTCAATGTCATTAGTGTTCAATCTAAACACAACATTCAATAGCTAGGAGTATTCAAAGTAGATACAAAGGATTTTCATATACTGTATTGGATTTGTAATCAAGTACCAATATTTGATGTTATTAAGAGACAATGGGCAAGAGAAGGGCTATTTATTGAAGGATTTGGGAACTATAAGATTGAGTGATACATAGCTAGTGACCTAAAGACATTTAAATGTATGTACAAATGTGTCAAAGGGAGCCAAGTCTAGATCTCCTTGCCTATATTGCATGTTCCCAGCCATGAGTTGAACTTAAGCAGTTGGAATTGAGCTCCCTCTAGGCACAATGAGGATCCACAATTTAAGCCAGTCCTAGATATTCATTTAGTGAATACCCTGATATGTACACTTCATGCACTTTATAAGATAATTAAAAAGCTAGTCCATTTTATGTAGGATTTACATAGAAGTTGAAGCCATTATCAACTAGAACATATGCTATAACAAAGATTGAAAAAGTCTTATCAGCAATTGGTTTGCATGGTGGTAATGTTATTGAACTAGATCTTCAAAAGTCTAAGGATGGCAATTGTGTCCCCTAAAATCCATGTATTGGTGGAGTGAAAGCTAAAAGGTTCCTAGGCTTTCATGGGGGACTTGGTAAGATAAACTCTAGGAATAGTCCCTACATAATTCATTTAAGAATAATGTTGATAATGGACAAGCTTTCACTACAAGGATATTCACGAATAGCAATGGGCAGTTCCAATGCAAATTAGTGGCGTCGCTATTTGCATCGCAAATGAGACGCAAATAGCAACGGTACTCAGACAAAAATAAGGGCCGAAACTCGAGTGCGGCATTTTGCCTTTACTGCCATTGCCATTCGTAAAGAAGAGGAGGAAGTGTACGAAAGGCAAAGAGGAGTCGTCATTGCGAAGAGGAGATTAATAATCCATCCTCGAGCCTTTGCAGCGAGTGCATTGCTCCCTCTTGGTTTGTTTTTGTTCCTTCTCCTTTTCTTTTCTTTTTTTAAAGAATAAGGTGCACTAAGGGAGAAAGAGAGGAAATGAGAGAGGGAGAAGAAGAAAGAAAAAGGAAGAAAGAACAAGAGAGAAAGAGAGAGGGAACACTAGAAGAGAAAGGCCCTATAGATGCGCACTGTACACGCGAAATAGGGGGCATGTTTATAAGTGCGTATATCAACGCGTCTATTCACGCTAGTATACAAAACGCGTCTATATACCCGCGTTTATAAACGCGCCTATAGATGCGAAAATAAACGCACATATTTTTCATTTCTCATAAAGTCCCTAAATATGACCAAACATCTTAACAGCTAGTATTTGTTTGAATACATTACCAACTTTACTTCTTTCTCAGTATTACAAATATACATCCAATCATTCAAAGCTAATTATATATGCTACAATGAATGATCGATCTCATCTTCAATGAGATTGTGTAATATTTCCGTTGAAAATATTTCTAACCCGTATGCAAGGGAATGTCGGCATTGATTAAACAGACGGTGCAATTGTACAATCTCTATCGGCATGAACATGACAAAAGAAAGAATAACCCGTTTAGTTACATAGGAACTTCCTCTTGGTAGGAGGCCAAAAAGATAATATTTGAATTATGGTAAATTTTTTTACCCCCTCTTTCCCCCAGCCGACAGTCGTGCTGGAGGAGAGGGAGGAAGGAGCTTATGAGTCAACATAGGAGCTCGAAACCATGGGGGGGTTGTATACCCATGCATTAGGCCGTGTGGGGGGAGGGGAGGTCCCTATGCCTTGCCTATAAAACCTTATGGGAGGGAGGGAGGAAGGACGGTAACGTTGCGGGTTGAGAGATGGGGGGAAGGCATGAATACTGCGCCAGTAGAGGGAAGGGAATAGGTTGGTCGTGAGGAGAACAGTCCCGATGTTAAGAGGGAGGTATCTGTCGATTCGCTGTGACGGAAGGAGGAGAGTGGCCGAGGCCATGTAACGCTGCTCCCAGCTTCCGCTAGATCGCCACTGACTGTATTATCTAGTATCCATCATTCGATCCCGTTGCCACGTAATGAAGCTCCTTAGAAGCTTCTAAGAGGGCTTTCATAAGTCCCCTTTCCAAGTGATTTTTTTTTCACCCCCTTTCTCCTTGAATTTCAGCCCTTTTTTTTTCCCCCTTGGGCCCCCAAAAGCCCACCTTGGGCCGAGATTTAAGCACCCCTTCTTGTGGAAATCTCCACTTAAGTTTCTATTACTTGCGGGTTCCTTTTATTTTAAAAAAAGCCCTTTCTATTGGCCTTCCCGAGTGGGCTCTTATACCTCGGAAATTAGGCTTTTTAACCTTGCATTCCCAATAAAAACCTAGTTGGGTTTAAGCCCTTTTTTTTTCCATTGGATCCTCTTAAATCCACTTTACCCTCGGCTTCTTTTAAAGCGCTTCCTATGGACTCTTATAAAGCCATTTTATCTCGAGATTTTTCCATCCATTCCCTTGCTTTCCCTAGCCAGTTTTAAAGCCTTTCATAGCATTCTCCTAGGGCTATTTAACCTGGGTTCCTTTTAAATCCTCCCCACACAAATAGCCATTTTAGTAATTCTGTGGATTTCCTCCTCACACGTTATCTTAACAGCCCTTCCTAGGGACTTTTATAAACCCTTTCCAAAGAGATCTTTATAACCTGGATTTCTAAGCTACCTTTTCCTCCCTTTTTCATACCACAAAGCTATTTTCTTTTCCCTCTTTCCGTGTAGACAATTCGCACCCCCCGGAGCTTCTACGAAAGGAAGGGAAAATTCATAAGTTCAATTTCTAAGGTTTGATTCTGAAGGGCGGTGGAATCACAAAGGTAGTTTCGCGTGCGTAGGAGACGGCCAACATCATAAATCTGCGTCCAAGGTAGAAAGGCCGAATTCGCGATGGCCCTAAGAAGGCACAAGGTGCAACCGCAGAAGGATCATCTCTTAACATCCATGTGGAAATTTTACCACAAGTTCGGGTTCTTCTTCCTAATTTTGATTTACGTCGTTATAATTCAATTGTGCATGGATCATTTATGGAGATAGGATGCATTTCTTGATTAAAATACTTTGACTAATTTAAAAGAAATAGGCCACGATGGAAGAATTCGGTCATTGGTATTTTTGCAATGAAATGAACAAAGAAAGAGCATAAGAACTCTATGTATTCCTAGCAAGTGGGTTTTATGCATTGCAAAGTAATGAACTTAGATTAACTAGTGTCTATCTTTACAAGTCAAAATAATGATAGTACACTTGGATTATGCATGGAAGGAATAGATCACATTATTGAACATCTTTTCTTCGAAATGATTCTTTAAAGAAGGTTGCTAACAATCATAGGAAATTGCTAGTCATGGAAATGACTTTGGGCTGCATGAAGAAGATTAAACTCTAGGCAAATGGCATAAATCTCGTATCAACTACATAGTTGTTAGAAAAAGGCTACATGGTTCAATCATAAAGCCCTAAAGCTTAGTAGCAGGAGCCTTGATTGCATGTACAAAAGGATCAGTTGGAATTATGCTTAACATATGCTTTGATCTTAACAAAAAAAGTTAGGGTTTGTAGATCGACTCATACGTAAGCAATGAATCATGTATAGTATCGTAATTATCTTCAAGAATACACAAGTTGGCTTAAACCTAAATACCTAAATACCACAAAGGGACTCATTTAGAAATAGTTAATTCAATGCAACGTAGCCCAAGGAACTGTCTAGGGTTAGCCCGATGAAGACATTTACCTAATCGCACGCATTGCCAAAAACTGAAACTCCTATACCCTAAATACTTGCCCACATTCACGAAATGTAGGGACTGTAGGACATACTTGCAAGAAGTGATCTAGGGTTTTCCTAAGAATCTCTCGCTAAAAAGATGGAACTCGAAACCCTAGGATTGACAAGTCGGCCTAATGCCATCAGGAACAGATTATTTCGTGACTCCATTCGATGGGTAAATAGTCCCATAATTGATGCGACACTTGTGTATCAAGTTGTAGAGTCGCATGATCTTGTGATTTGATCACAAGGAAATGGAAAATTCCTCGGAGTGAGATTGGCAGAATCTTACGTAAGTTATCTTGCAAGAGGATGAATAATCGTCCTAATATAGTATCTTTCTGGGGTAAAGATAATTGCTTGGAAGCAAAGGACAAGCCAATAAATTGGAATAACATATGAACTTAAGGTATTGATCAAGTCGAGTTAATAGGGTACGCCCTAACCCAGGATATAGGGGATCTTGCCAAGTCAGAAGTAATCCTGGATCGAGTGCTGGATGCATTCGGAAAGAAGGATTCACTCCTTAGTAGTTGGCCAACAATAACGACCAATGGAAATGATTGTGCTTGTTACAGATTTAAGAGCACTGTTTTGCTTTGTTTGATCAAAGAATTAAAGGATAAATGGATATCTAATGCTTCAGGTTGAAGGCCTGAAGGGAGAGGCAGCTTCAGTTACCCCCGGCTACTTGCCTGACCCTAACCAAGGGGGTTGTTAACCGCGCCGGGAAAGTGGACCGAACTCGCAGCGAGAGGTCTCTCCGTTGAGCGCTACTTGGAGCAGGAGGACGCTTGGGTGCCAGGGGGCTCTGGCCGCCGTATACTCCACGCACTATGCATACACACAGATCAGCTGATGCATAGGGATCAGCTGAAGTACATGGATCGGCGGAAGCATGTGCATCTGCAGAAGCACGTGTATCGAGTGCGGTAGAGGGTAGTGCCCGTCGACGGAGGAGGGAGAGTCATGCGGGAGGACGAGGAGGTCAAGGGCTTTGTGGGGATTGCCTAGGAGGTGGCTCTCGATCACCCTCATCGGGAAATGAGAGAGATAAGCCTCCACAAATGTACTACTCTGTCCTACTGATGTTGGTGGTATCTTGCATGACTCTGAGGGGAGGGAAGTGATAGTCTACTTGAGGAGTGTCATGCATGCCACATACAAAGATTGCATGATTCCCTTCAAGCACCAAAAAAATGGTTTGTGGCAAGAGGTGCTGCGGGCAGTACATAGAAGGTACCCTAATCCCGAGAATTCACGATTCTCAGATGATTGGGGACGGTGTCAAAGGTAAGAGACGCACTTCATAACAAGAGGTCTTACCTTATGACGCGCGCCAAGGAGTCACTGCAGAGACAAGAGCAGGGGCGCCCTGGATATGGCCAACCACCCAATTGCCACTGCAAGGAGTGGAAAGAGGCCAAGAAGAGAGCAGCAGAGAAAAGGACAAGTTGCCAGCATGCAGAGGCGCGATGTATCCAGGGCAACCATGGGATCGTCGCATTATGGATCAGGTGGCAGGGAGTCATGGGAGGTTGAGTTTGTAAGTATTATTTGATTTTTTTAAAAATTAAATTTTGTAATTTGTTTCACTTCATTATATAGTGTGTTCTAATACGTTGTATGTTCAAATTGTTTTGTAGTATCATATTGTTGGTAGGATGCCTACTCCTAGAGAGGTAGGCTACCATCGAGGTCATAACTAGGCGTCCACTTGGCAGTATTTCTACAAGGAGGAACTCATCACGGAGGAGCAATATAATCGTGCCATGAGGATTCCACAACTAGAATATGTATGTTTTATTTTTTACATGAAAAGTATAGGTAACTCTAATTTATTGTTTGTAATGGTATTTATATACCTTAATCCTTTGTGTAGGCGAACCCTGATGCAATTGAGGATAGCGAACGAGGGACTAGCAGTAGCGGTAGCGGCAACGGCAGCAGCACAGCCAATGGTGGTGGTAGCGACGATGATGTCTCTTCTGAGGAGATGTAGAGGAGCCCCATGCATGCATGCCTCCCCTTGGCTTGTAGTTTTCATTTTTGATATGTATTACTTTCAGCTAGTGCTTGTGACCATGACCATGCTTGAGGTCACAAGCACTAGAACTCATCATGTAAAAATATTTCATCTATATATATGAAATTTCGTATTCTACATACATTGTTTTGTTTTCAGTACAAAAATCTTCAAAATAATCTTTCTCTGTTTTTCCTAAGCATACAATTTGATGTTGATGGGGGGGAAAAAAACCAGAGAATGCTCTCTGGGTTTTTTTTCATGCCTCTGTTTTGCGTGTCTATCAGTGTGTCTAAATTGCAAGATAAATGCACATCTATTCTCGTCAAAAACTTGCAGAGTAAACACTTTTTTAGACACGCATATACACGCATGTATAGACGCACAATATGAATATATCCACTTTTTTATAAATATGATTATATATTTACGTAGCACTTCAATATGCGCGTTTATATGGGCATGTAACTTTGACTATAAGCGTGCTTTTAGATGCAAAATTTTAGACGCAGCAGTAGACGTGGTAGTAAATGCGCCCGAAATTTTTTAACACAGTTCAAATATTGCGTCTACAAGTGCGTCTATGGAGCCTTTTTGTTATAGTGGAATAAACATAAAATATAATAAAGAAAGAGAGAAATAGAGAGAGAGAGAGGGAGAGAGAGAGGAGAATGAATGAGAAAACACAAGGGGATAGAGAAAAACAAAGAGAGGGTTTGTTCTTGTTCTTTAATTTCTTTTTTTAATAAAAAAATGATATACATTCAGGAAGAAAGAGAGGAAATGAGATAAGAAATGAGAGAGGGCGGAGAATGTGGTGCATTGAGGGAGAACAATAGGAAACGAGAGAGGGAGAAGAAGAAAGGAAAATGACGAGAGAACGAGAGAGAGAGAGAGAGAATAAACATGAAAGATAACAAAGAAATGGAAAGAGAGAGAGAGGGAGGGAGGGAGGGAGGGAGGAGAATGAGTGAGAAAACATAAGGGGGTGGAGAGAAACAAAGTGAGGGGCAACAAAGAAAGAGAGAGAGAGAAAGAAGGATAGGAAATAAGAGAGGGAGAAGAAGAAAGGAAGAGGGAGAGAAATGGCCATTGCATCTGCTGTACTCTCATGTTCTGAAACTGTTGAGCAATATATGAAAGGTGGGACGGTGGTGGTGGTGGTGGTGGTGGTGGTGGTGGTGGTGGTAGTAGTAGTAGTAGTAGTAGTAGAGAGAGAGAGAGAGAGAGAGAGAGAGAAGTTTTGTTAAAGGTGCACCTTGGGTGTGTATGAGTCTTCAGAAAGGCGCGGAAGGCCTGTGTCTCCAGGCCCGGGAAAGTGAAAAAGAGATTGGAATTGGAGATGAATGGATGGTTTTCTTAGCATGCTTTGCGCTAACTCCTCCTACACTCTGCATATTGAGTCACACACAAAGGAAAAAAGGTGGCAAGGTCCAGTGCAATACCACGAGATGAAAGGAAGAGGGAGAGAAATGGCCATTGCATCTGCTGTACTCTCATGTTCTGAAACTGTTGAGCAATATATGAAAGGTGGGACGGTGGTGGTGGTGGTGGTGGTGGTGGTGGTGGTGGTGGTGGTGGTGGTGGTGGTGGTGGTGGTCGTAGTAGTAGTAGTAGTAGTAGTAGTAGTAGTAGTAGTAGTAGTAGTAGTAGTAGTAGTAGTAGTAGTAGTAGTAGTAGTAGTAGTAGTAGAGGGAGAGAGAGAGAGAGAGAGAGAGAGAGAGAAGTTTTGTTAAAGGTGCACCTTGGGTGTGTATGAGTCTTCAGAAAGGCGCGGAAGGCCTGTGTCTCCAGGCCCGGGAAAGTGAAAAAGAGATTGGAATTGGAGATGAATGGATGGTTTTCTTAGCATGCTTTGCGCTAACTCCTCCTACACTCTGCATATTGAGTCACACACAAAGGAAAAAAGGTGGCAAGGTCCAGTGCAATACCACGAGATGAAAGGAAGAGGGAGAGAAATGGCCATTGCATCTGCTGTACTCTCATGTTCTGAAACTGTTGAGCAATATATGAAAGGTGGGACGGTGGTGGTAGTGGTGGTAGTGGTGGTAGTGGTAGTGGTGGTAGTGGTAGTAGTGGTAGTAGTGGTAGTAGTGGTAGTAGTAGTAGTAGTAGTAGTAGTAGTAGTAGTAGTAGTAGTAGTAGTAGTAGTAGTAGTAGTAGTAGTAGTAGTAGTAGTAGTAGTAGAGGGAGAGAGAGAGAGAGAGAGAGAGAGAGAGAAGTTTTGTTAAAGGTGCACCTTGGGTGTGTATGAGTCTTCAGAAAGGCGCGGAAGGCCTGTGTCTCCAGGCCCGGGAAAGTGAAAAAGAGATTGGAATTGGAGATGAACGGATGGTTTTCTTAGCATGCTTTGCGCTAACTCCTCCTACACTCTGCATATTGAGTCACACACAAAGGAAAAAAGGTGGCAAGGTCCAGTGCAATACCACGAGATGGGAAACACTCTGACGTAGGGTAGCTAGTCCCTCGCCCCCATGCATAGCATATTAGACTTTACATACTATAGATCCACCCGTAAGGGGGTGGAGAGAAACAAAGAGAGGGGTAACAAAGAAAGAGAGAGAGAGAGAGAGAGAGAGAGAGAGAGAGAGAGAGAGAGATATATATATATATATATAAAATAAAAGAGGGAGAATAAGAAAGGAAGAGGAAGAAAGAATGAGAAAGAGAGAATAAACATGAAAGATAAAGAAAACATGAAAGAGAAAGGGGAGAGAACATAAAACGAAGAGCACAAAGAAATGTGTAAAGAAAGGAGGAGAAACAAAGAAAGGGGGAGAAAACCAAGACTTTAGTTGACATTAATTTTGTTGAGTTACAAGAGAAGAAATCCATTCTCAAACAATTTAAGAAAGAAAAAGAGAATGAGAAAAATAACAAATAGTTTATCGATACGTAGACCAAATGGAAAACGATGAAGGTCATGATATTCAATATCATGAGGCATATCTTAATCCACATGTCCCCTGTCCTTGCTCTCAATGCAAGCTGGCAATTAGACGAAAACGTCGATTGTCTATAGAACACATATGGTGCTTCGGTGAGTTTCAATCGGAGATCATTGATCAGGCGATCTCAAACTTTGAGAAAATGGTAAGAAAAGTGTATATCAATCATGCATTGTATTCACAAACTAATTGAATATCATATACAAAAATATTAGATGTGGCCATAAAATTTATTATAGGGAGGTGACATCTCATCCCAAGGAGGAGTGTACCTATTGCAGCTAGTTAGAAGAGTTTGTGGGCGTTCGATGGATGGAGTGCCTAAGCCAATCCACCACTTAGAAGGCACTATCCAACTATACTGTCAATAGCAGAGGAGACAATCAGCATTTTAGACTTTCCTACAATCTTGGAGCCTGAGATGGGGGCAATGATCGATGCATCCATACCATTATATGATGGGTGCTGAGTATCTCACTTGAAGACACTGCTTGCACTTCTAAGTGTGCAAGAAAAATACGAGTGGAGCGATGTAAGTGTGACCGAGTTGTTCAGATACCTTTTACATATGCTTCATTGATTTCTTTTTGGCACCATTATAAAAAACAATTGTGCTTTTTCAAGGTGTTTTATGATTTCTTTTCAAGTTGCTAAAGTATCATATTTTACCACTTGTAAATACCATGCTTGAGTCTCATGATGATGCGTGACATGTTTTAATAAAGCTTGGCATGGACTACAACAACATCCATGCATGTGTCGACAATTGCGTGCTGTTTCGAGGAGAATACGAGACTATGGAGACATGTCCAAAGTATGGTGCTCACAGGTATCGATAGGACTTGCCAACCATCCCTCAGAAAGTTCTTAAACACTTTTCACTTATCCCTCATATACATCACATGTTTTGTACGTCGAGCTTGGCGAGCTTGACAACGTGGCATGCGCAAAATAGATCCACAGATGGAGTCCAACAAATATTAGCCAATTCATGTGCATTGAGCCACATTGACTCTACCTTTCCAAGCTTTGCACGAGAGCTAAGGAATCTTCAGCTTGGTCTAGCTATGGATGGTGTGAACCCATTCGGTCTCTGCTCAACTTTTTACAGTGTGTGGCCTCTAGTCCTTGTTAACTACAACATCTCACCATGGCTTTCTACGAAGAAAGGACACCTTGCTCATTCCTAGCCGCCATAAAGTTAAGAATATGGACATCTATCTCCGTCCATTAGTCGATGAGCTAAGATATTGTGGGAGGAGGGGATCACCGTGGAAGATCTAAGCAAGCTCGATGGTCGACGGTCCGCTACGAGCCATTCTTATGTGGACCATGTATGACTTTTTGGGATTCGGGGAGTGCTCAGGTAAGTAGGTTTCCATTCTCGTTGGTAATATCTATCATAGCTTGTTAAAGTTTGTATTCACAGGATATAGATGTTGGGACAGGTCTGGTTACCTTAGGTTATCATGCATGTCCATTGTGTGGGCCACAGTTAGACTCCTGAAGGTCATGAACCATAAAAAAGATAGTATATCAAGGACACATTACTTTCTTGTCAAAGGGTCATAAATTGAGGGAAGATTTTCTTGGATGACCTCCAATACAAATGAATGCCCAAGGCTAGTACGAGTTGAAAATGGTCCATTCAGAGTCAGATTCAAATGGAATGCGACAGTTCTCACTTTCCTATAAGTTGCCATATTGGGCCCACTTACAGATCAACCACTTGCTAGATCCCATGCATATTTTCAAGAATGCGGGTAGCTTACTATGGAACCACATCACAAGAAAGAGAGATACTACAGGGACACGAATGTATTTGAAGGAGGAACGGAAGATGGAGGTGCTTTGGTCGCACTTGAGTGCTAATGGTCGCTTACAACTACCTTGCGCTTCTTGGGTTTTGTCCACTAAAGAAGAGCACTTTGTGAAGCAAATTATCAGGTCTATTCGCACTCCGATGGGTATGATGCATTCTCTCAGATTCACATTTTCTAAAGACAACCAATTATCAGGGCTAAAATACCATGATTGGCATAAGATATGTCAAGTTTGTACTACAAATGGATTGTAAGTGGCCTACATATTTTTCTATTTGGAGTGTAGTCGTTGTTTATAATGCTTCTTCATTTGTGGCAATTTGTACTACCGATCACGATCGCAGGATGCCTCACTCCAGAAATACATGGGGCAATTTATAGGTTATCAAATTTAGTGCAATGGATCTCATAGAAGGAGATCAATACATCCTCTATTGAATTCGCAAGGCGGGGAGCAGTGGAGAGGGTCTATCTCTTTGAGAAGTACCTACCCACAAGCATGCTCACGATACAAACCCACCTCTTGGTGCATCTTGTAGATGAAGTAGAGATTGTGGGACCTATCCATACACGATGGATATTCTTCTTGGAGCACTTTATGAAAACCCTGAAGGGCTTTGTGCAACAACGAGCTCGACCAGAAGGTAGCATGGCTGAAGGTTGGTTGGTGTTCGAGGCGTTAATGTATATCTCACAGTGGCTACCAACGGTGGATTCAGACAACAATATGCTATGGTTGTTGAAGAATGATGATAGATTGACTGGAGATGTGGTGGTTGGAAATGGGGTAGAAAAAGGATGGATGTTGTAATGGAGGAAAAAGTGAATCATTTTTGTATGTTGCACCATGCCTTCATGGAGATGTGGCTTGCTAGATACGAGTAAGCCAGAAAAGATCGAGAAGAAGCACGATCAGAATTTTGAGGTAGTACCTGCCATCGACCGATTGGATATCTCAAGGGCATGGAGGAGATACCATGTTTTATGTCTATGCGATGGTTGCATGGAGCTTTGATCGCAGCCTCTCGCGAAGGGGTGGAGGTCTCTACTGAGGAGTGGAAATTCTCAAGGGAATGTAGTCCAAAGGTGACCACATGTTTTATAAGCTGTCGTATATAGATTTTATATGTGATAACTAATTAACCGTTTCAATATACAATACAAAATATAAAGTGCGACATGGTCACACTGACGACATTTTTGTGTGGAGCGTATCAACAAAATGCTATCCACAACGGATTGTGGTACTATGGCAAAGTTCTAGCAAGAGAGCCGGCAGTGAGCCATGGATCCAAACACTGTTATAGAAGAGATGGAGTATTTTGAGAAGTAGTTCAAAGTGGTACTGGAAGGAGCGAGGGCAACTGTTTGACGAGGTTCATTTGGATTTCTCGAAATAGATTTCAAAAAATAGATGAATTTGTGCAACACATTTGTATTGCCAGCCCATTGTGAACATGTGCATGAACTCATATTTTTTAAAATTTTATTACGACATGGTATATGTCACAAATATTAGATCTCTATTGTATGTGATTTTGAATAGGTAATTTTCTATCCAAACCCTCGACAACCTCGATGGTGGTATGTTATACATTCAGCTTCCCGAAGTGTGAGAGTATATGATGAAAGCAATGTTCCCATCGTAGATGAGGACAATATGCAAATAGAGGGATCGACATTGCAAGGGGTGGAGGCCGGCCAAAGCTTAGAGCATGTAGAGAAGGCAAAATCGGGTAACAATGATGGAAAGACAAGAGGCCAAGATTTCTTTGAGAACGAGGTAGACTCATCCTTTTGTGGTGACCTTTCTATCGACCTTCCGGTATATATGGAGTTGTGTCAAGAGATTGACATGGGACTATGGGCTATGTTATACTTGGAGCATCCACCTACTCAATTCGTTGATGAATCACTTATAAGGGTACTCTAGAATATGCATTTTAAATAATATCATTTTTTAAAGAGTTATATTATCATGCTTTGCTTGAATCTTTATATTGATTATGCTAATATCAATTGTTGTGTGTGCAAGTGACCTTTGTGGATAATTGGATAGCACGATGAGTCGAGGGATGAGCGACGAGGAGCTATAGGAGATCTTCACATGTATGTCTCTAGATCAGATGCCTCAATTCAGAGATATGGCAGACCAGGAGATGTCTTGGACACCATCAGGCTGTTCCGTTAGATCTACTTCGGCACGTTATGATGCTTCAATTTCCAGTAGACGAGGTCGATGCTTGAGACCAAAGAAGTGATTCTAGGAGATGCTGCGGAGACGTGGATGTGGTGAGCCCGTGTTCTACTCGAGATACAGATGCTACTCCCTGCTCTCGTTCAAGTTCGAGAGAGGGTGGCTTGGGTGTTTATTGTGGAGGTACCAACACAGTGTCTCCGTCTCGTCGTTCTGCTAGAGTTACATCACTTATGGGATTTGTCACACCTGTGGAGACATCTACTCTAGTCACTCCTAGCCGCTCGCAGGTGGCACCCCTATGGGTGCTACTCCAAGAGATAGCACCTCCATGGGTACACCAGATGTATAAGTGTCTCCTCGTGGATATGCCCAAGAGTGTGGTCGCAAGTGGGGTCACAAGTGGGAGAGGACACATCTTAGACATATCTCAGAGGGGTATGGATACCTTGTAGATGATATGACATGAGCCGTCATCGTGAATGATGAGGAGAGGAGGGTGATGGCTCGTATGAGAGAGTTGTGCTAATAAGTTTTTTGGCACAATGTCTTGGATCATTGGAAGAACATATCAGAGGGAAGAAATGACTAATAGTATCATCCTTGCATGAGGAGTTTCCAGTACCCACCACTGTAATAGATAGGTTTTTCTCCACAAGCTAGATGATGGAGTGTATGTGTGTGTACATGTCACACAAACCATCGAATGCATGCAAGGCACTTAAGAGTGGGGCCTCAAAGCCCAAGTAGCTAGATGCAAATGACTGGCACCGACTCAGGGAGGAGGCTATAGATTCTCCAGGACGTTAGAGATAGCAGTGCAAGGCAGCGAGGGCATGATTGGAGGCAGGAATGGTCCATCATCTTGGGAGTGGCAAATACAAGACTTACCTAGAGAGGAATTTGTACGTTTTTCCTTTATTTTTATCGCTTATTTTTTTGCAATATCGCTCGTACTGACAATCGTTTTTTTAACAGTTGTATTTTTTTTCTTTGTAGCACTCCATTACAAACCGCGATCCCACGGGCCTAGAGAATCAATATGCAAAGAGACATGGTCTCACTGCATTGATCGATAGATTGTATACACACAGTGGCCCAGTACGTTACTCATCTTTCTTGTCCATAGTTACTAATTTTAATTAAAATACATTATTGTATGGTGTAATCATGTGTAGTTTTTATTTTTTTGCAGAGTCCATTCAATGCTCCTTTGCGGCGGGACGAGCTTTCGGATGGCGAGGATCTATAGCTCGCACTTGGATCTGTGGAGCGCACATCCTCTTCTTTTTTGGTCTAGTGATTTATGTAGGCATTTTCTATGCACTATGTTATTATCATCCTTTGTATCTTGCCATGATTCCATGAGCGCTTTCATTAAGTGAACTTGTATTTATTTTATGTATCCGTCTTGTGGGCTCAAGTACACTTTGCCTTCATTTTGATAGCCAATGTATACCTTACTGTAATCCTTTTGTATGGCCCAAATACAACACATAGTGCTACATCTGTCTTGCCACAATTTTTTTTTCTCTGTAACTGTGCGTCGCAAATGTTGAAGATCACGGATCTAGAGCATGGTAGCTATGGAGGTTAGAAGATGAGGACTATGTTCATGTTGTCATAGACAAAGAGGGACCGGCTATTACACAAGTGAATTAGGTTCCAAGATAGATTAGCTTGGACTCGTAAAGACAATCTTGTGTAATGAACTGACTGACACAGACAATATACTAAGTGAAAGTACAAAGCATCATAATATTGTATTCATTCCATAGTCAAGTACAATGCTTTATAGAAGTTGAGTTGTTCTATTCTCCTCACCGTGCATATAGGATTCATGGCATCTCTTCCTGGAGCATACATCATTTGTTATTTCTCAACACCCCCCTCAAATGATGAGTCCCTACACTTGCTAGATTTCCCCCCCTCTACATGATAACATAGCCTGAGAGACTAGCTCATAGGCAGTCTAGTCAAGTTAAAGCTTGAGACTTTACATATTTGGCAAGGGTTTTTACAAAGCAAATCTACTAAGGGAAACATAGAGATCCACTATGGGAACAAATCCCTTAGAACAATCTGTCGTATTTGTTGATGGTAGCGGAAACATCTTCTTCTTCTTCTTCTTCATTCATGAATTAACTTTGGTGGTGTTCATTCTACATATGCTGTGCTATTTTCTTGTGAAAACATTCACTAGCAATATGGCCAGTCTTACCACAATAATGACATGTCATCTGACTTTTGTTGTCAGTGTTGAATCCTTGACCTCTTCCTTTGGGTCCACCAGCTCCTTTGGTGTATAAGAGATTTTCCCTAGATGATGGTATACCATCTTTTGCATTCTTGTTCTTCTATTTATTCTCTTCATCAAGAAGAGAGTGTTCAATATCTTTAAGTGAGAGTCTAGGAACATTACTTAGTGTTGAAACAAGGTTCTCATATGGTTCATGATTAACACTGGTAAGAAGCACTGTTATTGCCTCATCCTCATCAATGGTCTTTTTAAGAGTTGCTAGCTGATTTTTAAGGCTCTTGAACTTATTGATGTGTATAGTCATAGATGAGCTATCTTTTACATCCAACTTATAAAACTACATAAGTAAATTTACCTTTGAGTTATTTGCTTGTGTACCAAAGATTTTGTCAAGTTCTTTCCATGCCTTCTTTGCATCCCTGATACTAGAGATGTGGTGTAATACATCATCTGATAAACCCTAGACAATAATACCTAGAACTTTGTTGTTCGTCTTCTTCCATGCCTTTGTTTTAGGCTAGTCTTCTGTAGCATCTTCCTCTTTAGCATTGTCATCTGCATCATCTTCCTCAAAGAGATCCCAAAGGTCTTTCCTCATGAGATGGTACATGTTTTTCTCCTTCCAGGCATGAAACCCTTCACCATTAAACTTTACTATCTACTCTAGTTCAATCATCTTAGTAGGAGGACTTACCACGCGAACTCTCGGGCAGTGTCTATCCTTTTACAAGAAGATTGAGATTTACACAGGATTTGATCAATGTGATTTTAAATCATTACACAAACTGAGGATAATCTTCAAAATAAGAATCAAAAGGTGAGTTACTTTTGAGTAAGCTGAAACTGAAGTGTTAAGAAACACTATTTGAGTATCAATAGATACTATGTCTTGAATGAAGACCTTGATGTTGATGCTTGGGTTTCTCAAAACTTCCTCTTGCTGAAGTCTTTGCTAGAGACTGAGTTCAAACTCAGATCAAGGTGGCAGGCACTGGAGTGAGAAAAATGAGAAGTTTTATGAGTTGTTAGTGTAAATGAGCTATGGTGGAGTTAGGGTTACACATATAGGCGACTAATTTTTCGATTGGTGCAGCTTGTAGGTTCATTCATATCACGAATCCTTTGATGAGGAAGAAGCTTATGACCCAAGATTCCAAATCCTTATGGTCGTCTTGGTAAGCATCATGTTGCGTGTAGAGAGTACCAACATACAAATAATCAGCACGGTGAATTTGATCAATGTTGGAGTCCATAAGCAACAATGTCCCACCATGATGTACCAGGCAGGAGCGCAAGGAGTTCAGGGATGTTTCTTCAGAGGAGAGCTTGGGGAAATATAGCGTATATGTGGAGATCCAGCTCCTCCAAGTAAGGTAGGTGCTTGTGTCCATTGACACAGATATGGTAACAACTTTGAAAACAGGAAATGCTGAGGCTATAGGTGCCCAATGTCACTGATTGAGGTGCAAGGGAGGAGCTCTAGAAGCAAAGAAATACTTCTCCAAAAGGAAGTCGACAGAAATTTGGCCTATGGAGATAGATATAGAAGCTTCAAGCTGAGAGGGTACTATTGGCTATGGCTGCCATGGAAGCTTTATTGAAGGTAGAAATGTAAATGGAGTTGGAGGCGAGATCCAACACTCAACCTGAGCTGAGAAGAGATGGAGATGAGCTAAGCCATGCCCAATTGGGCTTTGATACTATGTTGAAGTTCATGGATCTAGAGCATGGTAGCTATGGAGGGTGGAAGATGAAGACTATGTTCATGTTGTCATAGACAAAGAGAAACCAACTGTTACACAAGTGAATTAAGTTCCAAGATAGATTAGCTTGGACTCATAAAGACAATCTTGTATAATGAACTGACTGACACTGACAAGATACTAAGTGAAAGTACAAATCATCATAATATTTTATTCATTCCATAGTCAAGTACAACACTTTACAGAAGTTGAGTTGTTTCATTCTTCTCATTGTGCATATGGGATTTAGAACATATCTTCCTAGAGCATACACCATTTGTTATTTCTCAATAGCAAATTTACTACACGAGTCGCTATAAGCATTGTAGTTTGTATTGCAAACTGTTGCTATGTACGTCGCATTTTCGATGCACATAGCGACGCAAATAGCAACACTGATAGTGATGGTTCTATGGCATTGCTAATACCGACATGTTTAGCGATGATGGGGGGAATTTTCTTGGTGAATATTTTCATCGCTTTGAACGTCGGTATGAGGCCTGTATCTTGTAGTCTTTAAATAGAAAAGCCAATGTTTGAAAAACACTAGACAAAGCATTCTTTTCTTGTTATAAAATTGAATGGAATGATGATACTCTCAAAGAATGCAAAAACCAATTGAATCTTTTTAAAAAGGCAATGACAAAAGCTTCGGGTGATCAACACTTCACTCACTATATAGTAAGAAGTTTGCATATGTATGTCTTTTCATTATCTAGCTCACATAAGGTTTTTTTATTAACTTTCTTTATTTGTTAACTATGCACCATATTTTATACAAATGTGCTCTATATTTTATCAAGAAATATGGATATCTATTTATTTAGTCAACCCAATGCACGAAAAAATCACATTATCAAGCAAGAACAAAATACTTTAGACAAACAAGACATGAAGGTGAAAGATACAAAGCAAATAGTTTATTAGAGGTCTTCCTATGGTTCTATAAACAAATTTAGCACAAATTCAAGCTCAAAGACACAACTGCATCATGTAATATATTATCTTTGGCAAGGACTACACAAATTGTCACCCAAAGAAGAAAAGAGGGATATTTAAGCTCTTGTGCAAAACAAAGATTTTAATCATGGTTACAAACTAGACAAAGAGATGAAACAAATGGGTTTCAAGAAACCCTTCACATCTTTTAGTTTAACTATGTTGTTTGCAGAAGAGTCTAGTTTCAAGTAACTCATTGGGGCCTCTAGAGGAATATTTTGTTTCATCCCACTTAATAAGACCTCTACATTTTAAGAACTCTTATTTTCTATAGCCTAGAAGGAGCTTCAAATTCTTGGCATCTCCTACATGGGAGAGCAAATAAGAGCCAAGAAATTTGAAGTATCATGCCCCTAGATCCACTATATCCAAGCATGAAGCCAAAAAATTTAACGTCTTCTTCCTTCTTCACCAAAATGATATTATCTGATCCTCTATTGAAGACTTGGCATCTAATCACCTTGTAGATAGCTTTCAAAGCCATTGTTGGCAAGCTTGGAGACCTTGACAACATGCTTTAATAAATTGCAACTGTCTGATTATTTAAGCTTCAAATAGAAATGAATAAGGCCTTGACTTTTGCCAAGCGCCAATGGCCTTAAGTGCTTGGCTATTCCAGGAAAGTTGTCTAGATCTTCAATTTCTATTTGCACAATAAACCACAATAGTGTAAGATGTCAATAGATAAATATCCTATAATATTTGTCTATAATGCATAACAAACTCTAATATAAGTCTCAATGGATATCTTAAAATTATCTTCCATACCTTAGGGTTTTCATCTTCTTCAAGAAGACCATCATCATAAAGATTTATTGAACTTTTTGGTTTCTCCTCTAATGGAGACTTTCACTTTCTCTTCATATCCCATGTCATCAATACCAAGTCTCTACTGAATGTGTGAGAACTATTCCTCTATAGGTAGACCCTCCTTCTCATATTCCACGATCTAATCAATACATGGATGCAAGGCTAAAGAACTATCTTGAAAATTCTCTCCCTCAACATCAAGACTTGCTAGTAATTCCTATTCATAACCTATAAAATTCTTATCATTTTGGCCCCATCTTGTGCCAAGGATTGCTAAGGAGTAATCTTCTTTGAGATAAAAAAGGTGAGAAATATCATTTACCAATACATATCTCTTTTTGTTGATAAGGTAACTCGAAAAGGTTGGGACACAATGAAGAGGATCTTCTTCAATCTCTGCACTCAACTCTATCTTCTTTTCTTCCACTTTTGTAATGTTATCACTTTTAAACAAATCAAAATTAAATCCATGCACTAGTTGGTTTTCAATATCCCCATGAAGCATTTTACCCTTCTCTTCAACCTCTTTATCTTTACTTGCAATATTCTTTGTCTTCTTCTCTTGTATTGTATCTAAAGAACAACTGTCCACATACTGAAGATTTACACAAAATCCAACATCCTTGTGGACAAGAAGACACTAATGTTGATTCTAATGAAAAGGGAAATTTACTTCCCAGTTCTTGAATTCCTCATTAATGAGGCTAAATCTTGTTTGCAAAGCTACTTTAGCAACATTGATAGCTTCCATTACATTGCTGTAATGGACATATCCCTCAATCTCCAAGCCCTGTACATGTCTATCATAACACTCCCTATAATCCTTCAATTTGTCTTCAAGATCCTTCAAGAGATCTTGCAAATCAAAGGGAAAATTGAGCTTATCTTTGATGTAAATGAATCTGGATGAATTTTTAGTTGCATGGAGGAAATCAAAGACCTTGTCATCACATGTATCCTCTAGGTCCTCTTCCTCCATTTCCTCTAGAGAAACCTTCCTTTTAGTCATCATGATTACTCATAGAACCAAATTCTAAAAGAATAAGAAAAGTTTAGGAATACAAAGTACTAATCCACATTTTATTACATCCAAATAAGAAATTTAAATTTGTGCAAGTTTGTGTACATTTAACATCAGAACCACATCATTTTACATATGTACAAGATCAAGGAAAGATTGCTAGAAAAATCCCATCAATGTCTTCATGCCGTTTTTGGCTTATTGAGATTTTGTGAAGCACCCGCTCTTGGCTTTGAAGTATTCCCTTTTGATGTGAAGCATTCTCATCAAGGGAACTCGAGCAAAGCTTCAATGTCCTTTTCCTCCTCTTGGACCACCAAACATGAAACTGTGGGCCAAAATGACACTTTATTCTACTCATTTCTTATGTCTAAATCAATATATCATACTCCAACTTTGAAAATTCTTACATAATACATCATGTCTTTGAAAACAACTTAGTTAAAACTTGTAATTGGATGATCTTAGCTATGTTAAGGGTGAAATCAAAAGAGGATTACCTTATGAAATACAAGTTGAGTCTTCAGGTCGTGAAGCATGTATCACATTTTGCATTTCATTGGGCATTTTTGATTTCTCATTTGAAGACTTATGAAATGCAATAATGGAGGTTAAAGGGGCTTTGTGGATCATTGTTATTGTATTTCATCCAACAAAATTGACTGATTGAATCATTTTACAAGAAAAATAACAGATTTAATCATTCTCAATGTCTTAAAATAGCTTATTCAATCATTTTTCAATGCATGCACAAAAAAATGACATGTAGAAGTTTATTACCTTAAAATTGTATTACTTTCTAAGAATGAACGGGTTTTTTCAGGAGTATACATACTCTTGACTTGAGATACACAAAGAATGTGGTTGTGGGAGAGAGAAAAAAATGCACGGAAGAAAAGTTTGTGCAAGCACTAGTCTGACTTCATAAATTTATTTATTAATGGCCACCATGCACTAACTCAAAAATGCTATATTTAAACTAAAAAATAAAGGGCTAAAAATCTTCCCTTTCACCCAAAAAATGATACCATAAACGTGCCATAACATTCGAAAACATTAGTGATATGTGGCGCAAGTTTTGAGGTGACAACAATATACCCACCATACATGTGAAGCAAATTATGCATTATACTTCAAGGAAATGTCATTTTAAAACAAAATTTTAAACCAAAAACACAAACTTTCAAATGCTAATATATTTTCCTGCTCCAATTCACCAACCGAGGTAAATTTATTGCATCTCAAAATTTTTCATCACCTAGCATACAAGGTGCTAAAGTCTTGGGCTTGTAATTTCCTTATCTTGGCTAGTTCAATAGTGATGTAATTTCTGAAATTGTTAACTAATTTTCTCCAAAAATTTCGCTAAATCTATCCGATGTTTCTTTTAAAGTTTTGACATATGGAATGCGAAAATGACATAGCTTTGTAGAGTACTCAGTTCACATTTCGTATGTTGGGTAAAATCCTATCAAGGTAAAAATTTTGGGCTATCACTAGGATGAAAACATAAATTAATGGTCTCAAAGTTTATGATCATGATAGATTAGAAAGGCATTAAGCATCTTAGCAATGAAATTATGTTTGGGATGTTACAAACAACTGAGAACCTCTTTAGACCACAAAACCACATTCAAAGCTTTGTGATGGATTATTAGTCATATGTGTGATTTGTTATCCAAACAGATGCAATCTTACTTCATGGGTTTATAATTCAAAATCAATATTGTTTGACTATCAACAGTCAAACAACTATTGAAGCATTTTTCTATTTTGGGGTAATATCCTATCAAGATAAAAAAGTTTGGTCTTTCTCTTGACTACATTTTTGGCCATGAAAAGCCTGCTCTAGTAGAACATAGTGTGACAAATGTTTGTGCTGCTCATACACATATGCTTACACTTATAGACAAAGACATGAAAATTCCTAGGAGGTTGAGATATAGATTTTCAAAGATCCTTGAGCCACTCCCCCTTACTGATGTGAATACTTTCAATACTTTAAATGTGCCTCCATATAGAAAAAAGAAGGATGATCTAGATCCTAAGGTTGAAGATATCACCCATGAAAAGGACACAAGGCTACATGAGAAGAGAAAAAGGCCATAGAAGAGTGGATAGATTAATGGAGGGAATATAGAAGAAATAAGACAAGAGAAAAGGAAGTAGAGTAGCTACCATGTTTTGAAAAAGAGCTGTCTACCCTTCTTTAAAGAGCTGATTCTAAGGGCTTCAATGTCTGTTTCTTTTTACTTGGTGATATTAACGGAAGATTTGATATGATATTTTTTGACTTTGATTGTATTCAAATACTCAAGAATAAAATAAGAGAAGTAAATGGCCCTATTCTTCTTGTTAGTAGAGGATTTTGTGGAGGGGAGTCAGGGTCAACTGGTGTGATTGCCCTATCCAAAATCAACTCAATACATAACTTCCTTATCCACCATGTGTATGAATCGGGGTAATCTTGGCACTCGAGAGAAAATGTAATAAGTTGGAAAACTCAAAGACGGTTCCTAAAAAAACAAACAATGTGAAAAATACTTATATTAATCCCATCTATTTTGAGTATCTTTGAATCTATTGTCTTGCAAACATTTGAAATCACTCTCCATTCACAAGAATGTACATCACTATGCAAGGGTACTTCTTGTTGGAGAAAGCTATATGGTTTTTGAGGATCATCAATATCCTCATATGTGGTGTCCAAAAAAAGGTAGCCATGAGCTTGCCAGCACTGTAAATGGAAACATGTTACTAAAAATAATAATCAAATAAAATAAAAAATAAACCAAAAAGCAAGCAATATTCTATTCAATCACATTTTTTCTTGGACATGGATACCACTAAGAGAGTTCATGAAGATAATTTCTCTAGTGAGAATATCAATATATATGAGGCTCCAATGTGCTTTGCAAAGTGAAATGTTAGTAAGAAATGAATACAACGACGAAGTATACATTAAGCCCTTTGCAAATTTGCATACCTTTCAACATAAGGGAAAAAAATGTGGTAGTTTGTGATTGAATCAAATGTTTGAAAAATATTTCTATGTTTGAACCAGATTTTGAAAACAATTCCATTGATAACACTAGATCAACAATAAATATACTTTAGAGATTTCTTGGTTGAGAGAAGTAAACAACACCTTGAAACCAATAGCAAAAACAAAAGAGTGTTATTTGCGATGAATAGCACCATCATTCCATATACTAAAAATTTTAAGAGTCAAAATGTCTTACCTTATATAACAAGAGACCACAAATCAGACAATTGAATATCTTTTTTAACAAGCATGGATTTGTCCTCAGGAGATATACTAAGATAATTCTCTTTCGAAGAAGTGCAAGAGACATTCACAACTGTTTTCCCATATACCTCGCCCATTCTCTTCAGATTGACAAGGCCAAGAACATTAATTTTCCTTTTGCAAACTTTATCCTTCGACTCTATAACCTCTTGTGGTTTTTCTTGTTGGACAAACACTTGTTGGGAATCGGTCTTTGTTGAGTATAAATGTGTCACCTCCTTGATCACTGGCCCTTTCGCTTTCCTAGACAATTTTGGTGGAACGGTAAGGATCTCAATGTCTTTTTAATCAGTAGTGGGCAAGGGCCTCGACACCTTGTCTAACCTATACCTGATTTTGTTGACCATACTAAAGTCTTTGTTCATCAAAGTCACCCTATGAGCATGAGCAGCAACAATGTAAGCATCGTTAATAAAGTCTATAACGAAGTCTTTAGCTACCTCTTGAAGACAAACACTGGTTGCAAGTTGCCATTTCTTTTGCATGCCAACTTTAGTGGACACCCTTGATAATCTATAAGAAATATCCTTGATATCTTTGATAAAAGCTGTATTTGAAATGACATGCTGTGTGGCTCTTTGTGCCTTCCTTATCTGACTGAAACATTTCTGAACATAATAAAATATAGACTTTCTCTTTCTCTTAGACTTGGAAGGATCTTCTTCATGAGCAAAAGAGGGTTTAGGTTACTCTATTTGCTAAATAGGGGCTCTAGGGGAGGTAGGGAACTTGGCAATTGTAGAAGAGGATTGTCCGTCAAGGTCATAGGATTGGTTGTCAACAAAATGAAGCTTATATGGGTAGGAGGAGAACACACAGTCTCTGCACTAGATTGCTTTGATTGCATGTAAGAGATTGAGGAAAAGCAGGGGTAGGAGGGATATCAGGAGGGAAAGCTTGAGGATCTATTGATGGCATTGGCTCTTCCTCACTATCCTTGCTGTCTATATACACCTTCCTTGCATTTTTCTTTGTCATGGCGGCCATCACCTGATCGAAAATGATATGTGCCAAAATTAGAAACTAAAAACACAATGTAAGATCGGTGGAAGTGACAATAGATACCACGCAAAGGGAAAGAAGCGCCAGATCAGACGCCATGCATTTGCGCCATATTTATAAACAATGACTATCTCGCTCAAGTTATTTTAAGGATCCCAATGACAATGGCAGATACAACGTGAATGATATAAAGTGATAGATTGAAGGTGGCACCCTTGCATCGTATCTGCAAATCCCAAGTGTGGCAAGGTCAATACAGTAGGAATAGAGGAGAGTGCGATATCGAATAAGATGTCCTTGCGCCATATCTACAAATCCCAAGTAACAAGGTTGATACTAAGAAAAGATAGGAGAGCGTGATATCAGATAATATGTCCTAGTGCAATATCTGCAAATCCCTAGTTGCAAGGTTGATACGGTGCGAAGATAGGAGAGCACGATATTGGATAAGATGTCCTCACCTTGTATCTGTGAATGCATGAAGGAAGGGTAGATATAGTGCAAAAACAGCAAGGGGCAAGATCTCACATGACCTAGTCACGTCACATCTACGTTTGCATACTGGTGAGAAATTCCAATGCCAAACCAAATTGCAAATATAATGTGAATAGAGAAAAGCGCAAGATGGTAGATAACATATTCGCGCCGTATTATGCAGTGTAGATACGGCGTGAAAGGAGGATACCGAAGTCACGCACTGAGCTTATTTGTGTCGTATCACTAGCTTGGATCTTGGAAAGTGCAGCTCTATCAACCTTCTAATTGGATTATCCGATACGACACAATGGTGGAAGAGTGTTGGAAGTGCAAGAGGTGACTCGATCCATATTGTCATTCATGTTGTGGATATCAAAAGTAAGCCACGTAAGCCAACACCGGTCTTTTATACTTGTTTGGTAGGCAAAACATGACACTGTATGATTGGCTAGGGCTTTCAAGGCCATCCATGTGGCTATCAACATGGTTGTCCATGTGGCCAATCCATGTCCTTGTTTATATGTATAGATAATTAGGCATTTATGGATTTTGTAGCAAATTGTCAAGCCTAGCTAGATTTGAGCTCCTCCTACTATTCTACGTTTGTTACATTAGGGCCAAAAACGCTTCAAAAAATGCACTTTTGTTAATCACAGGATTAAGGAAAGGGCCAAAGAGACTTTGCCACGTGTGCAAGAATATGGTATTCTTGTCTCCTCCTTTTTGGAGATAGTAGAGTCAACTCCGTAGTTCTTTTCTCTCTTTTAGCCAAAATCTCCAAACTTTGACATGTTTTGATGGTCCCGAAGTCCTTATTTAATTATAAAATCTGAATCAGTTATGATAACGATGTTGTGAAGTTAATAATAAATTTTTTGAAAGTCGAGAGCTTTTGGCATCCCCACTATATTTTCATTAGTCTTTTCACTATTTCTTCTTTGTTCATTCGTCTTTCTCGATGAGCTTCATTCTTTGCTCATTTGTCTTTCTCAATGAGCTATTTTCTTTGCGATTCAATCTAAGTATGGCATCCAAAAGGCGCCCGTCTCGTTTAATAAACTCATGTACTGTCTATGGACAAGGAGTAGACGAAAATTGGGAGCCCAAAACCTTTTGCATAAACGATTGGGTGACCATGTTGCCCTCTTGCAAAGGCTCTCACAAGGTCAAAAGAAGAAAAAGAGAGGATATAAAACATCACTGGAAAGGGCATATCATTGCTTTCAAAATTACGCATGAAGGGTGGTTAGTCAAAGTGCAACATGTTTACATGGCCAAGGATATGCACTTATCTCCTAATGAACGTGTTTGCCAGAAAACACATTGTAAGTCTTAAGTTGATAACATATTTGATTTTTTTAAAAATTTAAGCAAGTATTAATATTGAATTCTTCATTGTAGATATATTTCCATCAACAAGTACTGAATGGCAACTTGTGGAGAGTTTGAGTGGAACTTTGAATGCGATTCATAAGGCGTTTGCAGACATTATATATGCTGATGAGACCGTTGGTTCTTTTAGTGAGAGAGGAATTTTTATATATTACGCACAATATGTGGTTCCATCTAAAGAGGGCACATATGGATATATCAAGGATTTGCCATTGCCAAGTCTCTCCTCTCTTATTTGGGAGATTCCTAATAAGGCAACCATGCATAGTTTTAAATTCAAAATATGTCAAGATATACAAAAGTCCATGACAACTAGAAGGATCTCAAGAAGAATACTCATGTCATGCTTTATCCCCTTACATATCTTTGTGGGTTGCTTCAAAATAGCAAACTTACAGAGAACAAAAGTATCTTGGCTAAGTAGAAATTTTGCAAGCGCAGAACTAGATAACATTATAGGGAAGCTTTGGAAATCTAGAGATGTTGACCATAAGGGCAACACCATGAGGTGTATTGTATGGCCCCAATCCTTGTCTCTGTGTTATAATATAGCATGACAAACTCTTGCTTTGGGTTTTGATTATAGGAGATACAACCTTAAACTAGGCATGTGGATTCCCTTGGATTCATATACACATTGCATGCCCTTCAATCTTAAGGTGCAAGTTATAGAAAAGGAGGTAAATATCACTTCCAATTGGAATCTTAAAGAGGTAAATATCCCCAGAATATAAGTTCAAAGTAAACGGTAAAGTAGTAGGGAAAAGAGCTAAACACTTTTTCTCTTGTATGAGTTGCTTGCCTCTTGCAATTGTAAGCTTCGAGCCATAAAATTGAAAACATTACATTGGACAAAAAGCTTTTCATTGAATGAAGAGTTACAAAATTGAAGTGTAGATATACAAAGATCTTGCCATTTGTATCTATTTGTCTTCTTTTATCATTGTAACTTTTTCGTCACTTTTTGAAAAGATAGATCTTGCAGTTGCAGTGGCTTTATTTTGGTTGGTTGAAGAATTTAACTTGGATAGGAACCCTCTTCTCTTGAGGGGATAGATGAGAAGATGGATGAGAAAGTGTTGGCATTTCTGTCTTTATGGAGCTTGCCTTACTTGTCTTTCCAGATGACTTTCCTTTTTCCTTACTCTTAATTAAGGATTTAAGTGGAGGAGAGTCGGGGTCGACTGGCGTGATTGCCTTGTCCAAAATTAACTCAATACATCTCTCTCTTATCCACCATGTGTATGAATCATAGTAATCTTGGCACTGCAAGGAAAATTGTAATAAGTTGTTAGGTGAGTGACAGTTCGTACTTGTAGGGAGTAAAAACAAAGAAATGGAATGATTATAAAATTTGATAATAATGTTGTTGCTCAAAATCTAATAACGTTGCTCAAAACAGAATGTGAAAGATACTTACATTAACCCCATCTATCTTGAGAATCTTTGAATCTATTGTCCTAGAAACATTTGAAATTACTCTTCATCCACAGTTCTGAAAATCTTCTATTTGTCCAATTAGCAGCCCACTGGAAGTTGGTAGACAGAGTGTTTTTCATAACATACACTGTTGAAACCCTAGAAGCTGGTATTATTATAATGGCACAACAACGATCCTAAGAAGAATGAGTTTTAATACTTTCAAAACGGAATATCTCCCCCTCTGTAGTGGTTTGAAAGCCGAATTTAGAGATGTTGAAAAGAAGAAAGTAGAAGAGATGTTGGCCAGAGAATTCCTCAAAGACTGAAGCCCTCTCTGATACTATCCTGTTGAGTATAGACCAACTAGTTCGAGCCAACCCCCTGATGAATGACGCAATCAAGAGGCAAGCGTTAGAATGAGTCCAGAGGTACGTGAGAAGAGAGAATGCAAAAATCAAAGCTGAGAATGAGATCGCAGCAGAAGCCTCCTTTGATGCCCTAAAAGCACACTTTACAGAAGTCCCTATGGCGACTCAAGGTCCCCTTCCTAGTCAGATTCATCCTAGAAATATTGATGACATGCCAGCAAATGTAGTCCCTTTGCCAGTTTTTAAGGGAGAGTACAATGAAGACCCTGATCTTCATGTAGCAGAATTTATGGTAGCATGTGTGGCTAACAATGCTAGAACCCCTGAGCATTGGTTAGCAATATTCCCCGCCACTTTCAAGGGTGCGGCGTTTCAGTGGTATGAGAGACAAGCAGCAGGAACTTTTGGCACATGGGATGACCTGAAGTCGGCCTTCCTCACTAAATTCAGGCGTGAAGGTTTTGAAGAGCGGATGCAAGAGTTCATGAACCTAAGTCGGTCCTCTAGAGAAAGAGTAGAAGCTTATGTCTCGCGAATGGAATCCATCCTGAAGAGATGGACTAACCATCATTTGGATGAAGGTATCTAGAAAGGAGTGTTTCTCAGAGGCCTACAACCAGAAGTTCACAAGTTTCTAGAATTGATAAGACCAGTCAATCTGCAAGCTATGGTGGAAGGTGCAAGATTGTATGACGAAGTTGAAGTAAGGCTGTCAATGACTCCAGGAAGAGGAGTCTTACCTCCTTCTATGCCAGGAATGGTATACCCACCAAATGCAGTCCCACAGACAGTTCCCTACCCCTATCCCCAGTTGCAAACAGTGCCGTAGTATAATGCACCTAATCCAATGTGGTCACCATAGACGACAGTGCCTCAAATGATGGTTCAACCACAACAACAATGGCCTCAAACAGTTTCTCCAATGGCGACTCAACAACGGTGGAACACTACCCACTGGAATCAACAATCCCAAGTCTCAGCAGGAGCTCTGAATCAAAATCAGAATAGAGGACCTTCTAGATCAACCCAACCAGTGTATGCAATAATTACAGAAGCTTCCCAAAACCCTACCACAATTACTTCAGGAGGTGAAAATCTGAAGGACTACTTATCTAATTCAGTTGCAAGTATCAAGAAAGAGCTTATGGATGTGATTACAGAGCAGCTACAGATGCTAAAGGTAAATACCGCCCATATATCCACTCATGCAAGAGCTACAAGAGATGTGATGCACTCTAATACATGGTACGGAAAGTGTCATCAAGCGGGACATTTAGCCACTGAATGTACCCGAAAACCAACCATTCCCGGAGTCTTTTGTTCCTACTGTTTGCGGAAGAACCATACAGAGGATATTTGCTCTCTGAAAGAGATGCACGAACGAAGATAGAAGGATGAAAATGCAATATTCAACTTGCTAGAGTCCAAAATGACAACACAGGATATTGGACCAAAGCCTAGGGATTTTGGTCCTAATTTCGGTCCAAGGAGGTTTCCCTCTCAAAGTTACAGAGGACGATAGTCTGGCGGTGGTTAGAGATCAGAGGTGGAATGTTACAGGTGTGGAGAAAATGATCATATCTCCCCAAATTGTCCAAACCCTAGACGATCTGTGGATTACAAGCCCTTATTCAGTTGATGCAAAGAAGAAGGGCACACTGCAAAGGGCTGTCCAAGCCCAGCCCCTATAAAGGCCAATGCCACTATAGCCGACAGAAGGTACAAGAGCATGCCTCCAATTTGGTAGAGTTGGAAGTTGCCGCTATCACGTGCACCAAGAAGAAGGAACCAGTTGCTCATAATGAAAATAACTCTCCTTCCAAGACTGTGAAGTTCAACCTGCCAACAGAGGGATAAAGCAGTATAGAATAGAATAGTGCAGTACAAAGCACTGTAGTGCCACAGAGAGTTACAGAGAGAGTCCCAAAAATAGGACTAGAGATCTATGAGATAGGTGATATAGAAGCACCTCCAGAAACATAGGAAGTGTCGATGCTGCAATTACTAGAAGAAAAAGGAAAGATGAAAATGGGTATAGCCCCATTCCCCAGCAGGCTGGAGAAGCCTGTGGATCCTATCAAAGATTATGACTTGGTAAAAGAGCTAGACACTTTTAAACCAAACTTAACATTTCAAAAGTTACTGATGTTGTCTCCCAGCTGCTGAAAGAAATTCAAAAGCATCTTGACAAGAAGACGTGGACTAAGGATTTCTCCTTCAACAGAGACCAAGACCAATAAGGCCCCGGAGCCTGTAAAGGAAGTAGATGTGGCTAACGTCTTCTTAGATTATGGAACCCCAGAGATTAGTGTATGGATAGAAGGATGCTTTATTTCAGATGCATTGATTGATGGAGGCTCATCAGTAAACATAATGACAGATGCGACAATGAAGGACTTAGGGTTGCAAGGAATTCAACCTACACAGTGGCTTATCAGATTGGCAGACCAAAGTAGAATTAAACCATTGGGAATCCTCCCATATGTAAAAACAACCCCTGCAGGAAAAGATTATTGGTTGACATATTTGGTGGTCAAACCAAATTCTTATGAGACCTCATACCCTCTTCTGTTGGGAAGACCTTGGCTTTTTGAAGCAAGAGCCAGGATGGACTGGTTCAAAGGAACCCTAACCCTAGGCAGAGGACCCAACGAAGTGGTGTTAAAGCTGTATGGATCGCAAAAAGGCAATGTATCCACATCCATTGAAGTCATAACTAACTCCTCCAATGCGGTAACAGATGGTACATCAGGAGACGAAGAGGCTGTTAAGCAGATCTTTCCTAAGAAAATAGAGGCACAGTCCCTAACAATGGGCACTGTAAGCCAACTGCCAAGGGAAGTAAAATCCTTATCCATGGAAGAATACCTCCTGCCTCAACTAGAATTAACTTTTGAAATCACCTTTGACAGTGAAATAGAAGCATGGATGTACTATTCTCCCTATTACATGACAGTCACAGAGACAGAACAGAGACAGAGCAGATACAGAGCAGTAATAGATATAGAGACAGAATAGAAATAGAGCAAAAGCAGAGTCAGAGACCGAACCAAAGACAGTCACAGAGATAGTGATTGTAACAAAAGCAGAAGCAGAAGCGGATGCAGAGGCAGAAGATTTGTTCTTCTCCTACAGAGCCATTACAGAAGCAGAGACAGAGTCTCCAGAGAAAGAGGATGAAAATGATGAGGAAGAAAATGAAGCAGGTTAAGAAAGTGCCGATGAAGAATTTTCTCTGATAGCGGATGATCTGATTGATGTCCCTACAGAGACCTCAGAGGCCGAAGATCTCCGGGTACTAGATGGAATGACCATGGTTCCATTTGGATTGACCAATTGACCATAAAGTATGCAGAATCTATATAAGCAATTGATTAAAAGCATAAAAATTAAGTTCAGAGTGGCTCTTGTCACCCTAACTGTTTAGACCAAAGAAAAGATGATGATGATGCCCCCTGTCAACATAAGCCAAAGCCCTCAGAGCCATGGCCTCTAGAAGGTCCGTGCTATGTGACATTCCTGGATGCATCCTCTGAAGATGAATACCTAAGTCCAGAAGAGATTACCACTCACACAAAAGCAAACAAAGCTCTAATCCCCTTTCAGCAACCTCAACAGACAAATGAGTCATCCGTTCAGAAGGAGGACATTGGTTCTAGTGAAACATCAGACGAGGACACTACTCTCTTGAAAGAGTCAGTCCTCTATCCAAAAGCAATCCATGGGACATTCATCCGTGAAGTGGAAGGTGAAAGACAAGTGATGTTCCTGGATATTGACAGTACTGAATGTCACCTAAAAGTGGGTCTCAATCTTCCAGAAGAGGAACTAATGGTCCTGCGAGACTTATTAAAGGAGAACTTAGACGTGCTTGCTTGGTCGTATAAAGACCTAAAGGGGATTGATCCCACAGTACGTCAAGATCACATTGACCTAGAGCCTGATGCCAAACCTGTAAGGCAAAGACAAAGACGTATCAATCCTAATTATTCCGCTCTGGTGAAGGCTGAATTATCGAAACTTCTTGAAGCCGAGTTCATTTATCCCGTGGCTAACAGTGAATGGGTTTCGCCCATTGTGGTAGTACCCAAGAAGAACAGAAAACTTCGAATATGTGTGGACTTTTAGAAGCTCAATTTGAAGACGAAGAATGATCATTTCCCTATCCCTTTTACAGACCAACTGTTGGACACAGTGGCAGGCCATGAGCTATATTCCCTCTTAGATGGATTCAGTGGATATAACCAAGTCCAAATAGCAGAAGAGGACCAATCCAAGGAAACCTTCACCACAGAATGGGGGACCTATGCCTACAGAGTGATGCCATTTGGGCTCTGTAATGATTTCATTGAGGTGTATCTTGATGACTTTTGTGTCTATAGTTTGATCCGAGAGCACTAGGGACACCTAGAGCAATGGTTTGAAGATGCCGAGAGTATGGGATTTCTCTCAACCCCGAAAAATGTGTCTTTGGTGTCTCCTCGGGAGTTCTTCTGGGCCATATTGTCTCTGCACAAGGAATTGCAACAGATCCAGCAAAGATTGAGAAGATTGCCACTTTAACAACACTAACAAACCTCAAGCAATTGAGAGGATTTCTTAGCCATGTGGGCTACTACAGAAGATTTATTGCACATTTTGCAACCAAGGCAGCCCCTCTGCACAAGCTCCTAAGGAAAATTGCGGATTTTCTTTGGACTAATGACAGTGAAGAGGCCTTTAATACCCTAAAACAGTGCCTTATCCAAGAACCTATTTTACAATCTCTTGATTGGACGAAGGAGTTCCATGTGCACACAGATGCATTAGTTGAAGGGCTAGGTGTTGTCCTATGTCAAAAGAGCCCCTCTACATTAGATCAACCTATTTATTATGTAAACCGAAAGGTCACTAATAGGGAATGGAACTACACAGTGACAGAGCTTGAGTGCTTGGAAATGGTGTTTGCACTAGAGAGGTTTTGATATTATCTGTTGTCAACGCATTTCAACTTCTACGTGGATCATGAAGCCCTGTCCTTCCTGATGAACAAAGTAGATGTTAAATGACGATTGATGAGATGGTTGCTCCTATTCCAAGAGTTCGATTTTGAAGTGGTCACTAAGCCTGGCCGTTCCCATGTCCTTGCCGATCATCTATCACGGATCCCTCAAACTATAGAAGAGGAATAGGATGATCCAGACCTTCCTGATGCTTCTTTGTTTCTCGTTGAAACAATTACTCCCTGGTATGCAAACATAGCCAACCTCTTGGAAACTCAACAGTATCCTCCTAGCATCTCAAGCCGTGAGAAGAAAAAGCTTCTATTAGAATCAGCCCCCTACACTTTGCTAGGAGGTGCATTGTACAAGAGAGGCAAAGATGAGGTATTGCGAAGATATGTTGCAGGGGATGAAATCGGCATAGTATTGAAAGCATAGCATGACGAACCATGTGGTGGACACTTCATAGGGGAAGTGATAGCCAGGAAGGCTCTATTAGTAGGATACTGGTGGCCGACCCTCCACAAGGATGCATATGATTACTGCAAGAGATGTGATGCACTGCACCATAACGCTCCCTAGCCTTCCTTCTTGCACTGTATGCCGACACAGGGTGGGATGCACAGTTGCACCATCAAATGCACACAAGGCATACAAGCTCTGCACAAGTGATGGTGACGATTACATCAATGGGTTTCTAGAATGGGCTGCCCTCTGTATCTTTCAATAGAGTGTGAGACAGAGGGTGGGATGAGTGTGATTGGTGTTTCTTCAATCAATTATTGAGAGGTGAGGATTGAGGAATGTTATGACCATTGGAGTTTGGTACGTTCCCGTTTTCCTTAGCATCCACGGGATGGGTCTTTGCCATCAGCACAGGACACGTCACTCTGTTCTGTACACTGTATTGCAAGGCTCCCTGGCCTTTCTCCTTGCACCTATGCCAGACGGGTTAGATGCACTAATGCACCATCAATTGTGCACCTTGGCATACTCTTTCTACACCACCCCCTTGTCGATTCCTAAACTGGGTGTGAGATCTGAGTTTCATCATTATTTCCTCGAGTGATGTTAGTAATGGGGCGAGTGACTACTCTTTCATTTCATTTGAGTGATCGTGAGTTGAATGCAATATCTCTTGTCATCGACAAAATTCCTACGATTCCTTCAACTAGCTACCTCCATGGGTGCTGCCGCGTGGTCCTTGCCACGAAGGACGTGTGCTGAGAAGACACCTTGCTACCTCCTGCAACCAACATTGATACAAGACGCAACCTCGATAGTCGACATTCCTCCTCAACAATATGGGCCAAGTTCTTCTAACCCTACACCTTCTGTTTCTCAGTTATGGTCATGTCTTAAGTGTGGGGATGTTCGTGGTTGGTCTGATGTGTGGTACTAGGTCCTTGATGTTCGATTTACCCTTCCTACTAAGGTTTTAAGTGTGGGGATACGTCCCTGCACGTCTATGTTGCATATACCCTGCTCTGATCATGCATTTATGCCATGACTTCATTTTACTCTGATGGGATCCCTTCCCCACTCTTTTGTTCTATTTTACCCTGTCCCCGGAGCTGTTTCTTGATCGTTTGCCTATATTCTTTGTTTTGTGATTTTTCCATGTGAACGCACCCTACATTCACTGAGACTCACATCCAACCTTATAGTCTTGTTCGTCCCTTCGACTTGCCCATTTTTCCTTTTTACCAACCCCTATTCCGACAGACGGTTCTAAAGTTATTAATTTTTGAAGCAATTCCCATAAATTGGATGGTTTTTCCACGTGAACGCATTTTTATTGCTTCAGAACCTTGATCTAATGTGCCAGCCCTGTCCTATCCATTCCCCTTGACATTTTTCCTTTTTACTCCATGTCATTTCGATGCACGATTGTTACGTTATTACTTTTTACGGGTTTTCGAGCCCTTTTCGTGCCTATTTTTCATATTTTTCCATGTGAATATGCCCTATTTTCACCGAAATTTCAATTTAATTTGACAACTGTGCTTGCCACCCTTTTTCCCACTTTTTCTTTTTTCCTCCCCCCTCTTTCGAGTGCCAGATTTTTAGTTATTAATTTTTCAGAGTGTTTTTTGTATTTTTTCCATGTGAACCCCTCCTAATTTCCCCCAAACTAAGTTTTGATGTGCCAACCCTATGAATCCCTTTCTTCGAGACATTTTTCCTTTTTACTGTCCTCTATTCCGGTGCACGGTTCTTCTTGTATTAATTTTCGAGTCCATTTTTGGGGTTTTCCCATGTGAATGCATCCTATCTCGATCGGAATTGTGTTTTTCCATGATAAGGATATTGAATACATTATTCTGCACATTTTTCCTTCTTTCAGCACTTCGTTCCGATGTGCAAATTTTCCGATATTAATATACGTATGTATTTTTGAGCTTGCTTCTTGCATTTTTCCATGTGAACACCCTGATTTTGCCCCGGAACCCGTGTCGCATTTTTCTATCATCTTTCCCTTATCTCCCGACACATTTTTCCTCTTTACGGATTTTTGATCCGACGTACGGTTTGGATTTTATCAATTTTCTTCCCTTTTGCCGTGTGGTCGCATTTCTCGTGTCGTGCGTGAACGCGTCTATTTTTTGTTTTACGTGCCTCAGGACGCCCCCGTGGCGTCTGTGGCTCGCGCGTCAACGCCCCTGTTCCGCCTGATCCCGCTGTTGCAAATTTTTTTATTCCTGCCTCGTGCATGCGTGTGGAACGAGGGTGCGCTTCTTTTTCATTTCCATACCAAATTTATCATTTTTTAAAATAAATAAATAAAACTACACACATAACAAAAACACCAAACAAAACAAAAAATAATAATTTAAAAAAAAACCTAAACAAACACACACACATAAAAACAAAACAATCCACATTAAAATTATTTTAAAAACAAAAAACAACAAAAAAAAAACACCACAACCATAAGCAACACAACTCGACCAATTACATTTTTAATAAAAAAAAAACAAAAATAGAAAAAAAAACCTTTATAATTTAAAAATATTTTTTTTAAAAAAACGAAACACCACAAATGAATTTAACAACATTTTTACTAATTTAAAGAAAAAACAAAAACGAAAAAGAAAAGAAAGAAAAAAAAAACATGATTTGTCGTCGGAGCCGTCGTCCTTTCTCCTTCGCTCTTCGACGCTCGTGCCCCTCGTCCCTCCTATTGTTGCTGTCGACGCCACGATCACGCCCCGCCTGCCTTCTCCTTCCCATCCTCCTGCTCCTCCGCCACCCCCGTGCCTCGCCCGCCTTCTCCTTTTCTCCCTCCTCCCTTGTCTCCCCGCCCGCCTTCTCCTTCCCATCCTCCTACTCCTCTGCCGCCCCTGCGCCCCGCCCGCCTTCTCCTTCCTTCCCTCCTCCCTTGCTGCCGTGCCTCCCTTCACCATCCTCCCTCTCCGCCTCACCTCCCCACTCCCCTGCCACCCGCCCGTCCTCCAACCGCCTCCCCATCCCCTGCCCGGCCACCCGTCCTCCTTATGGGCACCCCGCCCGTCCCTCTCCTCGGGCACCCCACCCTACCTGCCCAGCCTCCCCTCCTTTGACCCCCCCACTACTTTTTCACCTCCCCTATTTTAAGCCATCCCCTCCAGATTTACCCACCCCCTACTAACTTTATCTTCCCCTAACCGTGGTTCTTCTACCCCTTAGTTACCCTAACCTAACCAGAGTGGTTCTAACCCTACCCCCCCTAACCACAGTCCCCCTAACCCTTACCCCACTAACCCCAGTTACCCCTTCCCAAGCCCCCTTTCCCACCCCTTTTCACTTCTCCCTCCCCTAGCCCCCCTTCCCAGCCACCCCCCCCTTCACCCGCAACCCCCATCCCCTCTCCCTCCCCTGTTCCCACGCCGTGTGGCCGCTATCGGTGTACGCACGTGTTCGTAAGTTGCTCGCAAGCATTCACGTGTCAGGGCACGCTTCCGATTTGTCCGTGCAATGGTTGCAGCCGTTCTTATGCAGTTGCAATCATTACCAGCCCTTCCTATGCAGTGACGGGTATTTCAAAACCCGCAAACACCCCTAACAACAAATAAAAAACACATAAAAATACACATAAAACACTAAAAAACTTCAAAAATTCATTAAAATTTATTTAAAATTAAAAAATTACAAAAATATTCCTTAAAAATTTCCAACATTGCTGAAATCATTTGGAATATTTTTTAAAGTGGGAATTCAAGAAAATAAATTGCAAAAAATTCAAAACTTCAAAATTCCTTCAAAAATACATATAAAATGAGTAAAATTCATTAGAAATTAGTAAAAATTCGAAAATATTTCCAAAATATTTTCAATTTTTTTTCGAAATTCCCTTGCCCCTTTTTCCAATAATTTCTCAATTGGAAATGCTTTCATAAATAGCTAAAGTATTATTTGAAGCCAAAATCCTAAATTTAATACTTCACCTCATGAAAATTCATTTTACATTCTAAGAATTAGCTGAAAAAATCATGGATAAATTACAACACATTTTTGAAACTTGTTGGATTGCTGAACTTCCACCCTTATACTTCAGAACATATTCATGTATCATATATCCCGTTTTAATTAGTAAAAAAACAGAATAATAAAAAAAACGAACCAAACCAAACAATATACACAATACAAATACACCTAAAATAAAAATTAAAAAATACAAAAATAAAAATAAATTAAAAATTTTAAAAAATCAAAATAATATAAAAACACTAAGGTGTTTTATTTTTTCTAGTCAGTGGTATTTGTTTTTTTTAACTGGATTCCTTACATTTGGAACTACTCAGTGCACCTTCAATCTATTGCATACACACCCCTGCTAGGTATTTATTTTTTATCTTTATTTATTTTTATTATCCCTTAACCACAATTAATTGCTAAAATGAACTTTATTCACCCACTTTTTTACGCACACTCGTGCTAAACACACATTTTTCTAATAATTAAAATCAACCAGCCATTCACTTTGCATATGCTACGTGTGCTTCAGAGGCACCTTAATTTTTAATAAAAATGAACCAATCGCACAAAAAAAGCACGCGCTGGCAAAAAAGTGCTCCACATTACCATTAATTTCTAATTAATGAATTTGCATTTAGAGACCCCAGTATGGGAATCACAGTCTGGGTTTCGTTTAAGCACCGCTTCACCCTAATAAATTGTAATTAAAATTTTAAAAAGAAACCGCCATTTTCTTATTAAGGTTTATAACCTAATAAAATGTCACCCATTGTTAATAATTTCTTAAAATGAACCCTTTATTAAAACCATTTCCCCTCACTACACTTTTTTTCCCTTTTAATAAACACGCTTCGTGGGATGGGCACATAAAGTCCTCTTAGCTAAACTTATTGGTTAAAGTTATGGTCAGGTCCTGATTAGATTTTTATGGTATTATGGTTTTCTTATGTGCTACGATTACGGGTGCAGTTTGTAGTTTTTCTCTTTCTTGCCTAATACGGGGTTTTGGATGCTTGCTTGTTGTTACATCGCATGAAGTTTTCGGTCGCATATGTGTAGAGGTCATGCCGAATTTTTTCTAGGATGTGGGTTGTTTGGGGTAGTAAATTGGTTAGTTACGTCTGTTTGTGTCCTTCTTTTGCTTGATTTCTTTTTTATAGCTATTTGGTTGTTTTGCAGGCATTCTTTGTGATTGTCTGTGTTGTGGTGTGTGTGTTTTCCATCTGAATGGCACCTCACGCTCCTCCTCCTATTCAATATGTCCCGCTGATCAATAGGAATTATTCTTCCCTACTGGCTTTTGAGCCTATAGCGAAAGCAGGACTTGCGACTTTCGTGGCTGCTTCATTCCCATTGATTCCAAATGATCCATCCCTATGTGATGAGTTTCTTGTATCATACAGTAAGAAGTTGGGCATGGTTCATGGCGCTTCCATGGTATTGACACCCCGAGGGTTAGGGAAGGCTTTGTCTCTTCCCTACAAAAGGAGAGCCCTTTGTTACAGCCAGACAATTATTCTCCAATGATGAGATTATCAAGCTGTTACAGAAGCAGAACAAAGAGATTTTGGATGTCAAAAAAGTGATAAACACTTCAGGAATATCTTTTTCCATGATCACTAATCCTGTTTGAAAGTTAGTCTGCCAGTTCCTCCAAGACAGGTTTATGCCTGCTAAAACACCATCCCATTATTTGTCCAAAGAACTCTTCACAGCTTCTAGGATGGTGTTAAAAGGGGTGGCCATTGATTGGAGTATTTACCTGCTTACGAAGATGGACCAACATTTTGTCAAAGTGATTAGAGGGAATGCCACAAATGTCACTTATAGTTCCTACTTATTTGCTTTCTTGACATACTCAAGCCTTAAGAAGGGTGTGCTACCACCTCCTCCATCTGATCCAGTTCCTCCCCCACCACCTTTAGAAGAGTCAAAACCTATAGACATAGAGGATCTTGATTCCCCTCCTCCATTGGTCATTCAGCAGAAGCACTTCAAGCAGAACAGTTTAGTGTCAGGAGATGCTATTCCATTCCTTTGTAATGACATCCAGAGTTCGATTGAACTTTCAATGACAACTTGTGTTCAACAGCTGTATGCTTCTTTCTATGAAGAATTGATGCAGTCCAAAGACCAGTTGCATAAGGCAACCTCAGAGTTAGCCTCTGCTAAAGACACTCTTGCAGATCTATTTAAATAGATGGAGCAACAGACCCATATGATTGAGATCCAGAGAAGAGAAATATCTTCTTTGAAGATTCTGTTAGCAGAAGCTCAGTCAGAGGTCACTAGAGTCTCGGAGGAGAAATAGAAAATGTCCAAAGAAGCTCAAGAGTTTTAAACTCTTTTAGATGCAAAACTGTCAGCTTTACAGACTGTTCATAATACATTGGAATCACAAGCTTCCCAGATTAAGCAGTTGCAAGACCAACTGGCACAGTCACGGTCCATTCCTCCAAGTCCCAATGTTCCTATGATTCCTTTTATCTCTCAGCAGGACTTGACAGTTCTCTAGAGACAAACCACATTGTGTCCATTGTTTCAAGATAAAGTGGAAAGATTGCAGTCCAGGATGGATTTGTTATGGTCTACATTTGAGCACTTTCAGGAGTATGTTCATCCAGACCATTCTTTCTTTGTCCACTATCAGTTACAGGAGTTGGCCTTCTATATGAAGCTTTCAACGATGGATCTTCCTCTTCCAGAGGATGGTTGGAGTGGGGCTTGGTCTTCTAATTTGCTAACAGAAGTGGTCCGTATGGTTTTTGAAGACTCTGTGATGATGGATACCATGTTGCTGTCTTACATGTATCTACAAGGTGATCTGTTGATTTCAAATGATGAAGATCTGACTTGGTATGTGGGGGATGTGATTTTGCAAGCTGTTTTATATGTCAACTATTTGGAGTTGAGGATAGTAGACATGTTTCAGTGTTATTTTTCAAAAGTGGCTACTTGCCCTGACAATTCATGGCATTCAATGATTGATTCCATGGTCTTGAATCAACGTAGAATACATCTTCTACTTATGTGCAGAGCACTAACCAACTGAGGGTGGATCTCTTAGCTTATCTTTCCAAAAACCATCCATTTGATTCATCCTTCTTTGATGCTTACCAGAGACGATCTGTTTTAGGTCCCTCTATTCCTAGCCTATTATACTATCAACAAATGGCCCATCGCTATGATACTTATCTTTCCCTTTATCAAACCAATTCAGCAGCTATCTTACCTCTTCTTTTTCAACCTTAGGGTTTTCCTCAAATTCCTATATTTACTTATTGTTCTTTCATCGAAGATCGAGTTTTTTCCCCTTTTCCACCATGTCCTTCTCCATCTATTCATGTACCTTCTACTTTTCCTGCTTATCAATTGACACCTTTCTTAACTGATTCACTTAAATTTTCAGCCACTCCTTCTTTAGCTTATTCCTCCTTTTATGATTTTGCCTACCCATCTCTTCATCCTCTTTTACTTATTCCGCTTCCATCTCCTGCCACTTCTATTTCTCAACCCCCTCAGTTGGTTAGTGAGTACGATGGATTTGATCAGCAGATTCCAAGAAGAGGATGGAGTTCGACTGATTTTCTCACACAACCACAGATTAGCTGGCCATTAATTCCACGGGATTGGACAACTTCCAAGCAAGCATACCAGAATTACCTCCATTTTGCTCACCAATATTCACAATCTCTAGACCCTTCAGTGAGATTGACAGCTCATTTCGCTTGGTATCTAGCATATATGCATAGGCATTCCCATAATGATCAAAAGGCCATTCCAAAGCTTTGTATGAATGTCAATGTGAACATTGATTCCCAACACCTGGATGTCCTCTATTTTCATGCCCTATGTCTACCTAGTAGATACCTTGTTTTGCTAGAAAGGATGTGCTTCCTTCAGTTCTTTCAAAATCCTCCAAAAACATTTGTGGATGAGTCCTTCTCCATGGATCGTTTTCGAAACCACCAAGCCTTAAAAAGGGATCACCTTCATTGATGCCTTTGCAATGTATTTTGGATGATTCTTAATGATATATATCTCTTTTTGGAGGTGTCATTCAGATAGTTGTGTTAGTGTTAGTGTGTATGTTGTAAAAATTTGTATGTGATGAGTTCGTGTTGGTGAATAATTTGGTCGAGAGCTCTTTTCAAACTATTGATGGTGGATGGAAAGCCTATGGTGGAAAGCTGAAGAAGAACCTTTTATATCCTTTACAAATTTGTTATGACTTCCAATTGATTAATCAGATGTGTTAATGAATAATGAAGTTTTCATTTAGTAGTTTTTTCTAGAGATACAGGTGATAAGTTGGGGTCGTGGTTCGGCGAGATTATTGAAGATCCTATGAAAGATAAAATTAAGCTCTTTAGTGAACTTATATTCTTCTTTTCCTTAGGTCGCGAAGACGCTTCCTTTCTAAGTGTGGGGATATGTTGAGAGTGGAAAAAGATTGAATTTTTAATTGATTTTTGTTGTTTTTTAGGTCTGAATGATTGATTTTTGATGGATTTAGAGTGATGTATGGTTGATAATGAAAGTGTTTGAGAGTGTTTTGGATTATATTGATTATGTTTTGAAAGATCATGATGATTCTTAGTGGAGATATGAAGCTCTATGATGTTCTAATAGGTTCTGTTGAGGTTCTGATTGGTTCTGTATACCTTCTGTATAGGTTCTATTTTGTTTTGATTTTCTTCTATATGAAGCATGGATTGATGATTGATGAAGGTTGAAATCTTTTGAAAGCTGAATAGTTTTTTATAGTATGAAATGGTTTTAGTATAAATTGTGAGGATCTACTACTCTCTGATGACCTTCTGTAACCCTCTGTAAACCTTCTATAGAGCCTCTGTCTTTGCTCTATCTTTGTTCTGTATATGCTTGGTACTGTACTGTATTGTTCTATAGATCTTCTCTAAGTGTTCTGTAGAAATTATGTGTGACTTTGGGAAAGTTTTCTAACTTTTGGAAAGGATGAATGTAAGTTCAAAATAGCTTTAAAAAATGGAAGAAGCAGCTGCTGAAGACTGAAGTGACAGTGACAGTAGTGAGCTGTGAAGAGACACTGTAGTGACTCTGGTACCTCTTCACATCAGACATACCTCTTGGGAGGTGCATCCACAACCTAAGAAGGATTATTGAGAGTCATTATGAGAGTATTGTAGTGAGGATATGATGTACTATTGAGAGAGAGAGAGAGAGAGAGAGAGAGAGAGAGAGAGAGAGAGAGAGAGAGAGAGAGAGAGAGAGAGAGAGAGAGAGAGAGAGAGAGAGAGAGAGTTAATTCTATCGAAACAATGTATTTGTATATGAGAGATTGAGAGAGAAAACTATGAAGACATTGAAGATGAATAATATGTGATTGATTCCATTAAAAAATGATGTATTCTTTTGTGTTCTTTGTTCTATTGAAGAATGAAGATGTTGAAGATTATGGTTGATTCTATCAAATCCATGGGAGATATCTACTATGATGCTGCGTGAAGATTTGCTATTTTCTTTGTTTTGGTCAACAAAAGAATGAAATAAAAGCTTGTTGATGTTACAAGATAGATTTTCTTGCAGTAGAATCCCCTTTTCCTTGGTGTCTCTCTTGGGGCTCCACTGAGGGTAACTAGGGGTAGGTTGGATCTAAAGGCAACCAGGGGTAGGTGGGATCTCAGGTGGGATCTCAAGATGGAAAGATTGAGAAGCTGAAAGCCTTGTCTCCTCCTCACTCTCTTTGCTGTCTATGTACACCTTCCTTGCAGTTTGCTTTGTCCTAGCCATGAACCTGCATAAAAATGAGACTTGTTAGAACATTTTAAAACCATGAGTAAAAAATGAGACTAGTTAGAATATTAAAAAACCATAAGTAACCCAAACAGAAATAACAAATACGGCGCGATAGGAGAAAAAGCCCGGGTTTGAAGTGAAGTGCACTGTATTTGTGGATGACCGATACGGCACGATAGGAAAAAACCGTGGGTCTAAAATGTAACTCCTCGTGTCGTATTTGTGATAGGCTAAAGCACGGTTTAACTTCTCGAGCCGTAGAGTGATACGACGCGAATACAGTGAAGTGAAGTTTTAAAAAGCAACATCTCGTGCCGTATTTGTGGTGAACGATACGACGCGAAAAAAATGAAGCGCAGATTTGTAGTGTTCGATATGGCGCGAAAACAATGAAGCGCATGTTTAAAAAGCACCTGCTCGCATCGTATTTGCGGTGACTGATACGGCGCGACTATTTTTAAGCGCAGGTTAAAAAAACAACTCCTTGCACCGTAATTGCGGTGATCGATACAGGAGGGTGAAGTTGATCTCGACCTGGCTGTGTATTTGCGCTCTGGATTTGAAAAGTGAGCCACGTAAGCTACCATCGATCTTTTATAATTGCAGGGTACGTGACACATGGCAGTGTTTAATTGGCTAGGTTTTGCGCAGGCCATCCACGTGGCTCTCTACATGGCTTCGCACGTGGCAAATATTTTTCGCTCTATATAAAAATGGTGGTCAGGCATTTATGACTTTTTTTATAAATTTACAAGCTTATTTAGAGTTGAGGTTCACTTTTAGTGTTTCTTATGTGAATTTGCGCGATTTTGTTTACCCCTTGATACGAAGTGAGGAGATATTATTCTTGAGGTCGCTTGGCCAGTTTTGCGTCGTATCGTAGATTAGCAAATACGAAGCGAGAAGGCATCGCTCGTGAAGTGGGTACACACTTTCACGCGGTATCGTACTTTCACTCATGTTTGAACCTAAGGATGTTGCAGGCTCCCAAGAGTAGGTAATCCCTTCTAAAAAAAGAAGAAGATTGTCATCAGGGTCAACAAGAGCTTCTGGTTGTGCTGCCTTCTCCCTTGAAATTCCCACAACTTCCTCCCCTTGTTCAGTAGCAAGTGTGGGAATGCCTAAGAAGTCTCCAATCAAAGGCAAGTCACCATTGAGGGTTTTTGGATTGTCTCAGATCACAGAGGTTTCTCCATCTGAAAGGCTCCTAGACTTTCTTCTTCAGAATGGCATGGAGTTATCTTATTATGGAACTGCAAAGGATATTTTCAACCCTAACTTGGATATTGACCATGTATTGAACTCATGTAAGAAGTTTTTCTTGGAGGAGTGTGCTGAGTTTGAAAGTCTTGCATTTCTGGTAGCTGAAAAGTATGCAAAGGAATATGTTCACATACCTATTGGGAGCTCACCTTCAGAGAAGGCTTTGTTTTGAAGAAAGTGTACATCTCATTCTCTTGACCGGTTTTGTACCTCAGATTTGTTTTGTTCTGCTCATTCTAGGAAATGCAAGCTTATGTCCAAAACAGCTGCATTCATTACATTTTCTCTTGTTAAATATCCTGTGAAGTTTGATGAAAAACAATTAGAAGGTCCAAAATGTTCCAGCTTTTGCCTTTTGGATGAGGTAGCAAATGACAAGGATGTAGAGGAATGTTTGGACCCCCTGAGCAAGAAGCAAATATTGCTGACAAACTAGATATTTCCCAATTCAAAGCTGTGACCACTATTAAAGAAAACCATGCAAATGCAGATAGTTTTTGTGACTCTTCTTTTTATACTGTTGCTTTACTTCCAACTTTCCCTATCAAGGAAAGGAATACATACTACTAGCAGACATTCAAAGGCTGTTCAATCTTAGGGAGGATTATTGTTTAGCCATCATTGTAAAGGCTTTTGATGTTGCAAATGGCATTGTTGGCGTAAAAAATGAATCGAAAGAAGAGTTACTTAAACTTGACACTGAAATTACGGATGACAAGTTTATTGAAGTAGGGGATGCCCTTTCTCTTTATTTTCGTAAGGCAAAGAATGCTGAGGAAGAGTATGGGATTATTGAAGAGGAATTCCACAGCCTTCAAGACCAACTTGGAATTTCCCATTTTGGAAGAGAAGAATTGCAATATGTTAAAGAATTGGAAGATATTAATGAGGCACAATCATCAATTAACATATGGAATCCAACTAAGCTAGAAAATGATGAAAATCAATTGGTACTATTATCTCAAATTTTGTAAGATGTATATACATCAATATGTTTGATTTCAACATTCATTTGACATTTATCTTTTTTTACAGTTGGAGATTGAAGATTTTGATAACTTCTTGGGACGGGGTAAAGGGACGAGAGTTGGTATTAGTTCACATAAAGATGTTGCACTTGGACATTACTTAGCAAGGATTGATTCGTATGTTTTCTTGGTATTTCATAACATCTTCTTAGAGGAAGCAACATGGCCTATACTATGTATCAAGGCACTTACAAGGCTACTTGGTTTCTCTGGGTTACAATACAATGCACACAAGGTGATGCTTTTGGAGAAGACTGCGGCAATTAGGATTTTTGGTTATGGTCCTGGTTTCTCTACTTCTAGAGCAGGATACTTTCCGGTCCTCTCATCTTATGCTTTGGCAACAAATCGAACTGATATAAAATCAATAGTTGGCTACAAGAGAAGAAAATTTCTGTGTTATAGAGGAAATATCTCGAAAAGGGAGGATGATATAAAGGCTCTTGAGAGCTAGCTTTGTACTTTCCTTTCTTGAATTCTCAAGTTGAAGTATTCATTCTTTGAAGTTGTCATCGAAAAATACTATGAATTCTTAAGTTGAAGTATTCATTCTTTGAAGTTGTCGTTGAAAAAACCAATTGAATAGCTCCTCAAGAGCATTGCTTTTTGTAACTCCACCTCCATATCTTGTGCTTCAAAGAAAACTTGTACGTGCTTGATAGTGAGATTTTTCCATGACTTGGCCGCTATAAGTTGCGAGGGGGCCTTGCTCCTCCACAAGGTAAGGCCCATGGATATGAAGGATATGCTACAAATTCATAAGAGTAACAATCAGTTTCTGCCAATGGAAATTTTATCCAAGAAATCTTGGATTAAATATTCTCTCTTACCAAATAAAAAGTGATATCTTTTTCTCCCCATGCCTCCTTTATTGCCTGAACAAGATTTGTAATCGAACATTTGAACTCTTTTGGATACATGTACGTTTTCGTTTGTTGCTTGAGGAGCTTTAGGAAGACATCAACGTGTCTCCAAACCTCAATCCTTATAAATGCAAGTCGTGGTGTGGTTGCAATGTTTGTCGTTATCCCACACAACTCTCTCCAATGCTCCCAAGTATTGCTCACTTGTTTTCGTGTATGGTTACCTAAAAAACATCTAGCTTTTGAGCCTCCCATTGAGACATCATCCAAGACATCTCTTGTTTTCCCTGAAAGTGTTGGATCTTTTCTTAAATGAACTTGACCTCCATGAAAACCCATTTTGGAGAGTAATGCCTCACATTTGTCAATACACTCATTCGATAAAGACAAAGGCTTGATCGAGTATGCATAGTCAAGATGCAACCTGAGAAGTTTATCAATAATTCTAATCTCTGCATGCAAAGTACATATATGAACATTAGTAAGAGGAATTGAAAGAATTAGATCCCATATATCTTCCTTGTTTTTTTTAAAACTTAGATCTATAGAGTCTCTAGTTGGGGCTCTTCTTACAGGGCGCAAGTTGCTCCAATTTGTAGACCCAACACTTTCCATGCAATAAATACAATGATATTTTTCATTTGCCCCATTACGTATTCCAAGTATACATTTGATAGTTTTCAAGTCAGCGCTCATGTGCCATTCCACATTAAAATTACCAACCCCATCAAAAACCAACATTTCTCCTTCACTTTGAGACTTAATAATGTTTGAAATACCTGTATGAGTAAACAACCATTTCAGTGTTTCATGATTCTCAATTGGTACCTAAGCTGCACCAACCCACCAAATCTCCATCTCAGACTGGAACTTATGCACTGGTGCTTGACCCCCACCATTGCTGTATTCCAATGACCTATTCATGATGTAAATGCTGTCTCTTTCCATCTTTTGTCCTTTTTGAATCTGTGCTTCATCTAACTTCAAGGTAAACTTTAAAACATCGTGACATTCCTCTAACGTGAGTCTATAGATGTGAACCATTGCAATTTGCACTCTTCTTAGATCAACCCATATATTGTTAAATACATTGTATTCAAAACTAGATTTTCTTTTTGTCTTTTCATATGGCAAAGATGCTTCAATATGAATGTATTCCTCGAAAACTTGTGGAATCTTACGATTCATGGCAATCCTTGCAATCGATACTCCTAGGGCTCGAGGTAACCCAAATGCAGTTATTCTATTACATTTTAGATTTTTAAACCATAATCTTGAGATAGCCTGATAACCTTTTCGACTAATGCCCACAGTATCACATGTCTCTACAATTTCGTTTGGTTTTATTGTGTCCTTTAAGTCCTTCACTAATTCTTTGAGAGTTGGGCCTCTCAAATCCATATTTTGAGGTGACCTAAGAATCCTCAAAATATCATTCTTATTCATGGTCTCTTTTAAAAAACTGATTCTCTCCTCACTTTCTTGAATATTTATACCCGACATGTTGGAGACATTTTTTTTTGCAAGATTCAATCTTCTTTTCTTTGCTCTCTCAAACAAGCTAGTTATATTTTTTAATGGTCTCTTTCTCTCTCTTAATCCTATTGGAGTTTTCTTTAAATGTGCTAACTTGTCTTGTAATGACTTATTAGCATTTTTCAAGACGTCAATCTTATTTGTAAGCTAAAAAATGCTTGTCTGTGCAATAAATAATACTTTTCTTATTTCATTCATCTGAGCCATGTATGTGTAAGATGCAGAGTATAAGCTTTTACAATACCCAAGCATCCCATTATAACCTTCCCCAACATATCTCACGTAGTCATGAATATTAAAAAAATTAGGAGGTTTACCTATTGGAGGATCCTTTGGATAAATATTTCCATCTACCCACAAATCTATATGTTTCTTTCCTTGAGTTCATAATCTATTGGCCTCCATCTCATCTATTAGTACTCGACAATGTATACTTCTCCAAGATGAATAAATTGGATCTAGTTGGATGGTAAGTTTGTATTTGCATGTGCTCGCATTTGTATCACTTGCTGAGGTGTTGCAAAACATTTTAGTAGATCAATGATCACAGTGATAAGAAAGTGAGCACAAATAAGAGAATGGCGAAAGAGAATGGAGAAAGAGTGTGTGATAAGAAGACGCGGGAGTAGAAAATCGTGATATAGGTGGACATTTCTCGAAAATACAAATTCTCCCAAGTTCCAAGACAAAAGACAACCGAAAAGGTGACAGTGACATAAAAAAATTTGAGGGACAATTAATGGCTCAGCTCTTTGATGAATTCAATATTCTCTCATTAATCACATCTGAGCAACCAAATTTGGTGTTTTCATTCTTCCAAAATCTCAACTAATTAGCAACTTAATCATTTTCTTACAAGTGCCTTTTTTGAAGTTTTTTTGCCCTAATGTTATGCGATATTCCACTCAATGATGACACAGAGTGAGTATTGTTATCCTATCTTATTGGCTCTATCGATTCGTGCCATATAGTGCACCCTTTGATACGAAGAGAGTGGGATTTCTCATTGTGAGGGGAATAATCTTTTCGCATTGTATTGTGAATCCTCAGATACAAAGCGAGTAGGCTTTCTCATTGTGAAGAGAATCATCTTTTCTTGCCATATCATGGATCCTCCAATATGAAGTGAGCAAGTATTTGTCATGTGGTCGTGTGCACATTTTCATGTTGTATCATGGCTCCACTCATGTTTGAACTGAAGGATCTTGTAGGCTCCCAAGAGATTGTCACCCCCAAGAGGAAAAGAAGATGTAACGTGCCCATCTATTGGTTGTCCATATACATTTTTAGCAGCCCATCGAATATAAGCGATGTTGCTTGGCACTCCCATGGAATGTTATGGGGTTTTTCACCTAGTGTTTCTTGAGTCCGCCTCACAACACCTGAACATTTGCAGAAAAACCCACTAGGATCGACCTGAAATTTGAGTCTCTAGTGGTCAAGGTCTCCTAACAACATTCTAGCATTGGGTCCTGGACATCCTACTTTACGCAGAGATACCCAAGCCGAAATAGACCCATGTCGCACTTGGTTCAAAGAGAATGGGAAATGAGAGGGATTCGTCAGTCAACCTCTCTACCCGTTGTTGAATGCTAAAATGACTAGATTTTTTGGTTGATTTTTGTTGTTTTTGAGGCATGAATGGTTGACTTTTGATGGATTTTGAGTGATGATTGGTTGTTTTGGAAGTGTTTGAAAGTGTTTTGGAAGATCATGATGATTCTCAGTAGAAATATGAGGCTCTGTGATGTTCTGATAGGTTCTATTGAGGTTCCGATTGGTTCTCATACCTTCTATTTAGCTTCTGTTTTGTTCTGATTTTCTTCTGTATGAAGCATGGATTTATGATTGATGAAGGTTGGGATCTTTTGAAATATTATTGAATAATTTTTTATATTTTGGGATGGGTTTACTATGAGTTATGAGGATCTGATGTTCTCTGATGACCTTCTGTAACCCTACATAGACCTTCTATAGAGCCTCTATTCTGTTCTATTCTATTCTGTAGATCTTCTATAAGTGTTATGTGGAATGTATATGTGACTTTGGGAAAGTTTTCTAACTTTTGGAAAGGATGAATCTAAGTTCAAAAGTGCTAAAACAAATGGAAGAAGTAGCTGTTGAAGATTGAAAAGAAGACTAAAGTGAAGTAACAGTAGGGATGTAACATGTGAATCACCTCTAGTGGTCTACAGTAGGCTAGGGTTAAGTATAAAAGGTGGAGATGTAACATGTGAATCATCTTTTTGCCATTATACAACATTACTTGTTTGAGGTCTCAACCTCCCACCATCTAAGAGGGTGAATACTCTTGGCCACCATAGCTACCATGCTGCAACCACTCATCATTTGATTCTCAACCAACATTGGTAATATCATTTCATGCCTAGCCACCTTGGCTATGGTTCCTTGGCATTTATGTCTATTTCTTGTATTTCAGTTTAATGGCTTGCTATGAAAAATTAGCTTCTTTACATTGGTATCAATGCATGGACTTTGACCCATGGAAAGAGTCATTTTCATGGTGAATCTGGTTATAGTTTAGGCACAGAGTAACTAGAGGACAAGAATTAGTCACAGGATTTGATTCAATTAAAACAGTGACTAGTTAAGGTCTCTACAGTAAACCGTGACTAAATTTGATGGTCTTGAAGAATTTCTGAAGAAACAATGGTGGATTCATGGTCATTTTGGTGGTACGTGGTCAATTTTCGGCCATTTTGAAGGATCATGGACTTAATTGAAGCCTAAATAGGATTTGGAGAGGCTAAACCGTGGTTACTTTTTGGAACAAGCTTCTCTTTTGTCTTTCCAAGCTTCTTCCTGAAAACTGCCATGGAAATCTCTGCTCATTTCTCTTTGCCATGGCCATATCTCTTCATGAGACCTTCAAAGAATGATTCTTGAGGTCTTAAGCAACCTGTGGACTACCTATTTGGCCAAGCATCAACAAGATATTGATCAAGTGGAGCAAGAGAAGGGGCTGAACAGTTTGTGCAATTTTTCTAGCCCATCTCCTCCTAAAGAATCAACAATCTTCATCATCATCCAAGCTTCTCCCTCTCTTGATTGATCATTGGCATCCTTGACATGAAGTACCTACACTCTATTGCTTGATCTTTCACTCTCCTTCAACCATGAAGCTTCCTTCACAACCTTAGCTATGGCTGAAAATGGACAGCATGAAGAATCCTCCAATTTCTTGAAGATTTGGCATTTTCTTGGTTCCTACTAGCTTCCTAATAGCACGAGTAAGCATCTACATCAAGCACCGACATTGAGCAAATATTGGAGCTTCCAAGCAAGATTGAAGCATTTTCTTCATCTCAGATTGGGGAAAACAGGGCAGCCATCAATCTTCATCAAATCTTGCTTCATTGAGGCTTCAATCCATGTGGCTTTTGTTGTCTACAACCTCGGGAAAGTTCAATTGAATGTATTCTTCAAAGATTTGGCTTACATTGAAGAAATTCTTCAAGTTTGAAAGCATTTTCAGTCTCTTGAACATGGCAATGTCTGAAAATTCATGGAATCCATGGTTTGAATGAGAATTTACATGCATCAAAGCTCAAAGGATCTTCTCCAATAAGCTATTGTAGACTTCTATCAAATCATTGGCTTCTTTTGACTGCATTGGAGCAATCTTATTGATTGGGAGAGTTGAAGATTACATGGGAGCAATCATATTGGACAAAGCTTTCTTGAAGTTGGTCTTATAATCTAAAATCTTGGTCTATTGATGGTGGTTTATGCTGAATATTGATTGAATTGGATTCATCTACTTCTTTCCATCAACATTAAAGAGTTAATTCTATTGCTTTTAGCTTAATCTCTCTTTTCATCCAATTGTTGAACCAGTCCATTTGTTCATAAGAGAGATTGAGTGAATAGAACCTCTTAATTCCTATTGAAGGGAATGTAGAATTCAACCCAAGACTAATTCTGATTGCTTGATGAGTTTCTTTCTTGCCCATTCAAATGTTGAAGCTCAATTGATTGCATAAATGCTACTCGTTGCCTACTCGACTTGGATTTTTGTTGGATGATTGAACATTGATGCTATAGGACTGAAATAATAATGAAAATGGTAAGTGAAAACATTGTAAAAGCAATGAGTCACTACAAAAGGGTAATGCCCTATCCATAGCCCTTTCAATTTAGTCATTTCCCAATACCCACTTGCATTTCATTAAGTAGTCTAAAGGCTTTTTCAGTCAATGCATAGCATCCTTGTTTGATTAGCCATTAGAATGTACTTTCCATGTTAGTCCCCATGAGGAAAAGTAGATGCCAGGTGAGTCAAGAAGACAAAAGAGAGGTGACCCTCCCTTCTTGATTAAGACCCTAAAGGGGTGCACAACCCGGCTTGAGGTGGAACTTTGCACACCCCTCTTGTCTCGGAGCCCATGCAATTATTAAATTTAGGTGCAAGAACATTCCCCATTATCAAAGTTTGGCACTAGTACAGCATTGATCAGCCATATTCAGGGTTCCATAAGTGGTTGAAGAACCATTGGAAGAGGTGCAGGGCATCTCCTATTTTTAGGGTACCTACAGGTGTTGGACAGAGTTTTTATAGATAAAACAACAAGTATATACCAATCTACAGGTTATTCTTGAGCCCTAAAAGTTTCCTATAACCCTCTCTTGGTTGCTACAGTGGTTTACAAGGTTTTCTTCTACCCATGGTTTTCCTACAGGGTCAAATAGGGTACTTACAGGTGGTGGACAGGGTGCAGGAATTTCCTATTCAGACCTAAAGATTCAATCACAAAAAATTCTATCTTGATCCAACTTAGGAACTTGATAGCTCCATTTGAAGAGGGGATCCTAAGATTTTATTTTAATAAAAAAATTTGGTGATCCGATATTGGGAGCTCAAGTTATTGCTGATTTTCTGACACTAGGTATGTTGAGACAACACCCAAACAACATATAAGGGACATTGTTTGACATTGTTCCTCCCAAAGTATCCAACCCAAGTCCATATCTTTTGAAATATGGTATATTCCCATATAATAAGCTTTCCATATAGCTATTAAGTATTGGGATTGTTGCTATATTCTAAGAGAAATAAGGGATTAAGTGACAAATTGTCTACTACTACATCACCGTTTCTTAATTGCCAGGAATAAGAAGAAAGATCCCATTACTGAGGCATTGAATGATGGTGTTAGAAACTTCCAAGAGGATCAAAATTACACAACTAAAGCTCATAATGTTGATCAAATAGATGAAGAATTAAGCATTGGGATTGCTTACAACACACATCAAGGGCATCATGACATACATGAAGAGCATGTAGGGAATGATTATCTCTTACTATCAAAAGAGTTGGGACATGTAAATGAAGGCCTTTGTAAGGATTTGAAGGCTTTGAATAAATGTTTAACACAAATGAATCAAGGTTTGTTGCAAGGGATGGCACAAGTAAACCAAGGAATCTCTGATTTGCAGCAAAGTAATGAATCTTTATTCCAAGAGCTCATCTCTGCCATAAAGGAAATTGGAAGCAAGCCACAAAGAGAACCTCAAAATATTGAAGACTCCCATGCAATTCCCTTTGTTGGTAATCCTTCTCATCCAAGCAAAGAGAAGTCTCAACCAGTTATGCACACTTTTGAAAGGGGAGAACCATCTAGAGTGAGGGGCAACCATCATCCTTCACAAATTCATAGCATTCATACCCCAAGGCCTCGGTTTAGCAGCCCAAAAGATAATCATAGACATGAAGGGGAACAAGATAACACTTGATGGGATAATGAATATCATAGATGTGGACTCCTTCTATAAGAATTTTTATCATCAGCCCTCAAACGCACAAAAAATAAATGCAGTCAATAATCAAGTTAATGAAGGTGGAAGGTATGATGAGTGAAGATCAACTCATGACATCCCAAACCAAGAGCATGCTTCAAATGGACAATCTTCATCTCACAGTTTTGGGCCACCTACTTTTAGGCGAAATTCATGGAACAAAGATTCATGTAGACAACATTCTCATGGGCAGCCATCTTACAATGAAAAAGAATATAAGGAAAAGATCAATATCACTAATTTCAAAGGAGATAATGCTTCACCTTTGGAATGGGAAGAGTGGATCAATAAGCTTGAGTTATACTTCACCCTTTATCCTAGAAGTGAAGAAGCCAAGATTTATTTCGCGACTCTTCATCTTGAAGGTTACGCCCATACTTGGTGGTGTTACATGCATAAGATTGGGAAAAATTTTGACTCTTGGGAGGAGTTCAAGTAAGCAATGATTGATGTCTTTGTGTCTCCTTTGGAAAAAGAAAGGCTTCAAAAAAGATGGTATGCATGCACTCAAAGAGGAATATCCGTTAGAGAATATTCCAACACTTACTTATCGTTCCATGTATGTTGAAGGCATTTCAGATTTTGCTAAGCTGAATAAATACATTTTTGGTATTGATCATGCCCTATCATCGAAGGTAGGAGCTCAACAACCAAAAACATTACATGAGGCCATACAATTGGCTAAAAGATACTCCTTGAAGTACAAAAGAGATGCAAGAAATTTCCAGCAAAGAAGTATAGGCAATAATATTTCCAATCAACCTACAAAATATGGGCAAGTTTTCAGCCAATCAAGAGACTCTTTTAGGCATGAAAATTGAGATTATAACAGTCAAAACAATTATAACAGCAAAGTGCCAACATTTCCCACTATTTATGCCTCGAAACAGGTTGGAAATTTTGTACAAAAATAGGGAAAAACTTTCAAAATTGTGGCTAAGCCAAGAGGTACATTTTCAAGATTGAAAATGCTCCTAAATTGCCCCAAAACAGTTCTAACATCAACTTCCTTCCTCACGACAAGCTTAGAGAAATGCATGCAAAAGGATTATGTTTCAAATGTGGGGAGAAGTGGTCACAAGATCATAAGCTAAAGTGTAAAGCTAAGAACTCAAAAATCAACATGGTGATCACTCAAGATGAGGAAGTGGAAGAAGAAGAAGATCAAGAGGGAAATTTACTACATGTTGATGCATACCCAATGGTTGAAGAGATTCATAAAGAAGAGCATGCCACCAATGAAGAATTTTATGATCCCATGGATAGATTTCCATTTGATCCAGTGGTACTCATGATTCTCATGCCTCCTTGTGTACCATCTCACATGATGCATGGATCGGTTGTTTGTAAAGGAAAAAATACACTTAGACTCAAAGATTTCATTAATGGCAAGATTGCACATATTTTAGTGGATACGGGTAGCACTCATAGCTTCGTCAACACCAAATCTTTGAATGGGCTGCAGTTGCTACCCATTAATATGGACTCTTCCTTGCGGATACAAGTTGCCAATGGTGCATATGAGTCTAGTAAAGAAGTGTGTCCATGCACTTCAATTGAGTTATTGCCCTCTTACACAATACAAGTAGACTTGATCACTTTGGATATGGGGCCTATTGATATTGTCATTGGATGTAATTGGCTGAAAACACTTGGCAAATTCACCTTAGACTTGGAGCAAATGCAAATGGGATTTAATTGGCAAGGACATCACATAGAGTTGAAAGGCATAGACCACAAATAAATAGAACTCATTTCTATGAAGAAATTGCAAAAAGAAATCAATGCCAATCATGCATCTTCACGTTTTTTCTTGCAAAAGTAGACAAAGGGAAATCAACAAATCAACCATCTTCTTCTTCAAAGAAAAGGGATCCTAGATTGGAAGAGCTATTGGAGGAAAACAAAGATTTATTTCAACCACCATCATCTTTACCTCCAAAGCGAGAGGTTGACCATCCTATTGATTTGTTGCCTAACACAAAGCCCATCAACAAACCTCCCTATTGCTTATTGATGGGACCTAAAATGGGTCGGCACTAGCTACGGCACTAGCCAGACCTCATGCTCATGACAGACAAACACACCCTCACGGCCTCGCAGACCAAGAGCGTCTATCTACTGCTAAAGGACAAATTGTCCTAAAGCCTAATCTATGTGTTTATAGTTTTGTAGTTTTATAGTCCAATGTTTCCCTTTCTATAAACTCCACAGAGGGAGAGCCCTCACACACTGGCCATAAATGCCATGATAATCACATACATGGGAGGCAACCTCTCGGTAGAAACACCGCGGCCCCACTATAGCTCTCCTACATCGCAAGGATTGGCCCCTTGATGCGTTGCTCAACATATAGAACAAACGAACAAACTCCACTTTTTCATTTCAAATGTCTCTAGGAGATACCATGCTTCCTCACTTAATAATCCCCCAAGAAACGAACGTCTATCCTATGGCTTAGGATACCTTTCCACACTCAAGCGTGGGTCATTGTCATTGAAAACAGGTGCTATGCATCCAGGTTTTATTATAATACCACGATGGTCATGCACATGCAAAGGTGAATGATTCTAAATTGCTCAAACATCATTTTCAAATCAACAACGTGCTTGTGCACAATCAGGCTTTCCAAATACATTTACTAACCTGTTGCGGCAATGAAAGGATAGCATCGAGATAACACCCATACTACTATCCTCTTAATTAACATACCACGAAAATCTATGGCATGATGTGCATCAAAAAATCAATAATAATTAGCATGCAAATCACACCATTCAAACATCCCAACCCCCTACGTTTAGGTATTGCTTTCGTTGCATAGGTGTAGAGGTTCATTTTGTCATGTTTTGATGTATAAAAAGTGATAAATCACAAACTTTGACAAGGAGATAGGGCAAAATGAGGCCAAACCTCATGCTTTGCCACTATCATACATCCACAAACAATCATTATATTTTTTCTTATTTTTCCAAGACGTATTTCTATTTTTCCCCTTACTTTTCTCATTTTCTTGATTTATTTGGCAATAAAATATGATATTTTTTGGTTTTTCTTGTTCCAATCACTTCAGCATACTAACATTCAATTTATCTTTCATATTCCCCCCATGGGAACACCTTTTACCCACTCGAAACGGAAAAATTACAATTTTACCACTTAAAAACCGCATTTCGGGTTTTCGAGAATTAAATAAAGCATGTAAATCATTGAAAAATCAGAATTTTTTGATGAACAGCAATTACTCATGATGCAAACAACACTCACACAAATTTTCATCCAATAAGAACATAATTATCATCATAAACTATCAAAAATCCTTCATTTTCCTTCATAAAAATGGTCATACCGTGTTTTTACGTAACCCGAGACGCCTTGAATGACTTCATATCCAGCAGATGGATCCTCCATTGCTCTCAATCCAATGTTGTACTTCAATCTTCAGCATCTCTATCAATCTCCATCACCATTTCCTTCATTCTCCTTCCCCGGTTCCTCCATCAAGATGGTACACATGAACAGCCCATAGGGAAGAGAGAGAGGGAGGAGAGAGAAAGACTAGAATCTGTTCTCTTCATCTGGATAGCCATTCCTTGTACGAAGACCGGCGATATGCTTAGCCAAGAGGGAGAAATTGAGGGGTAATGTTTGTCAGATGGGTTCTTCACAGCCTGGAAATTGATGTCCATGAAGGGAAGCGCATTTTTCGGTGCTTTGCAGACGTCGCCATATCTCACGCTCTCATCTACGATTTGCATGAAAAATTTAAGGGGGGGTCAAGGCTCCAAAGGGCACCTCCCCTTTGGCCTTAAATTTGTCAACCTCTTCATATCTTGCCCACTTTGTGGCCACTTCCGCGTTCGGACTCCGATTCGAGCTTTGAAAAATCTTGCGCATCCAGCTTAGCATCCCGCACTGATTGGAAACTCTTGGCATCCCGCACTGTAGTCTGAAAAATTATCAAAAATCCACAAGTGTCGCTCCGGCGCCTTTTAAAAGCCATCTTTCACTTGGTACTGAAAATCATCCTAGCTGCAGCCGCCACCTTCGATGTTAAATATTTTTCCCCTAAATTCCAATTTTTTTGGCAAATTTTAGGCACATCCCGAGCTCAAAACTCTGCTCTCATTGGTGACCACGGGATAGCGTGACTCAGCCCGTCGAATCCCACAAGAGATCTGCATAAAACAACCAAAGAAAACATCAAGCTGATACAAAATAGATACATACTAAAACACAGCACAATGCTCACCCTACCCCCTGACAAAACCAAGGCATGAAATCCACAAGGAGTAGGCCTAGCATAATCTGATAGAAGGTCCGAAGCTAGTCACTAACTGACTGCTCCAACACGGCCAAACTAAAAAGCACTATCAAAGAGGTTGCCCTAAGTGGTGGTCTGAACTACCTACCCAACCAAGGACAACACAACCAGAACTCCTACTAGGCGAGGACTCCTATAGCCTGATCAAAAAGTATTTCCTTTTAATACATTTCTTCTTTTAGGTTTTTAGTTCCATACTCGGGCGTGTAAAAGGGAGGGAGCTGAGCGTAGTGACCCAAGGAGAATAGGGCATCGGCCTCAGGTCCTATCTCGATACCCAAGAACCTACCAAGCCCTCGCGAGACGACACTTAATCTTTTTCTGATGCTCACTTTTATTTTCGCTCCAACCTTCCTTACTTTCTTCTTTTCCAGCGAGACGCCACCCCTAGGAAGACAAGGCATCGGCCCCGGGTCTGACTCGTCCCCAGGAACCTACCAGGCCTTCGCAAGGCAATGATCAACTGCTTATAAATTATCATTTCTTTTCTTTTCTATTTTTATAGGGGTTAGAACCCCTTTTTACACACCTTTGTATCTATTTATTTTCTTTTGAGATATTCAGGGTTTTTTTTCTTCTCTATCATCATCATTTTTCCTTCCGGTAGGCTTCTCTAACTGCCTCACAACTAACAAGAACTCCTAGAACGACTGCCTAGCAGGCTAGCAAAACAGGGTCACTAAAACTGCCTTCTAAAACAGGTCTCTCAATGCCTGGCAATGTCTTTACAGGAGGCAACGACTACTCAGACCTCCCTCAGACATACCTAATCTAAACCTGGGACTTCATACCTTGGACTCCGGTCCCCAATCAAGAAAAGAAAATCCCCTACAAGTATACAAACACATATAGCAGAAAAAACACGTTACTCATAAAGAAGAGATATCACTTGGATAGGGCCACGAGAAGCTTCCGCCGACATAGGCTCCTTCCAAGCTCTTCTTTGAACCTGTCTAGCATAGGACTAAAACAAGAAACCATTAACCGCACCTGTACTAAATAGACAACTGGCCCTCTTGGCCTAATGAAATAAAATATTCCACTACAAAAACAGATCGGCCCTCTTGGCCTAATGAAATAAAACAGTTAAAATATAATAGCACCTACACATCCCTCCCTGAAATAGTACAGATATACAATAATATGCTCCTTTCCAAGGAGGAAAAATAGGGCTCACAACCCTAAACTAAATGCATAAGATTATGACCCATCCCTCTTGCATATATAGCAAGAGGCGTACACATAACATGTTGTCTAATCAACCTATGGGTCCAGGATAACAATGGTAGATTGGTCTCGGCTACTCTTTGCATCACCCATATCAACCATCACCTGCCATATATTGCATGGCCTAATAACATTCCCCACAAGCGACCGGGTCTTGTTTCATTATTGATAGCAATATCCAAACTAGGATGACAACTGAAAAAAATGTCTTCTTCATAAGCAAGATTTGCCAGTGAATCTGCAAACTGATTCCAGTAACGTGGAATCAGCTGAAAAGACACTCTCTCAAACTCCTCAAGTAGGGTCATGGTAGTTCGATGATACATACAAAGGATGGGATTCCCCACTGTGTATGTCCCATCTAGCTGATTCAGGATCAACTGGGAATCCCCTTTTACTAACAACCGCTGAATACCACCTTGTTTGGCAATATGCAATCCCATAATCAAGGCTTTATACTCCGCCATATTGTTAGTGAATCCTACCCCAAGATAAGCAGCTAATTTCATTGTAACTCTACGTCGGGGATCTCGGATTACTACTCCAACACTCCCTTTTTTATTAGGGCCCCTGGATGCTCCGTCAAAATACAATGTGTACATCCACAATGGGTTTACACAGCCTGTCATCAGGAACTCCTCTATTCATAACTATGATAGTCAAAATTTAACATGTTTAGAGGATGAACTGATGGCTCCATCCCATCTTCTTCATTGAACACAATAGGGATACTTGTCAACATTCGTAAGCAGTGATGGCAGAAGACTTTGGTCTCCCACACAAAGGTTCCGTCTTCTTGCTCAATCACTTTGTATCCTTTGCTCCACCAGATGAGTTTCCCCTGATGAAATCTCTGCTCCAGATATGGGTGCTCCAAATAAGGAATTAACCGCCCCATCAACCGGCTTTAAGCTCTTTTGCAGGTCTCAAATCAGCTCCAGCATGGACCTGCAATGCATTTTTCTGTGTTAGCATACTCAGAAATAATAAGGTTTAATCTTATTAAGATTAATCTTATTTTTAAATTCTACTCCCTGCAGATCAGCTAGTAAAGCCGTAGACCTATTTTTTCCTATCCTAATAATCCTGTAGGGGCCATCCCATCTAGGTTCTAGCTTCCCTAGAAACAGCTCCCTACGCGCATCATAGTACAGAACTAATTGCCCATTTTTAAAGGTATACTTCTTTGCTTTAAAGTTGTGCAACTGCTTCATCCGATGTTTAGCTACCTCCTGGTGTAATAAGCTCTGCAATTTTAGTTCATCCAGGTGGGCTATGGTCGTGAAACGTTCAAAAAGTGCATCCTCATCTCCCAAAGAGTGATTAATTGCAAACCGTATGATTGGCAACTCGATTTCAAGGGGTAACACACACTCTTTCCCATAAACTAATTTAAATGGAGTATGGCCGGTAGCTCGCTTGAATGTTGTATTGTACGCCCATACTGCCACACACAACTTCCTGTCCCAGTCTCGTTTCTTCTCAGAGACTATTTTAGACAAGATACCCACAAGCTTCTTATTAGTACTTTCGACTTGCCCGTTGTCTTGCGGATTATAAGGGGTCGTTTTGTTATGCTTGATTTTCCAAACTTTAGTCATCACTTTATTCAAAAAATGGGTTCCACGGTCCGACACCAATTCCTTCGGTGGACCGAAACGGCAGATAATCTGCTCTAAAAGAAAACTTGTAGGCTCTTTTGCATTGTCCTGCCTTGTCGCCCGCGCTTCTGACCATTTTGTAAAATAATCAATTGCTACTATAATGTACCTCTTCTGGGTAGTAGACAACGGGGTAATAGAACCCACAAAGTCAATGCCCCACTTCTCAAATGGAAGGATAGCCAGGATAGGCGTAAGTGGGCGTTTTCTATTCTCTCTGCTGTCATGTCTTTGACATGTATCACATCTCTTAACATACTCAAAGGAATCTTGGAAGATGGACGGCCACCAATATCTAGCTCTCAAAGCTTTCTGTGCCATCAACCGTCCAACGAAGTGCCCTCCACATGCAGAGTCATGGCACTCTTCCAAGATGAAAGGAACCTCGTCAGGCATCACACATCGGCGGTAGATATCATCAACACCCTGCCGATATAGTGTTCCTACGATCAAGGAAAACTTCAAAGCTTGTTGTCTGATTTTCCTCTTTTTTGATTTTAATAAACCCGCTCCAGTCTCTCCTGTTGATAGATAATGTGTGATAGCATCATACCAAGATGGAATAGAAGCTGTATCAATTTTAAACATTTCTTCAATATCACTTCCTTCAGCCAAAGTCTATTTCGGCTTTCCGAAATCCACAAGGCATTCCACAATCCCCTGCAACCTCGGTGGCTTACTCTTAATCTCATAATCGAACTCCTGCAAAGTGATTAACCACTTTGCTAAAACGATCAGGCCGTTGCAGCTTGTTCATAAGAAATCTAAGCCCTTCCGCCTTCGTATAGAAAAATATCTTCTCATAGAGGATGTAGTGCCTAAATTTTTTAGCCGCAAAGACCATCGCAAGGCACAACTTCTCCATGTAGGTGTAATTAATTTCTGATATGCCCAATTTTTGACTAGCAAAAGCTATCGGATGATACCACTTTTTCTCCCAGATTTGGGCTAAACAACAGCTGATACTATGCATGGTGGCTGCTGAAAATATGTAAAATACCTCACTCTTTTAGGTGCTTTTAAAACTGGTGCTTTCACTAGCTCCTATTTCACATCCTCGAAAGCTACCTTACAAGGGCCGCTCCATACAAATAGACATCTAAAGGATAATAAGTTCGTTAATGGCAACGTCCTTTCTGCCAAGGCATTTATAAACCTCCGATAATACCCTATCGATGATGACAGAAAGCTATGTACCTCTTTCAGAGTGCGCGGTGGACTCATAGCAACTATAACCTTGATCTTTTCAGGGTCAGTTGCGATTGCTACTGAACTGACCACATGGCCTAGCAATACCCCATAAGGCACTCCAAAGACACACTTCTGTGAATTAAGAGTGACACAAAATTGTCTGCAGTGCTCAAAGCACTTTCTTAAAATAATCAGCATCCTTTCCCTTACAAAGGCTGCCCCCAGGTCATCAATAAATACTTTCAACTCATCTGGGGAAATGTCACCAAAGGTCTTGTCTGCTGTTCGTTGCCATGATCCAGGTGCATTGCACAAACCAAAGGCCATCACATGGTATGCAAAAGTACCAAAGACAGTAATGAAAGTTGTTTTCCACTTGTCCTCTTCTGCAATTGCCATCTGGTTGTATCCCGCAAAGCAATCCATAAACGAATATATTTCCCTACCCGCTAATTGATCCAAAATCTGGTCAATAAATGGAAATGGGTAGTAATCCTTAACCGTCTGCTTATTCAGCTCTCTAAAATCTACACATAGTCGGATCTAGTTATTTTTCTTCTTTCTGATGACAACTGGTGAACACCATTCTATGTGCTGTACAGGGAAGATTAAACCAGCTTTCCATAACTTCTGTAACTTCTCAAACAGCCCATTCCTCAATTCAAAAGGCATACACCTTACTTTCTGACGTACATCACAACTACCTTCTTTTACATGAATAGTATGAATAGTCAGGCTGTGAGGAATGCCTCTCAGCTCGTCATAACTCCAAGCAAACATGTCGTGGAATTCTTGAATCAAGGACACATAGTCCTCCATTTCTACTGAACTGAGCATCGAACCTAATTTAATTGGCCGCGAATCATTCGGCATGCCAAGGTCTAACTCAATCACATCCGCGTCTCTTATCCTATCTTGCGGCTCTATCGGCTCATTTAAAGTTATCTGATAAATATCCTCTGTAGTGGACCCCTCTTTAGATTCATCACTGGATGATGTCTCACTACCATATGGATCCTCTGCTGTTTCTAATTCAGTAGAGGATAACGGAGCTCTCTCACTCTGAGGAGACTCGGGGTAAGCATCGACTATTACTCGATTAGCACCTCTACCTAGAATTACTCAACCGATGGGTATATCGACTTGATAGTCTGTTCATAAGATCCAAGGCTTGCCTAGCAAGACTCGATAGCTAGGACCTTCCTACAAATCTTATCACCCTAAAGTCCAAGAAGCATTTCACACTTGCAATTGTAACATGAACTTTAGTAACGCAACCTTCTGGTTGCCTTAGACTATCATCAGCCATTCTAAGAAGGGTGGAGCTATCTTTCTGGATGCCTAGACCCAACCTCTCCATCAACTCTGAACTCATGATATTGACGGAGGACCCAATGTCTACGATAGCATGCTCCACTAATATTCCATCCACGTATGCTGGAACCCTAGGGCAATTCTTTTCAGTATGCTCAAACCAATCTTCCCCTACTCGTGCTATGCCCAAAGGTTCTACAATATACCCAATATGCAGGATCTTCTTGAACTCCTTGCGTACTCCTGGAGATAATTTAATCAACTGTAAGAGGTTTACATATGGTTTGACTTCGCAAAGGGAACCTGCTAAATCAAAATCATGATAGGTAGCCAAAGCTCTCTTTTCTCACCAAACCATCCTTTATTTTGGTCTTGGGACTACTCACTAAAGCCGCTACACACTTTGTACTTATCTGATGGTGATTGACCACCAGGAGAAGGACAAACCTCAACAATCCTTCTATTCTGATAGACTGTTTTAGCCTTGTATTGCCTAGTTCTAATTCTTCTAACATAAGCTTGTAAACTCCTCATATAACCTTGTACTATAGCCTCTATACACTTTTTGAGGCCCCTGTTATAGCCTCTGGATGTCCACCATGTCTTTGATACCCACACTTAAGCCTTTTCTACGATAGCCTCTGGTGTTTACAATGTTTGCGGTGTGCCCACACCTTGTAGGTGGTTACTCACTAAAGCCGCTACACACTTTGTACTTCTCTGGTTGTGATTGAGGAGGGGTGTTGAGATCTTGGTAATCACACTCAGCTTAGACTCTTTGTATGGAGCATTGTGAGCTCAGGATGTAGAATTCCATATGCACAGGGTGGAAAGTGCAACCTAGTCTATTCCTATAAAGCATTGTACTTGCTCTCTTTTTGAATACAATGTCATAGTGCTTTTGTACTTTCAACAAAGTGTTTGTGTCATTTTCAACACACAAGATTGTGTTTATGAGTCCAATCTTCCATCTTGGAACCTAATTCACTTGTGTGACATTTGGTCTTGATGTCTACTACCTCATGATCTCACTCTTCCTCTTTCAACCTCCATAGCCATGCTCTAGATCTGACATTTTTTACAATTATTCCCATTGCATGCTTGATAGCATGCAAGGATAGATTAGAAATCCTACAAGCCCAAAGATTTATTTCTAGGAGGGTAGATGCTAGCTAAGGGAAAATTCATGGTTTGTGTCCGTGGGACTTTTCATCCAAGTACTTTGGCCTCAAGCCTCGATATAAGAGACACGACATCAGATTGGCATTGCGCCTTGGAGAAGTGTGCATAAACACATTGACCCTTACTGTTTTCCTAAGGTTTCTTTGATCTTTTATTTGTGTTTGTGCCTAATGTTACATGCCTTAATAGATTAATTAAAGAAATTCTTTTATGTGACCTAATATTATTCAAGAACATTATGTTTAGGTCGATCCTCATGGAAATCAAGTGGACCTTTCTCTGTGAGGTAGACTCAAGTGATTTGAGAAGTCCACAATATTCCAAGGGAGTTTTAGATGGCATTTTTTAGGTCTATTTCTTTGATGGGATATCAAAATCATGCCATAAAATAGAGCATTTGATAGGCATGTTACACATGGTATGAGAGTAAAACAATTTGAAAAAGTTAGCAATAATTTATGCATATGTTTACTTCATATTTTGACTTGTAAGCTCAAGAGAAAAATGCTAGTAACAATTTATACATGTGTCTACTTAATGTTTTGGCTTGTAAGCTCAAGAGCAAAAGTGTAAAAAATATCCTAAATAAATAGCCTAAGTGATATGATCTTGGATTGCTAGGCTACTTCTACAACCATGAATACTTAGCTCTAAGAAGAGAAATTTCTTTTAAAGAAGATTAAGCCACATGGAATAATGGGAAAAGGATCCATTGTTGAGACTAATGCCAAGGTTTGGATCAAGACTATGAAGATTGTTTTTGATGCATCAACTTCTCTAGAGTTGTAACCATATTTATCGTCACCATCATTCACTCCATCTCAAATTGATGCTTGAATTGCATCATCAACATTAACCTACAACATCGAGCTGCCATCCACAAAAAAAGTGATCATCTCATGAACATTGTCCTTGTGTGCATCACCCTTGGTATTATCAACATTGAGATTACACTCATTGTGAGACTCATCCACTTAGCATTGCATTTTGAGAAATCTCTTTGACTATTCCACAAGGGACAACAAATTTCATCAACAAAATCTTACAAAATGTACAATTACTTTAGAAGTGATATGTAACAACATTATTCACTCTTAGGTCGTAAGTCTAGGTAATACATCATGAATCATTTTCATAGTCATAAGTTTTCCTCCAAAGATGCAATAGTTAATGGTGCACAATTTACTTTATTATTATATCACAAGGCATCTATCTCCACATCTAATTCAACCTAGGAATTACTACGTTTCTTGTATATACATCTTATGTTTTAGGACATAATCATAACAGCTTCATAGCTTAAGTCTTTATCTCTAATCCATTGCATAAATTTCTAGCAACAATTTTGGTCATGATTTAATAACCCTTTGTCAAGAAATCCAACCATGCTTCTACAAGAGGTATTTCACATCATAACTCTCTTCTCCAAAGTGTAAAATTTTGATGCTATTTTATTTAATTTAATCGAAAGTCACTTGGACATAAGTTAGTGCAGATGGAGGAGTTGTGCTTGTCTTTGTGAATTCCTATCTAGCCTTAGTAGCCTTGCTCTTGTTGTGATGTCAAGCTCTACATGAGCTAGCATCCACTATGTGCCTTGATGATGTGGCACGATATTATTCACATGTTAGGTGACTAACATGAGGATATGCCAGTGATTCTACAAATAGACTACACCTACCTAGTCCATCCTTAGTTATGGCACATTTATTGTACCACCTCTTCTTTCTTAGCAAGTTCACACTTAGTGACTGCATGTGAATATGTTGTGGTACTTTTCATATTAGTATTTTATCATATTATAGACTTAGTTCTTTTGTGTGGAAGAAGAAGAAGAAAGAAGAACAAGAATATTTTAGGCCTATCTTTTTGTGTGCTCAAGTCTCCATTGCTTTTGTGTGTGCGTGATTTTGGGTGAATCAATCTCTCTCCTCTCTTATCTGTTTTCACCTCTTATGTGCCATTACATGCTTTTTACTTTAGTTATTCTTCTCTATTTGTGTGAGGTCTTTGATGATCTTGATAACATCAAAAATTAAATGTCAATAATCCATAGGAATAGCTTGTCTAATGGTTAGAAGGTGGCTTGACATATTCATCCTTTTATCCCACTTGTGAGGAGATTAATAGGGCAAACCTAGCTTCCCTCAATTGGCAATCAGTATGATTTTAAGTGGCAATGCCCGGAAATGCTTAAAAGACCCACTAGACGACAGTTGGTGAATTTTCATAATTTTTTGTCATGTCAAACGAGACCTTGGGAGATGCTCCGTAGTGGAGGACTTCAAGACGAACGCCTAAGATTTTTTAGACTTCAAATCGGGTACCGGACAATGAAATGGGGATGCCTAGGAGGCCAAATGCAAAATGCCAAGCATAAATAGGATTTAGGGGGGCCCAAAGGGTATGCCTTTTGGAGGCTCCCCATGGAACCCCAATTTTTTCAAAATCGGGGGAGGGGGAGGGGGGGGGGGGGGGGGTCCGTTTTTCACACGATGTGATCAGGATGAAGGCACCATCATGTCCACTCTTGAAGGAGAGGGCTATGGGGGTTGTAAACAACCCCCCCAACTGACCATATACATGATCTACACTCTATCTACGCTTCCAATCACCGATCTCTGCTCCTCCACTGGCTGCCTGGTTGTGAAGATCAAAATTCAATATTTCTCTCTCCTCCCTCCCTCTCCTATATAGAGGCACTTCATGTAGCAAGAATCAAGAAGAGAATTGGGTGATGGATGCTTGTCTGGGAGGCACCGGATTGTTCCAAGAGGTTGAGGAGGCTAAAGGATGAATATCTATGCTGAAATCCATGGCTGGTTTGTCGATACACAGTCCCAGTTAAATATTCAAAAAACCCAAAACACACAAAAAGGCGGTATGCTCTATTTTATGAAAGAATTTTACTTGTTTTTTATCGTTCATGGTCTAAATGGTGTGCGCATGGACTGAAATTTTATTTGAATTTTCCTTACATTATGTTTGAGGGCTGCAATTAGTGTTATGTAGAGCCCGTATTGATTTACAGCAATTATAAATTTTCAAAACCCAAAAAAATACTAATTTTGATGGAAATTGATAGTTTCTTTGATTTTGAGTGGGGAAAAATGAGTGGACATGGAATAAAATAAGTAAAAATGTTGAGTTTCAATTCATATGATCATTTATCAGAAAAAAAAGAAAATACCCATTTTTTATTAAAAATAAATAGGAAAAATAGAGAAAAAAAGAAAAAAATGGGTTTCATGCGTTCAAAAAAAATAGAAAAACAAGATCTATGTATGTGAATGTTTGATTGGGCTAAAGAATGAGGATAAGCCTGAGTTTGGCCCTTGTACTTTGTGTTAAAGTGCATATTTATTGCTTTTACATATAAAAAATGACATAAAAAACTCTCTACATCTATGCACTGCAGCAAAATCTAAACGGTGACGGGGAGGATGATGTTATACAACGGGTTAAATGCTAAAATAATACAAAGTTTGATTGTTCTTTTTATGCATAGCATTTAGGATGCGGTTTATTTGAAAATAATGGATCCAGCAACATGAGGTTTGCCTTAGTGCTAGGTTCCTATAATGAAGCATTGATTATTAGGGGAAATTAAAGGGTTGTTTTTGCATGATACATAGGCTGATTTTAAACCATAATTTTTTGTGCACAATCATACACTCTTGCATGAATCATACACACATGGTATCTATTCCTGGTATGCATAGCACTTGGTTGAAGTATACCCACGTGCTGGAGAGAGTAAGGCACCCAAGCTGTAGGTCTAGACGGTGGGTCCAAGATGACAAGTGAGGATTGATACATTCCTAGAACGATATAATATGGGTACCAAGAGCGGAGTCTGTTTCCTATGTGCTATATGTGTTAGCGACGCATCGAGGGGCCAATCCCCAAGGTGTAGGAGGGTTATAGTGGGGCCGTGGTAATAAGCCGAGGGGTGCCTCTTGTCAAGATTGTGGGAGAGAAGGAAGGAGTCTCACTTGTAGCTTTCTTGCTTGCACAATGGGGGAATACACACAAGGGTGGAGGCTGAAAACAGTTTTCCTCTTCTTAGTTGTGTAAGCCAAAAGAACTCACTTACAAAGAAATAGAAGAACCCTATATATGGGTCTCAAACCAAACTCAAATAACTAAGGTGGCATACTAACTGAGCCACCAACTAGAGTAGATAAGGATAGCTATCATCTAGCTATTATTCATGGGCGGTGTACCAATTCATCTGCAACTGACACGTCGGTGACATAAATGCACAACGGTCACCCTGGCATATCACGAGTGGAGCTCGATATCTCAACACTCCCCCTCGAGCTCAATCCCAATTCCTGCACACCAAGCAGGTCTCTGAACTTGCGCAGCTTCTCTGCGCCCAATGCCTTCGTGAATATGTCAGCTACCTGATCCTCTGTACTGACATAAACTAGATCAATAAGACCTAGTAAAACCCTCTCTCGCACATAGTGATAATGCACCTCAATGTGCTTTGTTCTAGCATGATAGACTGGGTTATTTGCCAAGTGTATACTACTCATGTTGTCACAATAAATGACAACTGGCCCATCTGTAGACTGATGCATATCATAAAGTAGCTTATGCAACCAAGCTACCTCACATGCAGCCATTGCTGCACCCCTGTACTCAGCCTCTGTGCTCGACAAGGCAACTGTGGGCTGTTTCTTGCTGCTCCAAGTGACTGCAGCACTCCCAAAAGAGAACACATATCCACTGGTAGATCGTCTATCAGAAATACTACCAGCCCAATCAGCATCAGTGTATCCATGCAACTGTATCTGAACCCCAGTCTCATAAAATAGTCCATACTGCAATGTGGACTTCACATACCTGAGTATGCATCTAGCCGCATCCAAATGTGGTTTCCTTGGAGCCTACATAAACTGACTTACCAATCCAACAACATAGCTCAAATCTGGCCTGGTAATAGTCATATAAATCAAACTTCCTACTATGCGTCTGTACATAGTAGGGTCTTCTAGAAGCCCACCTGCATCTGTGCTCAGCTTCACATCCTGCTCCAAAGGAACTGAAATAGGCTTACAGCCTGTCATCCCATATTTGGACAGCATGTCCAATCCATACTGCCTCTGCAAGAGCTGTATCCCACTTGGTGATCTAATCACCTCAATGCCCAAGAAATAACGCAGCTCTCCCAAATCCTTCATCTCAAACTTCTGCTTCAATAGCATTTTCACATGAAGGATATCTTCATCATTGTCACTTGTCATAATCAAATCATCAACATAAATGACAAGTAGCATAATACATTTCTCTGTTTTTCTCACATAAAGTGAGAAATCTGCCTTGGAAATCTGAAAGCCAATAGTGATAAGGTACTATCCTATCTTGTCAGACTATGCTCTAGGTGCTTGCTTCAAGCCATACAAGGCTTTCTTCAACCTGCAAACAAACTCAGGATGAACAGCATGCACATAACCTGGTGGCTACTCCATATAGACCTCTTCTTGCAAATCACCATGCAAGAAGGCATTCTTTACATCCATCTGATGTAAAGACCATCCCTTTGATGCAGCCATAGCAATGAATGCTCTTACGGTTGCCATCCTTGCAACCGGACTGAATGTTTCTTCATAGTCAATGCCATATGTTTGTGCATACCCCTTGACTACTAATCTTGCCTTGTATCTGTTCACAGAACCATTTGCATTGTGCTTCACCTTATAAACCCACTTACAGCCAATTGCATTTTTACCTTTAGGCAAAGGTACCAATTCCCATGTAGCATTTGCTTCCAAGGCATCCATTTCTTCATCCATGGCTTTCTCCCATTTTTCTTTTCCCATGGCTTCCTCAAAAGAAGTGGGTTCTGGTTCCTGTATCACTTTAACCATATATGCATAGTGAATGGCTGTAAATCCATCATATTTCAGCCTATCCACAGGATACCTAGCTCTCGTAGACCTGCGCAAAGTAGGTTCACTCCCAGGTGCTCTCAAAACATCCATGGTCTTCCTTACTCCAGGTGTAACAATAGAAGGAATACCCAACTCATCATCAATGCTCTGTTCTGAGCCACTGGATTCACCATCCACATAAGAGTGACCTGCATTCACATCAAACATGGGCTGATCAACCTTCTCTTTTCCTTTTCGTGATACATGCATACCACTATCTGCATTACTTTGATAAGATTCTCCTGATCTCAATCTGCCTGTCCATGGTGAAGAATGTGAACCACTGCTAGAGGACGCTCGAGGTCCACTAATATTTTGTGACTGCTGCTGTGAATTCTGTGCAGCATTACCATTTTGTGCATCTACATCATCAATCACATTTACTGGTTTATACCAGCTGCTCATCTCATCAAAAACAACATCTCTACTCACTGTAAACTTACGAGTAGAAGGGTTATAGCATCTATACCCTTTTTGCTGCAGAGAGTAACCAATAAAGATGCACTTCTCAGCTTTTGGATCCAACTTGGATCTCAGCTCATCTGGCACATGTACATAGGCAATGCAACCAAAAATTTTCAAATGAGAAATATCTGGTTTCCTACCAATATACCTCTCCTCTGGAGTCATCCCATGTATTGCTGCAGTGGGAGTCCTATTCATTATGTAGACTACTGTAGCAACTGCTTCAGCCCAATAAAAATCTGGCAAGTCTTTTTCATTGAGCATGGCACGAGATACCTCTCCAATATGCCTGTTTTTCCTTTCTGCAATTCCATTTTGTTGTGGGGTATGACTGCATGAATATTGCTGCTTTATGCCATGCTCCTGTAGGAACCTTGCAAACTCATTTGAGAGGTACTCTTACCCTCCATCTGACCTTAGGCATTTTATCTGCAGGCCTGTTTCTTTTTCAACCATAGCTTTAAGAGTTTTGAAATGCCCAAAAACTTCACTTTTCTTTTTCATAAAATATACCCAAACTTTTCTGCTATAGTCATCAATAAAAGTGACAAAATAATGACAGTCTCCAAGAGATGCAGCTTTAGTAGTCCACACATCAGAGTGGATTAATTCCAATGGCTTCTCACTCTCTTGAACATGTCTTGGAAATGGTTTCCTTGCCTGTTTTCCAAACTGACAGGCTTCACATACCTTATGCATTTCTGCAACCTTGAATTTGGGCAATCCTGCAACAATATTTTGGGCCTGCATTGATTTAAGTCGTTGTACATTAACATGACCAATGCGTTTATGCCAGATATCAATATCTGCAACTACACCGGTCCCATGTGCAAACATTGCTGCACTCAATTCAGACATGTCTGCATCCAATGTAAACATTCTGCCCTTCTTCTTTCCTTTTGTATCAAGCGACCTTTATTTTTCATATCCTCAACAAAGCATCCATGAGGATTAAATCTGACCTGCAAGCCCTGCTCAACCATTTGACCAACAGAAACCAGATTCTTGGTGATATTCGGGACATGAAATACATCGGACAGGTATTTCTTTTTCCCATCCTGCATAGACAAAGGAATTTTTCCAATCTACACAATAGGATGTGCAGTATCATCACCAGTCTCCACAAATCCTGGTTTTTCCATTTTTCTTGCATCCTCCATCCATTCTGCATGACCTGTCATGTGGTTTGATGCACCTGAGTCAACATACCATACATCATTGCTTTCTTCTGCACTTGTCACAGAATTGTTCATGTGCTGCACCATAAACAAATGCTCATTTCTGTCATCACCATGTCTACTAGAAGATGCATAATTCCCTTGTTGCAGTTTTCCATTCATGATGTCATTCTGCTTTTTATAGCAGTCTTTAGCCATATGACCCATTTTACCACAGTAGTAGCATTCAACATTACTGTTTGCATTTTGGCCTCTTTGCCATCCACCACGACCTCTTTGGCTCCCCCTGCCTCTAGAGTTACCACGTCCTCCTCCATAGGACTGGTTTTCTTGAGTTTGCAGCATATTCTGATTTCTACCACGGCCTCCAAATCGGCCTCCTCTACCTCTGCCTCTATCTCTTCCAGCATTTGAGTAGAAGACAGCTTCTTTTGAAGTTCCTCCTGAAGAAGATGCACCACCATTTCTCTGCTCCTCAGAAATTAGAAGAGCAATTAACTCCTCAAAATCAGGAAATCTTTCACGGACGGAAATGGATGTTCGGAATTGTGCATAGTCCTTTCCTAGACCATTCAAGGTCACTGAGACTAAATCATCATCTTCCACTGGTGACCCAATGGAAGCAAGTGCATCTGCAATCTTCTTCACCTTCATGTGGTAGTCATTGATGCTCATACTTTCTCTTTGCACATTGTGCAACTCTTGCTTGAGCTGCATTTTCCTAGCTTGCGTATTTGTGCTATACATTTTTGACAAAGTATCCCATGTCTCCTTTGGCGTACTTGCATCTTGAATATGCACAATCATAGAGTCTGAAATGCTGATAGACAGCCAGTACATAACTTTCCTGGCTCTCTCATGCCATGCTTTAAATGCCTACATTTGCTGTTGATTGGGAACATCAGGAAGAACTGGTTCTTCTTCATTTCCTGCAACAAATTCCCAATATCCTTTTCCCATAAGGAAATTCGTCATTCTAAACTTCCATGCTTGGAAGTTGTTCTTGTCAAGCTTTTCAGTGACAATCTGTGAGAGAGAATCAGATGCCATTACAGAACACTGCAAAAAATTCTGTCACTGCAAAGAATACAGCTTCAGCCTCACAAAGGCAAATCTGCAAAACTGACGAGAGTGGTATTTGACCACATAGTCACTTCCTAGTGACGATTTTGCATCAACAGGCAACATGGATGATTCTGTAACTCCCAATGTCTCTGTGCACAAGCATACGATGCAATTTCTACAGTAACTTTTCACCGACCTGTAGAACAATGGCTGCACAGCACAAAACTGGGCCTTTTCCTGAGTGCGTGCAAAAAACTTCCGCCTCCAAAACAGGCCTCGAAATGGCTTCAAATAAAAAAAACAAGGTCGCCAAGGGCTAAAGGCCTTTCCCGCAACATATACTGCCCTCTTGCTTCACCGCGAAGGGCGTCTCAACCTGAGACAATGCACTCCTGCACTTTCCGACTGTGCTACCTGCAGAGATCTGCTCCCAAAACAGAAAATGAAAGCAACACTGCTCCTCTTACCGGAACACCGCGAGCTTGGCTTGCTTTCTTGAGCTCCTTACCACGAACAAGGCTCTGATACCATGTCAAGATTGTGGGACAGAAGGAAGGAGTCTCACTTGTAGCTTTCTTGCTTGCACAATGGGGGAATACACACAAGGGTGGAGGCTGAAAACAATTTTCCTCTTCTTAGTTGTGTAAGCCAAAAGAACTCACTTACAAAGAAATAGAAGAACCCTATATATGGGTCTCAAACAAAACTCAAATAACTAAGGTGGCATACTAACTGAGCCACGAACTAGAGTAGATAAGGATAGCTGTCATCTAGCTATTATTCATGGGCGGTGTACCAACCGCATCTGCAACTGACACGTCGGTGACATAAATGCACAACGGTCACCCTGGCATATCACGAGTGGAGCTCGATATCTCAACACCTCTTATGTTATTCTACGTGGTAAATTACACCAAAATGTGTAGGTTCTCCCTTTGAGGAGTCTGAGAAGGTTAAGGGTTGGACTATAAACATGATACAAACGCAAAATATATGTACAATGGCAAGGCAATGTGTCCTGTAGACGCTCTTGATCGTGAGGCTATGGGATTGTCTTGTGCATGTCAAAAGGTCCGGCTAGTGCTATAGCCAGTGCCGGCCCATTTTAGGTCCCATCAATGCTATGTTTTCTCGGAGCCGCCAACAAGTGGTGGTTCTTAAATCTAGGGCTTTTAGGGACCAAATATTTAGTTTATGTCCTTTGACAAGGATTATCAAGCCGAAATTCAAAAAGCAGAATGTGCTAAGAGGGCTAGATGGAGGTTGGAGATTGTAAGATGCTATTCTCCTCAAAGAAGCAGCCCGTTGCACATAAGTGGTAGAGGTTCTAGTAAAAGTGTTACAAGCAGCCCTTTGAGTGCAAGTGGAAGTTTTAGTACTTCCCTACTTCCAATTAATCAACCCACAACAAGTGGGGGTGTAGTTGCACCTATACAAACTCCTATTGTCCATCCGATTGTAGCACTACAAGGATATGGAGGTATAGCAACGGCAGTTTTCGACGCAAAATAGCGGCGTTGCTATTAGCGTCGCAAATGCAACGCTAATAGCGACAGTACTCAGACAAAAAAAATGCAGGCCAAAACCGGAGCACATTATTTTGTGTACATAAACGAAAGAGAGAGTGAAAGGAAGAGCAAAAGGGAGAGCGAACATCTTGCATTTGAGAAGGAGAGGGCGAGAAAGAGAGAAAGAGGGAGAAAGAAAACTTCTCACCGCCACCGCCGCCATTCGCGAAGAAGAGGAGGAGGTGTACGGAGGGCGAAGAGAGGAGCCGCTGTCGCGAAGAGGAGCCGCCAAACCCTTCTTCGAGCCTTTACCGTGAGTTCATTGTTCCTTCTTGCTTTGCTTTTGTGTTTTCTCTCTCTTTTACTCGTTTTTGTTAAAATTCATGTGTATTGAGAGAGGGAGAGGAAATGAGAGAGAAAGAGAGGGAGAGGGAGAGGGAGGGAGAGGAAATGAGAGAGGGAGAGGAAGAGAGAAAAAACATTAAACATAATAGGGAAAGGGAGAAAGAGAGAGAGAGGGAGAGGGAGAGGGAGAGGAAGAGAGAAAAGGAAATGAGAGAGGGAGAGGAAGAGAGAAAAAACATTAAACATAATAGGGAGAGAGAGAAAGAGAGCGAGAGGAAGAGGGAGAGGGAGGGAGAGGAAAGAGAGAGAAACATTAAACATAATAGGGAAAGAGAGAGGGAGAGGAAGAGAGAAAAAACATTAAACATAATAGGGAAAGAGAGAAAGAGAGGGTGAGGGTGAGGAAGGAAAAAACATTAAACATAATAGGGAAAGAGAGAAAGAGAGGGAGAGGGAGAGGGAGGGAGAGGAAATGAGAGAGGGAGAGGAAGAGAGAAAAGGAAATGAGAGAGAGAGAGAGAGAGAGGAGAGAGAAAAAACATTAAACATAATAGGGAAAGAGAGAAAGAGAGGGAGAGGGTGAGGGAGGGAGAATAAATGAGAGAGGGAGAGGAAGAGAGAAAAGGAAATGAGAGAGGGAGAGGAGAGAGAAAAAACATTAAACATAATAGGAAAAAAGAGAAAGAGAGGGTGAGGGTGAGAGAGGGAGAGGAAGAGGGAGAGGGAGGGAGAGGAAAGAGAGGGAAAAATTAAATATAATAGGGAAAGAGAGAGGGAGAGGAGAGAGAAAAATTAAACATAATAGGGAAAGAGAGAAAGAGAGAGAGAGGGTGAGGGAGGGAGAGGAAATGAGAGAGGGAGAGGAAGAGGGAGAGGGAGGGAGAGGAAAGAGAGGGAAACATTAAATATAATAGAGAAAGAGAGAGAGAGAGAGGAGAGAGAAAAAACATTAAATATAATAGAAAAAGAGAGAAAGAGAGGGAGAGGGAGAGGGAGGGAGAGGAAATGAGAGAGGGAGAGGAAGAGAGAAAAGGAAATGGGAGAGGGAGAGGAGATTTAAAGAGAAAAAACATTAAACGTAATAGAGAAAGAGAGAAAGAGAGGGTGAGGGTGAGGGAGGGAGAGGAAATGAGAGAGAAGAAAAAAAGATTGTATAATGGGAGAACATGAAGAAATTCCTTGTTATAATAGGCCTCACTCCATGCCAACCCCCTTTTTTAGTCTATTGGCTACCTCCTAGGATACACCTCTTCATTAGTAGGCACTATACAACATCATCAACAAGCCAACGTTGACCTTCATCGATAACCATTGAGTGATGTAAGCTTGCATCCCAATAGGATAGGGATGTGAGTAAGGGATTCCCTTTGATCTATCAATAGAGTGTGAGACAAAGGGTGGAGTGAGTGACTTGTCTTTTTCCTTCAATTCAATTGAGGGGTGAATTTTATGGAATGTTGTATTATATGCATGGGTTTGATCTCTCAATGCAGGCTACATGACATTTCTTCTTGCACCATATGTCAATGTAGAGCGGAATGCATTGCTATACCATCAATTGTGCACAAGGCATATAACCTTTGCAAAATTAACTATGAGGAATAATTCAATGGGTGTTAGGATGACTTGAGCTACCCTCTTGTATCTATATATTGAGCGTGAGATAGAGGGGAAGCTAAGCATGACTGACCAATCTTCCTTCAATCAATTGAGAGGTGAGGATTGAGAGAGGTTATGATAACTAGAAAGAGATATATTCTCATTCCTATGCACACCCAGGATGGGCCTCTACTGCCACAACATGACATGTCATATTGTCATGTGCACTCTACTACAAGGCTCCCTACCTTCCTTCTCACACCTATGCCATGCAAGGTTACTACATTAATGCACCATTAATTGTGCATGCTAGCATCCTTCCTCTGAATCATTCCCGCTCATCAACTTCTAAGTTGATATGTGATCAAGGGTTCTTCCATTCTTTAAGTGATGCCAAGCATATGGGGGAAGTGATTGCTTTATCATCCTCAAACTGAGTGACTAGCCAGAATGAGTGCTAGATGCTTGGTCATGGACGAATTGGTGGTTTTTGTCCACAATGCTACCTCCATGATGGGAGCTATTGCACACTCCTTATTATCCTAATGTATGCTTTGGCCAATCATGGTGGCTCTTGTAGTCCACTCCAATACCTAGTGCATGAAGCCCCAAGACGGACACCAAGGAAAAGGGGTTTCTACTGCAAGAAAATCTACTACTTGTAACATCAACAAGCTTTTGTTTCATTCTTTAGAGAACCACAACAAGGAAAAGAACAAATCTTCATGCAGCATCATAGTAGATATCTCCCCATGGATTTGATAGAATCAACCATAATCTTCAACATCTTCATAGAATCCATCAAAACTAACAATAACACAAAAGAATACACCACTTTTAAATGAACACCATATTGGGGAATATGGGAATTTTCCATAAGTTTGGGACACATGGTCAAATATTTGGATTTATCATAACTTGAACACAATAACTTCAAATCGAGTGCTCTATAACTCAATAGATTTTATTTTTGAAGCACTTTCAAATAATAGGTCATATCATATGGTTTTGAGAAACTTATGGGCATGTTATCCGAGTGCCACCTTTTTAGTATTTAAAAAATGGGATTTGGGAGATTCCCAAACTCACTAATATTGTGTTAATGGAAAGAAATCACATATGATCCATCTTCATTGTCTTCATAGTTTTCTTTCATAGTCTCTCATAGATAGATACATTATGTTGCAGAGAATTGGCTATCTCTGACTCTCTCTTTCTCTCTCAATCAATAATACATCATCTCCTCACTACAATACTCAATAATCACTCATAATAATCCATATTTGGTTGTGGATACCCCTTCCAAGTGGTGTGTCTAATATGAAAGGTCACCAGAGCCACTACAGTAGCTCTTCATAGCTCACTACTGTCACTTCACTCTAGTCTTCTCTTGAGTCTTCAGTAGCTACTTCTTCCACTTTCTTGAGCTCTTTTGAACTTACATTCACCTCTTTCCAAGGCTAGAAAACTTTTCCAAAGTCACACATACATTCCATAGAACACTTACAGAAGATATACAGAACAAAATATAATAGAAATAGAGCAGTAATAGAGGCTCTATAGAAGCTCAGCATAGGGTTACAGAAGGTCAACAAGAAACGTCAGAACCTCATAACTCATACTAAAACCATTCCAAACTATTAAAAACCATTCAATAAGATTTCAAAAGACCCAAATCTTCATCAATCATCAATCCATACTTCATATAGAAAAAGATTAGAACAAAATAGAAGCTAACCAGAAGGTATCAGAACCAATCAGAACCTCAATAGACTCTATCAGAACATCACAGAACCTCATATTTCTACTGAGAATCATCATGAGCTTCCAAAACATAATCAATATCATCCAAAACACTCTTAAATAGTTCCAAGACAACTAATCATCACTCAAAATCCATCAAAAATCAACCATTCAAGCCTCAAAAACAACAAAAATCAACCAAAAAATCTAGTCATTTCAACATTCAACATATCCCCACACTTAATAAGGAAGCGTCCTCGTGACCTAAGAAAGAGGTAATACAAGTTCATTAAGAGCTCAACTCGATCTTCTTTAGTATCTTCAATAATCCATCCAACCACGACCCCAACTTATCACCTATATTTAAGAAAGAATACAACTAAAGGAAAACACTGTTATCCAGTAACACATCTTATAAACAATAGAAAGTCATAATAAATTTGTAAAGGATATAAGAGGTTCTTCAGCTTTGCATCACAGAATTTCCATCCACCATCACCATCAGTGTCAATAGTCAAAAAGAGAGCTCTCGAACAAATCCAATATTCAACCACCACGAACTCATCACATAAAAATTAACAAATCACAAGCACAAAACAACCATCTAAATGGCACCTCCAAAAGAGAGATATATCATTAAGAAGCATAGAAGATACATCCAGGGTATCAGTGAAGATGATCCCTCTTGAAAGCTTGATGATTACGAAAACAATCCATGGATAACGATTCATTTACAAAAGATTTTAGAGGATTCTGAAAGAATTAAAGGTAGCACATCCTTTCTAGCAAAACAAGGTATCTACTAGGCAGACAAAGGGCATGAAAATATAGGACATCCAGTTGTTGGGAATCAATGTTCACATTGACATTCATACATTACTTTGAAATGGCCTTTTCATCATTATGGGAATGCCTATGCATATATGCTAGGTACCAAGCGAAGTGGGTTGTCAATCTCACTGAAGGATCTAGAGATTGTGCATATTATTAGGCAAAATAGAGATAATTTTGGAATGCTTGACTAACAGTTGTCCAATCCCCTAGAATTAATGGCCAATTAATCTATGGTCCCGTAAGAGACTCGGTTGAGCTCCATCCTCGTTTTTCATCATCTGGAATTAACAGATCACCTCGTAAATACATATAAGATAGCAGCATTTATCGGAAGTCACAGAATCTTCAAAGACCATACAGACTACTTTTGTCGGTAAATCAGAAGACTAGGCTCCACTCCAATCATCCCCTGGAAGAGGTAGATCCATCGTTGAGAGCTTAATATAGAATGCCAACTTTTGCAACTGATAGTGGACAAAAAAGGAATGGTCGGGAGGAACATACTCCTCAGATTGCTCAAATGAAGACCATGATAAGTCCATCTTGGGATTGCAGTCTTTTCACTTTAGCTTGGAACAATAGACATAACGTGGCATGTCATTGGAGAACTGCCAAGTCCGTAGGGGTCAAAGAAGAAACTGGTTGCTCAAGACTCGATGTAGAAGAACGTGATTGGACCCGTTGCTCGTTAAGTTGCTGAATTTGGATTCTGCTCTATTCTAAGGTGGTATTTACTATCTTAAGTTCCTTTGTCTGGGCGGTTAGCAGAGCCTGAAGCTCTTGAGATTCCTTTAATAATTTATCTTGTTTCTCAGTCACATTAACCACTTGCATAGCCAACTGAGTGTGCAAACTAGAAATGCCCATTTTCTAAGCGTCAATGATCTTAGTTTGTTGCTCCATTTGGGTACAAAGATCAGAAAAGCATTCATGAGCAGAAGCTAGCTCTGCATTTTCTTGTGTTACCTCGTCTTTGGTTTGTTGTACTTTATCATAGCAAGAGGAATAGAGCTATTGGATATAGGCAGACACTCTGAGAGCTCAATAGAATGCTGAACATCTTGACATAGGAAGGGAATTGCATCTCCAACTACCAAGTGTTGTACTAAAGGGATGGAAATCTCTAGAGTACCCTCCATCTTGACTGGAGATCATGGAGACACTGATGCCAGAAGTGGTAAGAACCTTCTTGGGATCCAATACATCCTGTGTCTACTTCTGCAATAATTTAAGGATACCCTCATTTGAGAATAGTTGTCGAGCAGTAGGGAAAGAGTCTCCCCGATAGGGAAAGATAGAGTCTTGCCCAAACTTTTAGGCGTCAATTGGACAATCGTTCCTCTGAAAGGACCAAACAACTTACTGTAAGAGGCTAGAAACTGATCACAAGTATCAGTATTCTCTAGGATGAGTGGTAATGAGAGTGCGATGAACTTGGCTAAGCCTACTTTGCCAGTAAGTTTGGACTTCAGCAATAAAATAAGAGATCGACCAGAATAGACACACATAGACGTGACTGATCGACTGACCACCCCAAACAATCCACATCCTAGAAAAAAATTGGCATGACCTCTACACACATGCGACCGAAAGCTTCATGCGATGCAAGACAAACAAACACCTTGAATCCCCATATTAGGCAGAAAAGAAAACTACAGACCGTACACGTAATCGTGTCATAGCAACCAAATCATAATGCAACAACAACCCATTCATAACATGACCAGAGCTTCGGTAAGCAATTAAAACTCGAAAGACTATACATGCCCATTCCACGAAGGGCATTTATTGAAAAGGGGAATAAGTGCATTGAGGGAAATTAGATTTAATGAATGGTTCATTTTAAGAAATTATTTAAAGATGGGTAAAATTTTATTAGGTGTTAAACCTTAAAAAGAAAACAATTGTTCCTTCTTAAAAGGTTAATTACAAATTATTAGGGTGAAGCGGTGCTTTAAAAGAAACCCAGACACCATGTCCCAAACTAAGGTTTCTAAATGCAAATTCATTGATTAAAAATTTAAGTATGTGTGTAGTACTTTTTGTGTAGTGTGTGCACTTGTGGTAGCGTGTTCATTTTTAAATAAACCCTGATGTGTCTGTAGCGCACGAAGTGCCTGGTAAGTGAATGGTTGGTTTATTTTATTTTATTATAAAAATGTGTGTTTGCTGTGAGCGCGCGTGGAAAAGTGGGTGATTAAAGTTCATTTTAACAATTAACTGTGGTTATGGGGTGACTAAAAATAAATAAAGTAGAAAATATAAAAAATAAATACATGACAGGGATGTGTATGCAAGAAACTGAGGGCGCACAGAGTAGTCCCAAGCTGCAATGAATCGGAAAAAAAAGAGTAAAAGTCACTAATTGGAAAAAAAATGGGAGCACCTTATTTAAAAAAAATATCAAGGCAAGATTAGTGGGATCCTATTTAGTTTTGTTAGTTGTGATTAGTGTTTGTGTGTTGTGATTATTATTATTATTATTATTTATGTGTTTTTTCTTTTTTATTTTATTATGTTTTTTAAAACGAATTTTAATAACGAGCTTTCTATAATCAACCCTCAGTGAGAATTGAACCATCCAATTTCAACAATGTGTCTATATTTTTCGATATTTTTTAGCTTATTTTTGAAATTTGAAATGAAATTTCCATGAATTTAAGTAATTTTTAGCGTTTTGGCCTTAAAAATAATATTTTGTCCATTGGGTACACCATTTTCAGTATATGGAACATGCCAAAAAAATTCAAATAGTGAGTCAAGGAGGAGAGGGGGATTAGGGAAAAGAGGGGGGTTCTGCGGGGTTGAAGAAGGGAAAGGTGGGAAGGGGGGCTTAGTAGGGGGGTGTGGGGAGGGAAAGGATTATGGGAGGAAGGGGGCTTAGAAGGGGTGGGGAGGAAAGGGTGGGAAGGGGGGGTTTAGTAGGGGGGATGTGGGGAGGGGAGGAGGGCCAAGGAGGTGGCGGTGGTGGCGGAGATGGCAGTGGCAGATCCGGCGACGATGACCTATGTGGCGGCGACGGCGACCGCAAGGTGAAAGAGAAAGAGGAGGGAGAAGAAGAGAAAGGAGAGGAGGAAGAAGAAGAAGAAGAAGAAGAAGAAGAAGAAGAAGGAGGAGGAGGAGGAGGAGGAGGAGGAAAGAGAGAAGGAGAGCAGGAGCAGGGAGAGAGGGAAGAGAGAGGGAGGGATTGGGGAGAGAGAAGAAGAAAGAAAGAAAGAGAAAGAAGAGGAGAGAGAAGAGGGAGGAAGGAGAGGGGGGCGGAGGAACCGTTTAGGGGGTATTTAATTTTTTAAATCACAAAATAAAAAAAGAGAAATAAGAATAAAAATGAGAAAAAGAAAAACAAGGGAGCCCCCCCTTGTCCCGCGCATAAATGCGGGGTGGGGGGAAAAAAATTGCAATGGAGAGACCCGTAAACTGCCAGGACACTGGCACGGGAGGGAATGGTGCGACAGACGTAGCAGAGGATAGGTAAATTAAAAAACACAAATGTTCACGCGCAACGAGGGAGGCGTGTACACACATAAACACAACAAAAATAATCAAACCCAAAGCATGCATTGGAATGAAATGCCGTTTTAAAAAAAAAGTGACGGAAGGTAGGGGGAAGACTGGAAAAATGCAATAGGGGACCAAGGAGAATGCACGACATTCACATCGAAAAAAGGTGAAAATCGACTCGAAAATGCATACGAAAATTAATATTGGAGAATCCGTGCATCAGAACGTAGAGAAGAAAGAATGAAAAATGTGCAAAATAACATGTCCGACAAAGCTAGCACGTCAAAAAGCACGGTTTCGATTGAGATATGATGCGTTTACATGGGAAAAACCCAAAAAATAGACTCAAAAATTAATACAAAAAGAACTGAGTACCGAAACGAAGGGCAGTAAAAAGGAAAAATGTTCGAGGGAACAGGATTCATAGGGCGTTGACATCAAAACTCATGTCCGGGGGAATTAGGAGGGGTTCACATGCAGAAAACACAAAAAATGTATTAAAAAAACATTAAAATTTTAATAACTAAAAATCTAGCAAGAAAAATAGGGTGGAGAAAAAAGGAAAAATATGGAGAAACGTTGGTTGGACATAGTTGTCAAATTAAACTGGAATTTCGATGAAAATAGGGCATGTTCACATGGAAAAATGTTAAAAAATACACACGAAAATGTCCCAAAAACGTGCAAAAATTAATAATCGATGAACCATGCATCGGTATGACGGGGTGGAAAAAATAAAAATGTATTATGGAAGGTGTAGGGCAGGGCTGGGACATCAAATTATATCCGAAGTAAAAAGGACATGTTCACATGGAAACATGTCCAATTGACGGAAAATGGTTGAAAAATTAGTAACTCAAGAACCATTTGGCGCAAGAGGGGTTGGTAAAAAGGAAAAATGGCTAGTTCAAAGGGACGAATAGGGCTAGAAGGTTGGATTTGGGTTCTGGTGAACGTAGGGGGCATGCACATGAAAAACTTCAAAACAAGGGATAAAGGGAAAGAAAGAAGAAATGGTCCTAGGAGTGGGGTTAAAGTGAAAGGGTGGGTGGGGAAGGGACCCCATCAAGGTAAAAGCAACTCATGGCATAGATGCATGATCAATTTGAGGCATATGCAAAGGGGTATACATCATAGATGCGTAGGGATGCGTCCCCACACTTAAAACCTTAACGGGAAGGGTAAACCGAACATCATGGACCTAGGACCACACGTCAGACCAACTAATGATGTCCCCACACTTAAGACCTGACCATCACTAATAAACAAAAGGTGTAGGGTTAGAAAAACTTGGCCCATGTTGGAGAGAATCAAGGTTGATTGTCGATGTCACATACTGTTGATGTCGCATACTATGCCGCGGTCAGATGTAGGAGAGACCAAGGTGCCTTTACAGCACATACACATCTAACAGGGTAGAGACCACACAGTAGCAATACCTAGGGAGGCAGCTTTGTTGAGAGAATTGCGAGAAACCGTCGATGGCGAAGAATATTGCACTCAACTCACGATCACTCAAATGGAATGAAAGAAAAGTCACTCGCCAATTTGACTAGGAAGGGGACCTTGAGTCGCCATGGGGACTTCTATAAAGAGCGCTTTTAGGGCTTCAAAGGAGGCTTCTACTGCAAGCTTGTTCTCTGTCTTGATTCTCGCCTTCTCTCTTCTCACGTACCACTGGACTCATTCTAACGCTTGCCTCTTGATTATGTCATTCATCAAAGGGTTGGATCCAACCAGTTGGTATGTACTCAATAGAATAGAATCAAAGAGGGGCTTCAGTATTTAGAGGATTCTCTGGGCCAACATCTCTTCTACTTCCTTCTTTTCAATAATCTCTGAATTCGGCTTTCAAACCACTACAGAGGGGGAGATATTCCGTTTTGAAAGTATCAAAACTCATTCTTCTTACGATCGTTGTTGTGCCATCATTATAATAATGCCAGCTTCTGATGGTTTCAATAGTGTATGTTGTAAAAAACACTCTATTTACCAACTTCCAATGGGTTGCTAATTAGACAAACAGAAGATTGTTAGTGCACCAAGCATCCCACGTATCTTGCTGTTGAGCATCCACGAACAAATTTCAACTCTTTTCTTTCTTGTTTTCGTGAACCTCTACTGACCACGACTCCTGAAGCTTCTTCATGATCTCCCACTTGATGATGTCTGGAAACTTCTCAATGAATGACAGATCTTCCATGGATGGTCATTCTCTCTGTTTCTGCTCTTCAGTTTGTTCCCAAACAATTTTCCACCAAGATGCAAGTTTCTGCTGCTTCACTAGGAAGAGGAAACAGTCCACCACATAGAGCATGCATCATGATAGTGATATGTTTTCGCCATTATGGGATGAACTTCTTGTGGAAAGTGGCTTTGATAATAATAATTTCCAACTCTTCATTAGAAGAAGGAACTTTGCAAGCATCCATTGAATTCTCCTATTCTTGGTAATGCCATTTCCAGCCTCTTCTGATGCTTATTGATGGCAAGTTTCCCCAACTGCGCACCAAAAACATGGAGCCCCAAGAGAGACACTAAGGAAAAGGGGTTTCTACTGCAATAAAATCTATCTTGTAACATCAACAAGCTTTTATTTCATTCTTTTGATGACCAAAACAAGGAAAACAACAAATCTTCATATCTCCCACGGATTTGATAGAATCAACCATAATCTTCAACATCTTCAAAGAATCCATAAATAGAACAAACAAGAACACAAAGGAATACATCACTTTTGAATGGAAATAATCAGATAGTATTCATCTTCATTGTCTTCATAGTTTTCTCTCTCTCAATCTCTCATAGAAAGATACATTGTTTTGATAGATTTGGCTATCTCTCTCTCTCTCTCTCTCTATCAATAGTACATCATCTCCTCACCACAATACTCAAGAATGGCACTTAATAATCCTTCTTAGGTTGTGGATGCACCTCCCAAGAGTCTGATATGAAAGGGCACCAGAGCCACTACAGTGTCTCTTCATAGCTCACTACTGTCACTGTCACTTTAGTATTCTCTTCAGTCTTTAGCAACCCTTTCTTCCATTTATTTTAGCTCTTTTAAACTTGCATTCATCCTTTCCAAAAGTTAGAAAACTTTCCCAAAGTCACATACATTCTACAAAATACTTATAGAAGATCTACAGAACAAAACAGGAACAGAGCAGAGACAGAGGCTCTACAGAAGGTCATCAAAGAACAATAGATCCTCATAATTCATACTAAAACCATTCAAAACTATCAAAAATTATTCAATAAAATTTCAAAAGACCTCAACCTTCATCAATAATCAATCCATGCTTCATATACAGAAAAAAATCAAAACAAAACAAAAGCTAAACAAAAGGTATCAGAACCAATTAAAACCTCAACAAAACCTATCAGAACATGACAGAGCTTAATATTTCCACTAAGAATCATCATGAGCTTCCAAAACATAATCAATATCATCCAAAACACTCTCAAAAATTTTCAAAAACAACCAAACATCACTCAAAATCCATAAAAATTCAACCATTCAGACCTAAAAAATAACAAAAATCAATAAAAATTTCAGTCTTTTTGCACTCTCAACAACACTCCAAATATCGATCCTTTAATAGTGTGCTACACTCTCTCATGGATTGTAAGGTATGGAAACATGATATGGTGAAGCAACCTAGCTTCTAAACGGATCTTGGACACTTTGAGACTTGGCCTTGTGATGGATATGATCAATCCTTTTTTCTAGGATGACCATATTTAGTGTAACTTGGCTTGCAATTTTAATGAACTATAGCATTTCTCCATGGCTTGTAACAAAGAAGGGCCATCTCACTCTTTGTCTACTAATTTTTAATTGGTACAAAGTGAAGAATGTGGATGCCTATCTCTAGCCCCTAGTTGAGGAGCTTCAATAGTTATGGTCAACCATTCTAGTAACTTATATGAGTAGATGTGCTAACCCCTAACAAATGGATATGTTGTTTTGATGGATATTAATGTGAACCATGTATGACCTTCTTGGCTATGAAGAATGGTTAGGTATACATCACATGTGCTATCAATGCTTGTTAATTAGCCATATCATATTTATTCTAAATATAGTGTATTAATATTCATTATATGCAAGTCTCATGGTAAAGCAATGCCAAACAATATGCGTGTATGCTGTGGGAAGACATCAGCGGGTCTCTGGTTGTGGGGGTGAATAAGAGTAGTAATGGATGGATAGATATATATGATGTTAGAGAGATTCTTAAGTGAGGATTAACAGTAGTAAGAGATTAGGAAGATTCTTATATGAGAGCAGAAACCAACAAGACATGAAAAAACACACATGCAAGAGATTAGAGGCTCAAAGTATCCCAAAACCAATTCTTGATGAAGAGAACTTGTCAACAATGAGTCTCCCCTTCACCTATCCCATTTCACCCTGTTATACCCGAAAACTCGCATCAAATACTAGCTTCTACTTTGCTTCTCAGACGAAAAATTTGATGGTTCCATTAGCTCCAAAAGGGGGGAGGGGGATAAAACCTCAGGAGTCATACTCAAAATTCTCATGGATTACTCCTCACCATCCAGAGTGTTGTTTGCTACCTAAAAATTGCGATCACCCACAATGCAAATTCAAGATCCCTTCTTTTTACATTAGATCTCCAAAACTGGCTAAAAAGCAACTTGCTTTTGGCATGACACCCTATTCTAGAAGTTTTCTCACCTTTTTAGTATATTTACAAAAAATAATGTCCAAAATATAAAAAATAGGCCAAAATTATCCAAAAATCATGTAAGTTTGAACCATCTATACTATGGACACTAACACTAATGACTAATATGATATTGACTCTCTAAATTAATAAGAAATTCAGATGATGATGCACTTGAGGGTTTTCACACTGTGTTGGCACGACATCTACCCCCTCTAAACCTACACATCCTCCAGTATGTGCCACATAGTTAATCTTCATCCGGATCAATATATTCATCTTCCATCCATGCATCTTCATCATCCTCTCAATCATCCAAGTCAACATAAATATGTTCTTCATCCTAACCATGTTCTTCAATTGGCTTACTTACACTTTGTTGCTTAAAACTCTTGATCCTCTTTCTTGCAATAGGAATCTTCAAATCTGTATCATCTAGCTCACATGAAGAATACATCGTGTTATCATATACATGATTAAAAATATAAGGACCAAACCATCTCTTAGAAACCTTTCTGAGTGTACTATGTTGAGTTTCAAGACTATTATCATAGACTAACACCCAATCTCCTTTCTCAATGGGTTTTACATGAATCCTACGCTTCTTGTCAAACCTATCTTTATTCTTCAACCTGGAATCTTTTAAATGCATGGTTGAAATGTCAATGTCTTCAGACCTTCTTTCTAGCTATTGAATCTGCAAAGCAAGAAGGTCCTCCCTATTCATATCATTCTCCCAAGGTAGCACACTGTAAGTAGTAATAGAATCCTTAATAGGCATAGCAAGCTTTTGGCCATACATCAACTCAGCAAGCATATATCTAGTCCATATACTATGTGTAATACGATTAGCTTGTAAAGTAGATAGAAATAGCCTAGTCCACTCTCGAATCTTACCTCTACATGCCTTGGATAAAGCATTGATGATAGGCGGGTGTTTGCATTCACTTTTGCCATTGCCTTCAAGGTTGTATGCTAAAGTGAGAGTAAGCTTTATGCCCAACCTCAAGAAGATTTCTCTAGCTTCTTTTGCATCCAACTCTCCTCAATTTGCAATTATCTTTCCAACACAACCATAGTGGCAAATAACATCTTCCAAAAGAAATTTACATACCACACTTGTAGCCTTTGTTCTTAACGCTCGACCTTCCACTTGATTTGTTAGATCTTCCCTGGAAAGTACAATGTGTCACATTTGCCAAAGTCTCATAGGCATAGCCACCAAGCTGACCACCCATTTGTAATGCATAGCTAATGGATAGGTAGGATGTAGACCATCATGATATCGCACATTGGAATACTTTTGCCAAGTAGCACCGGTCTCTAGAAACTACAACACATCTTTATACATACCTTTCCACCAATATCTTTCTTTGATCTTTGTAAAAGTGGTCTAGACCAACCGTAGACTCTCATGAAACTCTTGTTGAGTTTCCTTATCACATATTACCCTTTGTGGAGTCCTATTTCTTTGCTTTGCATGCTTCCATAGATGGCCATTTTTCAAGAAATACTTGTACACTTTTATTTGGATTCTCTTGAACTCCTAATCAGTCCATCCCTCCTGCTTAGTCAAAGTGCTCAAGTAGCTACCAATGAGAAACCACTCACTGTCATGCATGTCTTCTAAAAATGATTCAAGAGAAGATGCACAACAACAATGATCTCATTCAACATAAGAAGTGAGTACAAGTCTCCTTCATCTTTTGGATGGCTTCAACCTTTACTGGAGAATACCTTCGACCATAAGGGCCACACATATGTCCCACAATCAAAACTTCCTTGACTCCAAAAATCAACTTTGACCTAGAAAGAGTAAGATTTACCTCTTCTTGTTAGAAATCAGGCCCCACCCGTATCTATTTTTTATCTATGTGAGTGATCGATGCCAACTGGATACAGCTGTACATGTGTGTGACATTGAATAAGTTGACGTAGACATGATTTGACCATAGTTACATGATGGTTAGGGAAAAACATACTGTAGTCTTTTTCAATATGGAATAGTGAAGAAGAAGAAGATGAGCTGATAGCTCATGGTCATGCTC